>NC_091470.1:198921521-199221521 GCF_036971445.1 Narcine bancroftii | reverse complement strand
CCCAGATCAGGTTCAGAAATTGCGGGAAACATCTGGCAAATCGACGATGCATTTTATATTCCATTCTCCATGTGGGATCCTATGACTATCCCATGGTTTCCAGATTTAGCACATGAACAGCCTCCTTGATCCTTTGCTGGCCAGAAATGGGAGAGAAAGACAAAGCTCTGTGCAAGAAATAGTCCCAAATGGATATGGAAACCTTGCAGTCCAAATGAAAACCTCAAAGCATCATCACCAAAAATAATTCACTTCCTTTCCCATGAGACAAGTACAAACTTCGCAGTATGACTCAAAGCAGATACCCATGCACATCGTGCAAGAATTCGCCACAGTAAAAATCAATATGTAGGGTCTTATGATTAACTATGATACTTCAAAGCATCTTACTCTTTTCTCCCTCAATGACATAAGGCTGATTTTTGCAGTCAGACCAAGTGATACAAAACCATAGAACATTACAGCAAAGAAATGAACCCCTCGATCTCTGCTGAACTATTAATCTGCCGAGTCCAAACTGTCCTGCACCCAGTCCATCGCCCTCCGCACCCCTCCCATCCATATACCTATCCAAATTCTAAATGTTGAAATTGAGCCCACATTCATCACTTCAGCTCACTCCACAATCCCACCGCTCTCTGTGTGAAGAAGTTTCCCCTGAAACTTTTCCCCTTTCACCCTTAATCCTCTGGTTTGTATCTCACCTCCCCTCAGTGGAAAAAGCCTACGTACTTGCATTTACTCTGTCTGTCCCCCTCATAATTTTAAATACCTCTATCAAATCTCCCCTCATTCTTCTACGCTCCAGGGAATAAAGTCCTAACCTGTAACTCAGTTCCTCAAGTCCAGGCAGTATCTTCATAAATTCTGCACTTCTTTAATTTTATTGATATATTTCCTGTAGTTAGGTGACCAAAACTCAGTAGAATACTCCACATTTGGACTCACCAATGTTTTGGACAACTCCTATGCTCAATACTTTGATTTATGAAGGCCAATATGTCAAAAGCTCTCTTTACAATCCTATCCACTTGTGACGTCACTTACAGGGAATTATTTATCTGTATTCCCAGGCCCCTCTGTTCTACCGCACTCTTCAGTGCCCGACTGTTCACCATGTACGTCCTTTGTTGGTTTGTCCTTCCAAAATGCAAGACCTCACTTGTCGGTGTTAAATTCTATCTGCCACTTTTCAGCCCATTTTTCCAGCTGGTCCAGATCCCTCTGCAAGCTTTCCTCGCTGTCCAGAATGCCTCCAATCTTTGTGTCATCTGCAAACTTGCTGATCCAATTTATCACGAGGTTTAAAAAAAAAGAAAATCTGAAGTCGCTGTGCTTGTAGCAAAAGCACAGAAGTGCCGGAGGAACTCAGCCGGTCTCACAGTGTCCATAGAAGGTAAAGATATATTACCAACATTTCAGGCCTAAGCCTTTGTTTAAAAAATGTGTTGAAAGTTTGTCTCCTGAGATGGAGTCAAAAAGATCGAGAAAAGGGAGCGTTGCAAGAAATGGACCAAGTAAATTAGAGGTGGGGGGGGGGAAAGAAGCTTTCAGGAACTAAACATCGGTAATATATATGGGGGGGAAGGTGAAAGGATCACCTGGGGGGGGGTCGTCAGTAATATAAACGGGGGGGAGGGGGGGGGAAAGTGGTGACAGGTCTCACCCCGGGGAAGAGAGAGAGAGAGGTGACAGGTCTCACCCCGAGGAAGAGAGAGAGAGAGGTGACAGGTCTCACCCCAGGTTGGGGGGGGGAGGTGGAAGAGAGAGGTGACAGGTCTCACCCCAGGTTGGGGGGGGCGGAAGAGAGAGGTGACAGGTCTCACCCCGGGGAAGAGAGAGAGGTGACAGATCTCACCCTGGGGGGAGTGGGGAGAAAGAGGTGACAGGTCTCACCCCAGGTTGGGGGGGGAGAAAGAGGTGACAGGTCTCACCCCAGGTTGGGGGGGGGGGGGGGGAGAAAGAGGTGACAGGTTTCACCCCAGGTTGGGGGGGGGGGGGGAGAAAGAGGTGACAGGTCTCACCCCAGGTTGGGGGGGGGGGGAAGAGAGAGGTGACAGGTCTCACCCCAGGTTGGGGGGGGGGAAAGAGAGAGGTGACAGGTCTCACCCCAGGTTGGGGTGGGGGGGGGGGGGGGAGAGAGAGGTGACAGGTCTCACCCCAGGGGGGGAGAGAGAGGTGACAGGTCTCACCCCAGGTTGGGGGGGGGGGGAGAGAGAGGTGACAGGTCTCACCCCTGGGAGCCCAAGTACCGACTCACCCCATCCCTGAGCCGGGCTCCGACTATCCCGGTCCATCCCACCCCCACTCCAACCTCAAGGGGCTTCCTATGACGGCTTCCCAGGGTAACTCCCCCCCCCACTCGGGGCCTAGTCCCTCCTCACGTACCGCGCCACCCCCCCTCCCCCGGGGCCGGGGCCTGGCGTACTGACCGGCACGCGGTCCGGGTACTTTTTGCGGATCTTCTCGCCCTCCGAACGCCGCTTCTCGAACAGGTGCTCCTCCTTGTACTGGAACTTCATGGCCTCGGGCCTCACTCGGGCTCCACGTCGGGCCTTCACCTCCGCCGCTGCCGTCTCCTCCCCCCCCCCGCGCCGCGCGCTCCCGCCGCTCGTCCCCGCCGCCGCGGACCGACACACCCCCCCCGGCCGCCTCACACCGCCAAAACAAAATAGTTCCCCCCCCACCCACCGTGTCAAACCGCACCCTACCTCCCTCTCACCCTCTCACTACCCGGCCAGACCCCCCTCCCCCGATATTTCCCCTCTTCGTGACCACCCCCCACCCCAACGCCATCCCCTTCCATCTCACAGACCGCGGAGGGACACGGCTGCAAGGTCGGGCGGGGAGGGGGGTGCTGCGGTCGCAGTCATAATGGTGAGTCATGAGACCTCAGGGCCGACGCCCCCGTTGCTTCCGGTCAGGTGATGCGTTGGGGATCACGTGGTTGGCCCAGCCAGCGCAGCGACCTGTCAATCAATCTGCCTGCCTGCAGTGTCAGACCTTGCAGTGTCATTTTCTGCAGGGGTTTTCATCCAAAAACTATAGACTGCACCAAATTAAGAGGCTTCTTTGAAGCTGAATTCCAACCCAACGTTTCACAATCTAACACACTGCATCCCTCATCTTTTTTCTTGCAGCTGCCTTTTAATTTTCATTCCATTCCTCCTTCCCCACCAATGGTCAAAATAAAAGATTCAGAGTGTGAGAGATGAGAAAAACTGATATTGCAATATGAACATGAAGAAATGAAGAAAATAAAATTGATACATAAGTAAATGAATGAAGCCAGTACAAACAACATGAGACATGGATATTAGAAGACAGGAAGCTGACACTGTCTGAGTAAGATAAGAATCTCCTAGAGAATCAGCAAGTTCACTAACTGAAGGAGATAAGGACAAACAATTGATGATAGAAGTAGAGTTAGTCTGAACGAGATAAGGGTCTCCAAGCCCCAGATAGAATTAGCAAGGCTTGCATAAATAATTAGAAAACCTTAGACAGTATTAGCCAGTTCTACATATATAATTAGTAAGCCATACACAGATTTATCAAGTTATGCATATTTAATTAGTAAACCCTAGACAGGATTAGCGAACTCTGCATATGAAGGGACTGTAGCTCTGAGAGTTGGAAAGGTGTGAATGGGGACAAGGGCAAGGTTATGAATAAGGACAATGGGGATAATGACATGAGAAGACACCGACAGGATACCCCCTGGTCCTCCAAGTGCACAGAAACAGCACGTAGGCAGGCAGGATTGCCTAATGCCAAACCTCTCCAGCAGGAGGCAGAAGAATGTAAGGGGGGTGGGTTATTCCTATACTGAGATAAACTGTATAAAAGTTGGGTGAGCCCCAGTGTATGTGTGTATTCCCAGGGTAAGGGGAAGCACCCAACTTTGCATTGTTGTATAATAAATGTTCTTTGTTCTCAATTTTTGTCTCGAGCAATTTCTTTAAAGGTAATTCTGTTTCTAACTAGAGTTTACAAATCATGAAATTCGGTGCTTTTGCAGCAGTATCATCGTGCAAACATTCATATTATAACCATCTTACAACATTACTATAAAATAAATAACAGTGATGTCAGAGGGGAAGAAGCTGCTGCTGGGTGCTCATCTACAGGCTCCTTCCTGTACCTCCTTCCCAATGGTTGCAGAGTGAAAAGGGCACAGCCTAGGTGGTGGGTTCTTTGAGGATAGAGGCTGTGCGAAGGAATATAGATATGTTTTTGGAAGATAAATTGGGGCAAGGTTAAAGCAGATCTTATTTAAAATATTGGAGCTCTTCCCCATGCTAGACAGGCCAGGGCCAACAGTCTTTTCAAGAGCTTTGGAGAGTGCCCAAGAGACTTCACTAATGGATTGTTGTTTAAGTGGGTCATATAGTTTTGCAAGCAGAGAGAATGTGCGTGAGAGAGAGACACACACACAGAGGTCAGTTCTGTTAGAAACAGAAGTACCTTCACAGAAATTGCTCGAGACAAAAATTGAGAACAAAGAACTTTTATTATACAACAATGCAAAGTTGGGTGCTTCCCCTTACCCTGGGAATACACACACACACTGGGGCTCACCCAACTTTTATAAAGTTGATTTCAGTATAGGAATACCCTCCCCCTTACATTCTTCTGCCTCCTGGATGAGTTTGGCATTAGGCAATCCTGTCTGCCTACGTGCTGTTTCTGTGAACTTGGAGGACCAGGGGGTATCCTGTCGGTGTCCCATCATGTCATTGTCCTTATTCACACCTTCCTTTATATATTATCAATTAAGATCTTTTGTAAAACAGTTATGTGGTCGACATATGATTTTATTGCCTGAATCTAGTTTTGAAGAATATGTACTTTCAATACCAAAAAAGGGATATATAGCTGATTTGTATTTTTGTATTTTACAAGAAATTGATAGTAAAAAAGACTGGGATAAAGATAAGTTGAAATGGGAAAAAGATTTAGGACATAAAATAGCTGAAGAAGCTTGGATGGAAATTTGTCAGAATAGTATTCGGAAATTAACTAATGCTAGACTAGCGATGATTAATTATAATTTTATTCATCAGCTATATTTAAAGCCGGAGAAATTTAAAAAATTTGGTTTTAGTAAGTTGGATTCTTGTTTTCGATGTGATCAGACGGCCAATACTTTTTTGCATACTGTTTGGCTTTGTGATCGATTGCAACAGTTTTGGAAAGGTATTCAATCTGTTTTTAACAGTTTATATAATATCCATCTTGCATTAGATCCCGATATATTTTTATTAGGGAACATGCAATCATTAATCGATTTAGGTTTAGAGGATTATCAGATTTCATTTATTTATTTAGCTTTAGTTGTGGCTAAGAAATGTATAGCACTTACTTGGAAAGATAGAAATATACTAACTTTAGATAAGTGGTATTTGGAAATGAAATTTTGTTTGACTATGGAAAGGATATCTTTTTCAATTCAGGATAAGATGTCTTTTTATAAGTTAAAGTGGACTCCATTTGCTAATTATATGCATTTCTTCTTCTTTGGCTTGGCTTCGCGGACGAAGATTTATGGAGGGGGTAAAAAGTCCACGTCAGCTGCAGGCTCGTTTGTGGCTGACAAGTCCGATGCGGGACAGGCAGACACGATTGCAGCGGTTGCAAGGGAAAATTGGTTGGTTGGGGTTGGGTGTTGGGTTTTTCCTCCTTTGCCTTTTGTCAGTGAGGTGGGCTCTGCGGTCTTCTTCAAAGGAGGTTGCTGCCCGCCAAACTGTGAGGCGCCAAGATGCACGGTTTGAGGCGTTATCAGCCCACTGGCGGTGGTCAATGTGGCAGGCACCAAGAGATTTCTTTAGGCAGTCCTTGTACCTTTTCTTTGGTGCACCTCTGTCACGGTGGCCAGTGGAGAGCTCGCCAAATAACACGATCTTGGGAAGGCGATGGTCCTCCATTCTGGAGACGTGACCCATCCAGCGCAGCTGGATCTTCAGCAGCGTAGACTCGATGCTGTCGACCTCTGCCATCTCGAGTTCTTCGACGTTAGGGGTGTAAGCGCTCCAATGGATGTTGAGGCTGGAGCGGAGACAACGCTGGTGGAAGCGTTCTAGGAGCCGTAGGTGGTGCCGGTAGAGGACCCATGATTCGGAGCCGAACAGGAGTGTGGGTATGACAACGGCTCTGTATACGCTGTATATGCATTTAAGTATGATTTAAATATATGTTTAAGTGTGATATTTTAGTATTCACAATTTTTTTGTTGTTATTGTTGTTAGAATTTTTTTAGGTTAAGTTTTATCTCTTTTTTGTAAGTGGGTATTTTTTTTCATATATAACATTGTCAATTTTATTAACTCTTCACTCTTTATTTTGGGGGGGAGGGTTGGACTAATTTTAAGTTAGACTATTAATATTGTGTTACAAATAATGGGGGGGTTATTTTGTGTAGTTTTCTGATGTAATATTGTAATCATACCTTTTAAAAAATTTTTCTCTATTTTTCTTTAAATGTAATTCTTTATTGTATTCATGTTATAAAATTTTAAATAAAGTCTTCAAAAAAAAATCACACCTTCCTGACTCTCAGGGCTGACTAACTTCTTACATGCAGAACTTGCTAATTCTGTCTAAAAGGCTAGAAGACCCTTATCTTATTCAGACTAACTTTACTTCCTACATTCTAATATCTATTCTTATCCTATTCATACTGGCTTTATTCATTACACATATATCTATACTAGTTTCCTCATCTTCATATTTTTATATCAGTTTTACTCATCTCTCACAATCCTCACTTTTCTTTTAGATCAGTGTTACGGACAAGAAACAGGATCTGGGACTGGAACAGGACAAGCTGGCAAGCTTGTAAAAAACCCCATTTGGAAGCTGTGTTGTGAGTGCTTAGTTCAGCCTGGTCAAAGGCCTTGTGGTTCATGCAAGAGGAGAGGACTGGCTGTCTAATGTTTCACTTGGAATAAGGGCAACAAAAAGGCACTCTGCGGTGACCTGAAAGAAAGCGGTTATCATCTGGAGAATCTTGAAGGGGAAAGTTTCATTAGCAAGACACTGGAGTGGCTGATGGAAGTACATCAGTTGTGGGTGTGAGAGATGGGAAAATTGATCTAAAATTATGAACATGGAAGAAACTAAAGTTCATCAGTAAATGGCTGTAACCAGTTCAAACAGGATAAGCTTGGGGCTTAGGATGCAGGAAAGCAGAGTCAGCACGATTAACATAAGAATCTTCTAGTCTTTGTGACAAGACCATAAGACTAAGATAAGGAATGGTAAGGTACAATAGAATGTAGGAAGTTGAGGTAGTCTGGATCAGATAAGGGTCTCCTAGCCCTGGACAGAAGTACCAAGTCATACATTTCTAATTAGCTAACCATACACAGATTTATACATATGAAATTAGCCAACCCTAGATAGAATGAGTCAACTCTGCATATCAAGAGATTGTAGCCCTGAGAATCAGGAAGGTGTGAATAAGAACAATGACATGATGGGGCACCCACCCTGGTCCTCCAAGTGTACTGAAACTGCACGTAGGCAGGAAGGATTGCCTATGCCAAACCCATCCAGGGGGCAGAAGAATGTAAGGGGGAGGGCACTCTGATACTGAAATTGACTGTATAAAAGTTGGGTGAGCCCCAGTGTATGTGTGTATTCCCAGGGTAAGGGGAAGCACCCAACTTTGCATTGTTGTAGTAATAAATGTTCTTTGTTCTCAATTTTTGTCTCGAGCAATTTCTTTAAAGGTACTTTAATTTCTAACATGGGTGTCCTGGAACAACCAATCTCTCTCTCTGAAAACCAACAAGAACCTCCCTGAGCGGTAACCATTTACCTTTCAAGCACCAAAGCCTGATGAACTTCATAAATGTTAAATTCTGTGCACAGTATAAGAATTGCCTGACACCGGTGAACTTGGAGGAAAGAGAAGTGAGATTGGGCTGTGAACCAAAGAACTTTTCTGAACTTACACACACACACACACACACACACACACACACACACACACACACAGATTACGTACACGTGCGCTTAGAATTAGAAGAGGGTTGTTAGGTTAAGTAAGTCAATAGAGATGTTAAAATGTGATTCTGTTTTCATGTTTAAAGAAAACTAAAAGCAACTTTTGTTTAAGTAACCATTTGTCTCGGTGAATATCTATTTGCTGCTGGGTTTTGGGGTCCTCTGGGCTCGTAGCAGCTGCTTTTTTTAAGACCACCTCATGTTGATGTCCTCGATGGAGTGAAGTTTGGTGCCGGTGATGGCACAGGCCGAATTAACAACCCTCTGGAGTTTTCCAATTTTCCAATGGCACCATGGTCATTAGCAGAACTACAGAGAGTAAAGAGGAGGGAGATAGATCAGCTCATTGAGTGTGTCACACCGACAACCTTGCACTCCACATTGGCAAAACCAAGGAGATGATCGTGAATTTCAGGAGGGAGCAGAGACCCAGCCCCATCAAGGGCTCAGTAGTGGAGAGGGTGAAGAACTTCAAATACCTGAGGGGGGAGAGATCTCCGATGGTCTGTCCTGAAGCCTTCATGTCGATGCAATCACGAAGAAAGCTCACCAGCGGCTAAACTTTGTGAGGTGTTTGAGAAGATTCGGTAGGTCACCCAACACACTCATGACCTTGGGAAGCTGCAGCAGGCAAGACTTCACTGCACCTATACATCAGACTCATGTGCATGGAAATGATCCTTAAGGAATCTGGTGGGAAGATCCTTCTGTAACAATAGGAAGCAGTCTTGCTCTGACAACTCATTACGAGGCATCAGTGGACTGGTGGCAAGCAATGAATGAAACATGATAGGCTGAAGATGCTGCCATTATAGTAAACACACTGAAATGCTGGAGGAGCTCGGCCGGTCTATTCAGGATCTATATATCAGTGACGTATTGGGCCTGAGCCCTTCTTCAAGGAAAAAAATCAGAACAGGATAGATCTGAAAATCTCAGAATTCAACAATGGGGGAGGAATTCAGACCAACAAAAGGTGTTAATTGGATAGGATTAGGTCGAATTTATCATGTCTGTGCAAAAAGAGAGACGGGGGGGGGGGAACAATGGGGTAGGGGGGTTTAACAAAACCCTGAGAAGTCAATGTTACTGCCATCTGGTTGGAGAGAGCCCAATCAGAAGATGAGGTGTTGTTCTTCCAATTTATGGATGGTCTCAAGTCTGGCAGTGCAAGAGGCCAGAGAGGCAAGGGAATGGAGTGGAGAACTGAAATGGGCGGCTGCTGGTAGATCCACGCTGTTGTGGCAGACGAAGCTGGGGTGGCAAGAGACGAACTGAGAGGATCTGGAACAAGTGACCTGGACTTGAGAAGAAAGGTACAAACTAGCAGAGAGAACAGATGCAGAAACAAAGTCCAACCATCTGGAAAGAAGATGAAAGGACATTAGGTGAGAACAGGGGCCATTGGTTGATTGTAATAAAGGGATTGGAGCTACAGTGGAGAATGGTTACCGAAGAACATAAAAAAAAGGAGCAGCAGTCAGCCATTCAGCCCATCAAGCCTGCTCTGCCATTCAATGAGATCGTGACTAATCTGATGACAGGCTCATCTCCATCAACCTGCCTTTTCCCCATATCCCTTAATTCCCCGACTATGTAAAAATCTATCCAACCTCGTCTTAAATATATTTATCGAGGCCACCTCCACTGCTTCAATGGGCGAATTCCACAGATTCACAACCCTCTGGGAAAAGCTTCCTCATTTCCCTCCTAAATCTACTCAACTGAATCTTGAGGCCATGTCCCCTAGTTCTGGTCTCCCCCGCAAATGGGAACAACTTACCTACCTATGCCTTTCATAATTTTATGCATTTCTGTAAGATCCCCTCTCATTATCCTAAATTCCAGCGAATACAGGCCCAAACGACTCAATCTCTCCTTGCAGGCCAACCCCCTCATCTCTGGAATCAGCCTGGTGAACCTCCTCTGCACAGTCTCCAAAACCAGTCCATCCTTCCTCAAGGCGACCAGAACTGCCCGCAGTGCTCCAGATGTGGCCTCACCAGGACTTGACACAGAGGATCAAGAAAGCACAGTCTTAATAGAAAGGGCAAATGGTCAGTAATGAAGCGGGGTGGGGGAAGATGGGTCAGTAATGAGGGTGGAGACTTGGGATCTGTAACAAGGGAGGGAAGAGAGACTCAAGGCCAATAATGGGGGCAAAGAAAGACTGGGGGGACTGTCACAATAGGGGGGAAGAGAAAGACTGGGGATCAGTAACAAGGGAAGAGACTGGGGGATTTGTAATTGGGGAGGGGAGACTGGGGGTCAGTAATGAGGAGAGATGGAGACTGGGGGGGGTCAAAGAGATAGAGTAGGGGTCAGTAAATGGCAGAGAGAGACTGGGGTCAGTAATGAAGGGGGAGAGACACTGAGAGTCAGTGATGAGGGGGAGAAAGAGAAAGACTGGGTGTCAGTAACGAGGGGGAGAGAGACTGGGGGTCAGCAACAAGGGGGGGGAGAGACTGAGGGTCAGAAATGAAGGAGGAGAGAGACTGGGTATCAGTAATGGGGGGGAGAGAGACTGGGGGTCAGTAATGAGGGGGGTCCATCCATTCCAAATGATCCAAACCCAGGTTGTAATGGATGAAACATCAGTTCAAAGGGAATTTGATGAGTCAAAGAATTATAAAGAGATGGACTTACCAGACGAATTAACATGAATGCTTTATCAGAATAACCAGCAAAATAAAAACTCATAAATAAAAATGTTTTATTGTTAAATGGAAAACCCCAGTGAATGGATTCTGCACCCACTCTTGACAGAGGTAGTCCGGATGGCGTAGGGTTTAAGCTCCCATTCAAGTTGACTGTTCTACCGGGATAGTTGCCCACAGACTAAGGCCGGGAAGCAGCTGCCTTGCCTGAGCGTTTCCAAACTGAAATGCCAGCAGTCTGGGCTGGGGCGGAGTGGTCAGGGTGCACTGGGCTTGTGAGATGTCCCTTCAGTCGCAGCAACCAGCTCCGTGCCTGTTCCCCAGCGGTCTCCCACGTTTCCCAGATTGTCTCCTGTTCTGCGCATAAGTACCAAGCCGCCAGACCTGCGGCAAGAGAACCCCCCCCCCCCCCCAAACCCACGTCAAATTAACTGGCGGCAAGTCTCACACGGTAGTCGTGTGGTGAAAGGGAATAGAGAAAGGGAAAGGGAATAGAGAAAGGGAAAGGGAATAGAGGGGTGAGACGGGGGGGGGTGGAGGATGGTAAAAGGGGGAAAGGGAGAGGGTTGCGGAAGGGGAGGAGTAGAAGGGGTGGAGGAAGAGAAGGGTGAGAAGGAAAGGGGGTAAGGGGCAGAGGGCGAGGGGCAGGGTGAGAGAGGGAAAGGGGGCCGAGAGGCAGGGAGAGGGGGCCGAGAGGCAGGGAGAGGGGGCCGAGAGGCAGGGAGAGGGGGCCGAGAGGCAGGGAGAGGGGGCCGAGAGGCAGGGAGAGGGGGCCGAGAGGCAGGGAGAGGGGGCCGAGAGGCAGGGAGAGGGGGCCGAGAGGCAGGGAGAGGGGGCCGAGAGGCAGGGAGAGGGGGCCGAGAGGCAGGGAGAGGGGGCCGAGAGGCAGGGAGAGGGGGCCGAGAGGCAGGGAGAGGGGGCCAGAGGCAGGGAGAGGGGGAGAGAGGCAGGGAGAGGGGGAGAGAGGCAGGGAGAGGGGGAGAGAGGCAGGGAGAGGGGGAGAGAGACAGGGAGAGGGGGAGATTCACGGGTTGCAAGTATCCAGGTGACATGAAAGTCCCAAAGTCAGCAAAACCCTTGGGGACATTGTTGAAGGTTGAGAAATAAATGACAAAGTTGGGGAGAGGGTGGAGGGAAAAGAAAAAGGTCAAGGCTTTCTTCATACAAGAAAATTATTTTAAAAGACTAAAGAGGGGAGAAACAAATGAGCTTCTTCCAAATCTCTCGTGCGCCGGATGGATTCTCCTGTCCCCACCAACGCTGTACAATACTGTCCAGTTGCATCATTGTCCACTGCACGGAGTGTCTCGGCACATTTTTCACGTTGCAGGCACGTGGTTCTGTCTGCACAGTGTCAGGGTGTAAAGGGTGCGTGCCTAGTGGCACGGAAAGCCCGGTTCAGTAGACGGCGGTGCCTGTGCCAGAGGCTTCGGGGTGAAGTGCAGAGGGGAAGAGGGAGGCGGAGCAGAGGTGGGGCGGGCAGCTAAATGCAGGGAGACTACCCGAGTCACAGGGCGGGAGGGAAGGGGGTGGGGGGGGTTGAGGCGAGTGGCTGCCGATGAGGATAAGGCATAGATCAGTCCCTGTGGTTCAGGAGTCAGAGATGGAGGGTCACCACAATCGGTGCTGGTGCAAGTTTCGACTCAGGAGTGACCGGACGTCTGCTGTAAACCTGCAAGAGAGCGAAAAGAAGCCCATGAATGTCGCCAGTAAAAACCACGGCACCTGAACCCACCCCCTCTGTCTGGCCCTGTGCTCATGCACTGCCAAACTAAGACCACCCGTAAAATGGAGGAACAACACAATATTTTGTCCGGGCCCTCTTCAACTGTCCGGCACTAACGTCAACTTCTCCAGTTTCTGCCAGCCCACTCCCCGCTCTCCCTCCCTTCCCTGTCCCTCTGTCCCCTTTCCTCTTCCCCTCCCCTTCCATTCCCAGATCCACTCTCCCCCCTCCCCGTTTGCTGCTGCGTCCTCCCTCCCTTACCCACTTATTACCCCCTGCCTGTGCTCCTCCCCCTCTGCCCCACCTCCTCCACCATTTCCACAATATACAGGAGCAGAAGCAGGCCATAGCCCATCGAGTCTGCCCTGCCATTCTAATCATGAGTTGATTCATCCTCCCTCTCCTTCCCTGTTCTCGCCACTCCTCTCCTTCCCCGTTCCCTGTTCTCGTCATTCCTCTCCTTCCCTGGTCTCGTCACTCCCCTCCTTCTCCGTTCCCTGTTCTCGTCATTCCTCTCCTTCCCCATTCTTGTCACTCCTTCCCCGTTCCCTGTTCTCGTCACTCCCCTCCTTCCCCGTTCCCGTCACTCCCCTCCTTCCCCTGTTCTCGTCACTCCCCTCCTTCCCCGTTCTCGTCACTCCTCTCCTTCCCCCGTTCTCGTCACTCCTCTCCTTCCCCCGTTCTCGTCACTCCTTTCCTTTCCCGTTCTCGTCATCTCTCCTTCCCCGTTCTCGTCACTCCTCTCCTTCCCCGTTCCCGTCACTCCTCTCCTTCCCCGTTCCCGTCACTCCTCTCCTTCCCCGTTCTCGTCACTCCTCTCCTTCCCCATTCTCGTCACTCCTCTCCTTCCCCATTCTCGTCACTCCTCTCCTTCCCCGTTCTCGTCACTCCTCTCCTTCCCCGTTCTCGTCACTCCTCTCCTTCCCCGTTCTCGTCACTCCTCTCCTTCCCCGTTCCCTGTTCTTGTCACTCCTCTCCTTCCCCGTTCTCGTCACTCCTCTCCTTCCCCGTGCCCCAATCTCGTCAATGCTCCCCTTCCCTGTTCCCTGGTCTCTTCACTCCTCTCCTTCCTCGTACCCCCTTCTCATCACTCCTCTCCTTCCACGTTCCCGTCACTCCTGTCTGACCAGTGGCTGTATCCTATAAATTCCATTAAGGTCTGGATGTTTGTTGGGGGGCTGGGTGTGTGCGGTGGGGAATGGGAGTGCGAGGCTCTTGTCATCACAGAGTCGTTCAGCACAGAGGCAGGCCCTCGCTCCTCCACTACACTGGCTATGCTGACCGACTCCGCGGCCCTCTGCACTTTAGCTTGTTAAATGCTGCTTCAATGTTGCGGGGATGGCACTCCAAGGCCCCTTCTACCCTCCCGATGTCCAAAACCATACGGGGATTGTAGATCAATTGGGTATAAATTGGGCGGCATGGGTTCCCATCTGTCTGAATTTTAAAAAATGAATCTTAAAGGAGAGTATACCTTTTCCCCCCATCCCCAGCCTGATTGCACCAAACCACACCCTCTTCACCTGTAGATGAGAGACTGTCTCTGCTTACCGTAATGCATCAAGCATCGGGAGAAGGTTCAGTAATGCTGTGTCGCCTGGCTCGCTGAACCACGATTTAATGGGTATGGCATTATCTACAAAGCAACAAGAGAAATCAGATCCAAGGGCCGGAGGTAACGGGGTACAGTCCTGCCACGGTCCTTCCTTGTTCCTCTGGCCTCTCCCCCCACACTTGGGGCGCAAACCATGTCGGGCAAATTCAACATCAGCTGATGTCTCATCGGCTGGGGGTTTTGAAGAAGAGTTGAGGATAACTGGTGTGTTCTTTATGAATGCAAGGGGCAAAACTCTTGCTACACAGCCCCCTCACCCAGGACTGGAGCTTAATCACAGAGACAACGTCCCATCAGAGTGAAGCTCCCTCCCAACTGTCCCATCACACGCTCCCGGGGTCAGACACAGAGTGAAGCTCCCTCCACACCGTCCCATCACACACTCCCGGGATCAGACAGGGTGAAGCTCCCTCCACAGCGTCCCATCACACACTCCCGGGATCAGACAGGGTGAAGCTCCCTCTACACCATCCCATCACACACTTCTGGGGTCATCACAGAATGAAGCACCCTCCACACCGTCCCATCACACATTCCTGGGGTCAGACACAGAGTGAAACTCCCTCTACACCGTCCCATCACAAAATGAAGCACCCTCCACACCATCCCATCACACACTCCAGGAGTCAGACACAGAATGAAGCACCCTCCACACCGACCCATCACACACTCCTGGGGTCAGACACAGAGTGAAACTCCCTCTACACCGTCCCATCACAAAATGAAGCACCCTCCACACCATCCCATCACACACTCCCGGGGTCAGACACAGAGTGAAGCTCCATCCACACCGTCCCATCACACACACCCGGGATCAGACAGGGTGAAGCTCCCTCCACACCGTCCCATCACACACTCCCATGGTCAGACAGGGTGAAGCTCCCTCCGCACCATCCCATCACACACTCCCACGGTCAGATACAGAGTGAAGATCCCTCCACATTGTCTCATCATACACTCCCGGGGTCAGACGCAGAGGTGAATGAGCACTGTACTGGTGGGGAAGTGTGGTGAGGGGCCGTTCTGAGGAAAGGCTGTCCTGCCAGAGGAACAGTGCCAAGAGAGTGCAACCTAATCAAAGCAAGAGCAGGAGAACTTTATCAGATGTTGCCCGGAATAGGGGGCTTTACTTTGAAAGAGAGATTGAAGTAGGTTGGGTTTATTCTCTCTGAAATGTCAGAGCCACAGGGATAGGCCTTATAGAGGGTCTGTGAAATTACCAGTGACATACAGCGCCCTCCATGTTTGGGACAAAGACACTTTTTCCTTTATTTGTCCACAGTTTTAAACAAACAATTCATGTGCGACTAAAGTACACATCCCAGATTTTAAATTTAAATTTAGACATCCAGCACAGTAACAGGCCCTACTGGCCAATGAGGCCCCCTCCCCCCAACCCCCCAGTTCACTTTTGAACGGTGGGAGGAAACCGGAGCCCCCAGGGATAACCCATGCAGTCACAGCGAGAACGTACAAACTCCTTACAGACAGCGCCGGATTCGAACCCCTGATCATTTGCACTGTGACAATACCGTTACGTTAACCGTGCCACCCTTATTCAAGGGTATTTGCGGACATTTTGGTTTGACCGTGTAGAAATTACAGCACATTTCATACATAGTCCCCTCATTTTCAGGGCACCATAATCTTTGGGACGTGGCAGTGATGTGCATATTAAAATAGTCGTGTTTAGCACATTGTTTCACAGCCCTTCCCTGGAATGATTGCCTGGAGTCTGTGATTCATGGATGTCAGCAGGCACTGAGCATCTTCTCTGGTGATGCTCTGCCAGGCCTCTACCGCAGCCATCTTCTGCTACTGCCTGTTTCAGGGATTTTCCCCCTTACATTTTCTCTTCAGCCTATGGAAGGTGTCCTCAGTTGGATTTATAGTGGGCAACTGACTTGGCCATTCAAGAATTTTCCAGTTTTTAGCTTTACAAAACCCCTTTGTTGCTTTAACAGTACGTTTTGGATCATGGTCTTGCTGTCGGGTGAAGGTCCGTTCAATGGGTTTGGGGACACTTGGTCAAACTTGAACAGATAAGATGTTTCAGAATTCATTTTGCTACTGACGTAGGCAGTTAGATCATTGATGAAGATCAATGCACCAATACCTGTGGCAGCCAGACATGCCCAGGCCATAACATCCCCACCGCCAGGTTTCACAGATGAGATGGGATGATTTGGACCTTGGGCCTTCACACTTTGCTCTTTCCATCACTCTGAATCAAGCTAATCTTGGTCTCATCTGTCCACAAGACCTATTTGAAGAAATTTTGCAGACTCTTTTAAATACGTCTTGGCAAACTGTATCCTGGTCATCCTGTTCTGTGGCTAACTCGTGGTCTGCACCTTGCAGTGTAGCCTCTGTATATCTGCTCATGAAGTCTTCTGCAGACAGTCACCATTGACACGTCCACACCCGCCTCCTGAAGAGTGTTTCTGATCTGTCGGAGATTTTTCTTCACTACGATAAGAATTCTTCTGTCCTCAGCAGTGAAGGTCTTCCTTGGAACACCAGTCCTTTTGCAATTACTGAGCTCACCAGTTCACTCTTTCTCACTAATGATGTTCCAAACTATTGATTTTTTTGGTCATCATAAGGTTTGGGCGATGTCTCTTCCTGTTTTATTCTGGTTCTTCAGCCACATAATGGCTTCTTTGACGTTCACTGGTACAACTCTGCTCCTCATGTTGAAAAATGGCAACTACAGACTCCAAAGGAGATCGACAGCTTCGAACCAAGCCCAGCTCCCTTCTACCTGCACCAATGAACCAATTAAACATACCTGCGTTCTCACAAACACCTGTGAAGCCAAATGTCCCCAACAATATGGTGACCCAAAATGAAGGAACTATGTATAAAACGTGCTATAACTTCAACACGGTCAAACCGAAAAGTCCACAAATAACCTTGAATAAAATCAGGAATGTGCACTTTAATCACATGTGAATTGTTTGATTATAATTTTAAAACCGTGGAGCACAGGGGAAAATAAAGGAAAAACTGTCTTTGTTCCAAATATTATGGAGGTCCCTGCAGGATTATTTTCCAGAGAGTGGGCTTTGAGAATGAGAGGGCACAGGTTAAAGGTGAGAAGGGAGAAATTTAAGGGAGACTTGAGGGGTAATTTTTCCACACAAGAGGGCAGCTTGTACAAGGAATGAGTGGACAGAAATTCAGATTTATTGTCAGAGTACATACATGCATCACATAAATTCCTAATTTCTGTGGGCGTGGCAGAATTACCACTAATTGGTAGAGCAAAAATAAACTGTACACTGCGTAGACATGTAAACAAATAGAGAACTGTAAATAGATAACAAATGTAAACAAACTGCGTGCAATACCGAGAATAAAAAGATAGTCCTTAAATGAGTCTCTGACTGAGTTTGCTGTTGAGGAGTCTGATGGTGGAAGGGTCGCAGCTGTTCCTGAACCTGGTGGTGCAGGTCTTGTGGCCCTGAGATCTCTTTCCTGATGGCAGAAGTAAGAACGGAGCATGTGCAGGGTGGTGTGGATCCTTGACAATCGCTGCTGCTCTCCGACGGCAGCGTTCCCTGTAGATGTTCCCCTGCCCCGACCATGGGAAACATCCTTGCCACATCTACTCTGTCCAGGCCTCTGATGTCCTGGGTTGTGTCCACTGCCTTTTGCAGGGCTTTACAATCAGAGGTATTGGTGTCCCCCGTACCAGACTGTGATGCAACTGGGTCAGCACACTTTCTACCACCCCTCTGTAGAAATTTGCCAGGGTTTTCGACGTCATACCAAACTTCCAAAATCTCTGAGGAAGTAGAGGCACTGACATGCTTTCTTCACCGTGCCATTGGTGTGTTGGGGTCCAGGAAAGATTCTCCGAGGTTGTGACTCCCAAAAACTTCAATTTGCTTACCCTCTCCACCTCTGATCCCCCAGATGCAGCACGGCTTGGTACGGGGAACACCAATAACCCTGAGCATAAAGCCCTGCAAAAGGTAGTGGACACAGTCCAGGAAGTCACAGACAAAACCCTCCCCACCAATGAGTACATCTACGGGGAACGCTGCCATCGGAGAGGAGCAGCGATCATCAAGGATCCCACACCCACCCAGAACATGCTGCTGCCGTCAGGAAAGAGGTGTCAGGGGCACAAGACTTGCACCACCAGGTTCAGGAACAGCTGCTCTCCCTCCACCATCAGACTCCTCAACGACAAACTCAATCAGAGGCTCATTTAAGGACTTTTACTTGTGCACCTTATTGATTTTTTTCTCTGTATTGCACAGTCAGTTTACATTTCTTTATTTGTTTACATGTGTACGTTCAGTACAGTTTATTTTTTGCACTGCAAGTGGAAATTCTGCCTCGCCCGCAGGAAAAAAGAATCTCAGAGTTGCATGTGATGTCATGTATGTACTCTGACAATAAATCTGTAATCCAAATCTGAAAATCCCACTATCGATGTGTGACTGTGATTTTACATGGGTCCTTGACTATGTGGCAGTAGTGCCGGGAGCTTTGACTTGCAAAGCAGCTCAAAGCCTCGGCAACTGGTGAAATCTGTCGCGGCGGAGTCAACGCCAGGCACGCGGCAGGTAAAGCACGGCCGGATCTCGCCGCTCTTACCTGGGTGACTTCTGTAGGCTCCGGGGGAGTTGTCTAATATGACGATGCTGGAGAGGTCGTCGTGCACCACTGAGAGATCTTTTATGTAGCTGCCCAGCTCCAGTGTACAGTGCTGCCGCAGACAGGAGTGGAGGGTTGAGGGAGGGGCGGGGGTGGGGGAAGCGAGGAACAAAGAGTAAGGGGGTGTGGGGGAAGAAAGTGTTCAGATTCAAGACTTGGACATCAAGCAACAACAGACATGTACTGGGACTTGTACAGCATTCTGTTGACACTCCCAGCGATGGTTAAAGTACAAACGTTGTCGTGCATTTGAGCCCAGACACAAGATATACAAGCAGAAGTAAGCCAATCGGCCCGTTGAGTCTGCCCCGCCATTCTATCATCAGTTGATCTTTGTCACTCAGTCCCACTTCCCGGCCTTCTCCCTGCTATTGACTAATCAAATACCTGTCCATCTCTGCCTGAAATGTGCCCAACGGCCTGGCTTCCACGGCCGCCCATGGCAACATGTTTCACAGACTCACGACCCTCTGGCTAGAAATAACTCTGCATCTCTGTTTTAAATAGACTCCTTTTTTATCCTGAAGTTGTCCCAGACCACCCTGCCCCGATCATGGGAAACATCCTTGCCACATCTATTCTGTCCAGGCCTTTCAGCATTCGAAATGCCTCTATGAGATTTCCATCCCCCATCCTTCTGTACTCCAACAAGTTCAGTCCAAGAGCTGACAAATGTTCCTCATATGCGAACCCTTTCATTCCTGGTATCATTCTAGTAAATCTTCTCTGAACCCTCTCCAACTCCACCACATCTTTTCTCAAATAAGGTGGCTAAAACTATACACAGTTCTTCAAGTGACATCCCACCAGAGGAAATTAAGAAATTAATGTCACCACAAGAGCCTGGGGTGACACAGGTTGCACAGTGGCGAGGGAACCCAGCGTGCTTCAGAACATCCCTCTAAAAACGTCCCACCATCCACCAGCTCGATGAAGGCAGAGTTATCTTCAAAGGCTTGGGGCCAATGGTTGTGCATCAACCAAGGAAGATACAAGCATGCAGTTCCGGTCTCCTTACTGGAAGAAGGCGATTACAGCAGGCCGCCGTGCAAAAGAACTCGGGAGGGCTTGTGTGTGAATCGAAAAAGGTTAGTTTGCAGGTGCAGCAGGCTATCGAGAAGGCAAATGGAAAGTTGGCCTTCATCGCTGGAGGGATTGAATTTAGGAGCAGGGAGGTTCTGCTACAACTATACAAGGTCCTGGCGAGGCCCCTCTGGAGCACGGCGTGCAGTTCTGGTCACTGTATTTGAGGAAGGACGGACTAGCTTTGGAGATGGTGCAGAGGAGGTTCACCAGGTTGATTCCAGAGATGAGGGGGTCGGCCTGTGAGGAGAGATTGAGTCGTCTGAGACTACTCACTGGAACTGAGAAGAATGAGAGGGGATCTTATAGAAAAGTATAAAATTATGAAAGGTAAAGATAAGATAGAGGGAGGTAAGTTGTTTCTATTGGTGGGGAGACCAGAACGAGGGGACATAGCCTCAAGATTCAGGGGAGTATGTGATAGTACGGATTCTATCACAGATGTATATCTGTGTATATTGTAGTATAGGATGGCTGTGATTGGCTGAGAGCATAGCTACGCCTACTGGCAGGTCTTAAAGGGTTGCTCCTAGCCAGATCCAGGTCATTCTGGACTGGTTGATCCATGTGATAGGCTCCAGTCTTTTGTTAATAAAAGCCTTGGTTCGGATCGACAAGTCTTTTGATTCTTTCGATGTGCACTACAGAGTAGATTTGAGTTGGAGATGAGGAGGAACGGCTTTTCCCAGCGGGTGGGGAATCTGTGGAATTTGCTGCCCATTGAAACAGTGGAGGTGACCTCCAGTAAATATGTTTCAGACAAGGTTGGATCAATTTTTAAATAGTCGAGGTATTAAGGGATATGGGGAAAAAGGCAGGTTGGTGGAGGTGAGCCTGTCATCAGATCAACCACGATCTCATTGAAGGACAGAGCAAGCTTGAAGGGCCAAATGGCCGACTCCTGTCCTTATCTGTTCTTAAACAGATACCCACTCCCCACCATTTGTGGGATCTTCCTGTGCCCACATCGACTGCTGTGTTTTTGACATTATACTTCAACAAAATTCTTAATGCCCAGAGATCCCAATAAATGTACAAGCCTCCACTTCTTCGGCTACCGATTCCGACTGGCTGTGCTCAAATCAATCCTGAGAACAGCACCTGCTTCCAGGTGCCCCACCCTTGACACCAATGTGGTGGGTAGAACCCTGGGCACCTTGGGCAGAGCAGGTAACGGGCACAGCAGAGCGAACAAAGGCTCGTGTCTGAAGCAGATCTCTCTGTCTTAGCCCCGCGCCAGAGTCATCTACGAGCAGGGCACAGCAAGATCCCAGGCTGGAGAGGGGGGGGGAGATGTTTAAATGCTGTTGCCCTTTCACTGGGGGCACTAGGAGGGGTGGGGAGGAGGGAGAGACCAATGGACTCTGAGTTACCCACCATAGCTGGACATCCCATTCCTTGGCTGACTCCTGGGGGTGGGGTGGGGGGTCAGCCCCACCTGCCCTGACGCAGCTCGGAGCACCCGCCGCCCCTCCTCACTCCCACGAGGCCCGGCACCTTGCCCCTTACCTGTCTGTAGTACCTTCGCTTCAGGATCCCTCTGTTATTGTCCAGTTTGTCAGCCACAGCCGAGCCGTAGATCTCCATGCTGGCTGTGAAGACCACCAACTCGTACCACCGGCTGACCTAGCAAACAGCAACGGGGAAGGGTGTTAAGAAGCGAGTAACCCCCCCCCCCCCCACCTACCTCTGGCAGTCCCCTCCACCCTCGAAGACCCTCACCTCCACAGCTTCCCAGTCACAGGAGGCCAATCCACTCTCCGTTTACACACAGTGCCCTCCACGATGTTTGGGACAAAGACACTTTTTACTTTCCCTGTGCTCCACGTGTGATTAAAGTGTACATTCCTCATTTTATTCACAGTTATTTGTAGACATTTTGGTTCAACAGTATAGAAACTAGAGGACTTTTAAAACAGAGTTCCCCCCACTTCAGGACACCATAATGTTTGGGACATTTGGCTTCACAGGTGTTTGTGAGAAAGCGGGGATGTGCAGGTATAAGAGAGCTGGCTTCAAAGCTTTTGATCACCTCAGGAGTCTGTAGTTGCCATTTTGGAATCAGAATCACGAAATTTGTTGTTTTGTGGCAGCGTCGCAGTGAAAATCTCCTTAAAAATAAAAAAAAAACAAAGCAGGAAAAAGTCAGAGTGAAGCGGTTCATGGTTCATGCAGGAATCTGATGGCGGAAGGGAAGGAGCTGTCCTTGTGCTCGTCTTCAGGCTCCTGGACCTCCTTCCCGATGGTAGCAGAGTAAGGAGGGCACGGTCTGGGGGGGGGTGGGGGTCCTTGAGGATAGAGGCTGCTTTTTTAAGGCACCGCCTCATGTCTATGTCCTTGACGGGAGTGGAGTCTGGGAACCGTGATGCCACAGGCCAAGTTAGCGGCCCTCTGGAGTTTATTCTTGTCCTGAAAGTTGGCACCTCTGTACCAGGCAGTGATGCAACCGGCTCCCCACGATCAACCTGGAGAAGTTTTTGAGGGTCTTCGGTGACGAACTGAATCTCCTCAAACACCTCACAAAGTCTAGCCGCTGGCGACCCTTCTTCATGATTGCATCGACGTGGAGGCTCCAGGACAGATCCTGGAGTTGTTGACCCCAGGAATTTGAAGTTCTTGGCCCCCCCTTCACCCAATGTCAATGACGACTGGGTCGTGTTCCCCTGACTTCCTCCTGAAGCCCACAATCATCTCCTTGGCTTTGCTGACGTTGAGCGCGAGGTGGTTGTCTTTACACCATTCAATGAGCTGATCCATCTCCCTCCTGGACACCTCCTCATTGCCGTTTGTGATTCTGCCAACCATTCTCTCATCGGCAAACTTGTAGACAGCATTGGAATTGTGCCTGGTCACACAAGTCATGGGTGTATAACAAGTAGAGCAGTGGGCTAAGCATTGTCCCTTGGGGTGGACCTGTGTTGATAATCAGTGAGGAGGAGATGTTGTTTCCAATTCGTGCAGACTGTGGACTTCTGATGAGGAAGTAGAGGTGGGTTATTTTTCAACAAACCTCGGCAAACCCCTGAGGAAGTTGAGGTGTTGACGTGCTTTCTTCACGATGCCATTGGTGTGTTGGGTCCAGGAAAGATCCTCTGAGATCGTGACTCCCAGAGCTTAGCCTCTCCACCTCTGATCCCCCAGTGATCGTACACCTCTGGCTTTCCTAAAATCAGCCATCAGCTCCTTGGTTTTGCTGACATTGAGTGCGATAATGTATCGAGTGCATTCCCGATACAGTTGTGGGGGGGGGGAGTGAGATGGCCAGCACCTGTCTCCTGTGGAAGGGGTGTCTGCAACTACATTGGTGGTGGGGGGAAATCTGAGGAGACCCAGAGGTGGAAGGAACAGTGTTTAAGACGAATCTTGGCAGGTACATGGACAAGCTCAAGCCACCACACAAACCAACCCTCCCCCCCGACCCGCATCGATTCCACCTACACTCCCTGCTTGGAAAAGCTGCCAACATTTTAAAAAAATTTAGACATGCAGCACGGTAACAGGACCTTCCAGCCCACGATCCCATGCCACCCAACTACACCCAATTGTCCTACAACTGCCATACGTTTCGAACAGTGGGAGGAAACCCACGCCACACTGGGATAAATGTACAAACTCCGTGCAGACAGTGCCAGATCCAAACCTGGTCAGTTCTCAACCTTTATCCTCCCACTCACATTCCACATTTAAGTAATCCCAAGGTCATCTGTGGTTTGTAAGGGGTTGTTCAGGTGGGAAGAAAAAGTTTGAAAACCCCCATTTTAATCCTCCCTTATTGAATCATTCGGTGCGTCGTTTCAGAGCTCCAAAGGAAATGGACCAATGACAATTTTTCTCAAGCAAAATATCTCAGTAACAGTCAGGTTTAAAGCAGGGATTCTCAACCTTCCCTTCCCACTCACCTTAATCATAGAGCCTTGATGGCGTGAGTGGAAAGAAAAAGGCCGAGAACCCCTGTGCAACTGGGCCACCATCCCAAGATAATAAAATTAAAGCATTTACAGAGTAATTTGGTATTAAAATGACATGACAGTATCACTCCAGTGGTCAGTGTCAGACTTGGTAGCTCAAAACCTACATTTGTAGACCGGCATACACAGTAAACAGTAAGAACACACCGTAACGCTGGAGGAACTTGGCTGGTCTTTCGCCCTCCGTAAAAAAAAACAAAGATATATTGCCGGCGTTTCGGGCCTGAGGCCTTCTTCAAGGCATAAGCAGAATGAGCCAGAAGTAGGTAACCTCTATGACCCGGATCCAGACCCACAAAAGGTGTTAATTGGATGCGAGAAGGGGACAAGGTGAGAATTTATCACGTTTGTGCGAAAGGAGACAGGGAAGGGAAGAAGTGAGGTGGGGGGCGGGGGGGGGTGTGGTTTAAGGAAAGCCAGAGGTCGCTATTAATGCCATCGGTTGGAAGGTGCCCAGACGAATAATGAGGTGTCGCTGCTCATTCCTTGAAGAAGGGCGCAGGCCCGAAACGTCGGTGATAATATCTTTGTCTCCGATGGACGTTGAAGGACCGGCCAAATTTCTCCAGTGTTTTGGGTGTTTTTTAAGGTTAGGGTCTGCAGACTTCCGTGTTTCACTCATATATGGGAGATAACTGCATGAGACGCTGAGTTTCTACAACACTTTTATATTAAATTACAATCACAGCATTGGTTAACGTGGCAGTAAACAGGTGTGGATGTAACGCAGGCAGGTGAGATCAGTCGAGCTCGGCATTGGGCTGGACGTTAGAGGTGGCGGGCGGTAGGGCCAGTTTCTATGCTGTATGACTGCCTGAGCAGGACACCCCTCCCCGCTCCACCTCCCCCCCCACCCCCCCGACACTCACCACCTCCAGGAAAAAGTCCACGTGCGGTCGTTTATGAACGAAGAACCGAACTGGATGCTTGTCAATCACAACCTGCGGTGGGGTGGGAGGGGGGGTGGGGGGAGGGAAAGAGGAGGGGACCGGGTGAGTGCTGAGCTAAGACGCTCTCCCCTTCCCCCCCCCCCTCCACTGCAGTGGTTACCCTTCCCTCCATGCCGGGGAGGGGAGGGGTGGCGTAGTTACCTTTAATATAAAGTCTGGAGGTGTGCCTGGCCTCACTGTCGGCCTCAACACACCATCATGGTGTGAGTGAATTAATGTTTCGTCCAGGTCGAGGACCAATACTTTGCCCTTCACTTGACCTGAAACAGATTCAAGATTAAATTTATGGTCGTGTAATAAAGACAGTGCAAGATTACATGGAATTTATATTCGTCAGCCGCAAGGTAGACGGATTCGGCATAGGCAGAAATCACCTGAAAAGCCTTAGTCTGAGAAAAAGAAGCAAAACAGAGTCCCCGCAAACCCCCCCCCACACAGTCATTGAGTATCTGTGGATTCGCCTCAACAGCCCACAGGGTCGAGTCCAAACCATCGGCAGCCCGAGCTCCAGATCCGAACCTCTGACACGGTCAGGGACCCTTCAGCGCCTTGGCACCCTCTCACGTCCCATCTCCAGCAGCCCACAGCACGGCGTGAATCCCTCGACCACAGTCTCCAGCAGCCCGCAGCGAATCCCCTCGCCTCGAGTCACCAACACGCTGCCTACGTGTTCTTCAGCCTCAGAAGCACCCTTGCTGGCCCGCCGACGTGGTCACCGTCCAATGGGTCGTGTCCTCTGCTTCTCCTTCTCAGATGGGGTGAGGGTGGTCACCCCATTTTCTGGGGGCCCGGCGCCAGTCCTCCGCTTTCCCGGAGTCTGCAACTCCTCGTGGCCGCTGCCAATCGCAGGCGCCACCATCTTGGGCCCAGACCCCACGGTCGCAGGATTAAAAAAATTAAAACCGTCAGCTTCATTTTCATGCCATTTAAAGCTTGCACGGAGCTGATGGCAGTGGGTCTGGGTGGTTGGACCCTTCAGGGAAATGTCTCTCCACATCCTCCCCGCAGGACCGCACATCAACAGGTGAGAGAGCACAGAGTGAGAATCCAACTCACGATGGGAAGTGCGAGCAGGGACTCCAGGAGGGTCGAGACGGAGGGGAGGGAGGCAAGAGGTCAGGAAACGAGTGGTGTGGTGGTGGGGGGGGGGCTTCCTGAGCCGGAAGAAGCAAGCAGCGTGACACTGTTACAGTGCCAGTGACTGGGGTTCGAATCCCACGCTGTCTGCAAGAAGTTTGTACTTTCTCCCTGTGTGTCTGCGAGGGCTTTCCCCGAGGGCTCCAGTTTCCTTCCACTGTTCGAAACATGCCGGGGTGTAGGTTAATTGGGTGGCACAGGCTTGTGCGCCAGAAGGGCCTATTACCCTGCTGTAGGTCTACATTTAACTAAAAAGGATGGAGCAGAGACTTACCCAGCCTGTTCCTTGAGATGGGTGAGAGAGGTAGAATATCATATCGAACTGTCTGATATTGGATAATCTGCAGGAAAGCAGAGAGATATGTTATAATCTCTTCATCTGGGCCTCATTTCCCCGCCCCCCCCACACCGCCCAGCAATCACTACCCACGTGGGGCCAATGCCAGACACCTGATGGTCCACAGAGAGTGGGAGAATGAAACAGGAAGTGGATGGTGTTTGACAACGTTGTCTCTCCGCAGCTCCTTCCATTGGGTAAAGTGACATGAACCAGACCCTCTCGAACCCTGGGGTCTGGAGCAAGGAACTCTCAAAGCCTGGGGTCACAGGGCAGGGGGTTGGAGGCAGAGACCCTCCATTACCCCAGGAGTTGGGAGCAGGAACCCTCTCCAATTCTAGGGTCAGAGGGCAGGGGTTGGGAAGAAGAACCCTCTTTAACCCCGGGGTCATAGGGCAGGGGTCGGGAGGAGGAACCCTCTCTAACTCTTGGGTCAGAGATCATGAGGAGGAACCCGGTCTAACCCTTAGGTCAGAGGGCATGGGTCAGGAGGGGGTTTACAAAGTGGTGTGTGGTCGCAGCCACGAGCGGCTCAGAGGGAAGTCAGACTGGGAGGTGAATCGGGGGTGGGGGGGTGGGGAGGAGAGAGGGGGACAGAAGGAGGAGAGAGGGGTGGTGGGGGCGGAGAAGAAATAGGAGTTGGGTGGCACGGTAGTGAGGGCGGAGAAGAGATAGGAGTTGGGTGGCACGGTTAGTGCAACATTGTTACAGAGCCGGCAATCCGGACCTGGTTTCAAATCCTGCGCTGACTGCAAAGGGTTTGTACGTTCTCCCTGTGTCTGCCTGGGGTGGGGGGTGGGGGGTGGGGGGTCTGTTTTCACCTCACCCTTCAAAACCTACCAGGGTGGACTGTACGTTAATTGGGCGGCACAGGCTCGTGGGCCAGAAGGGCCTGTTACCATTTTGTGTGTGTGAATTTATTATAAATTAATTTGTTTATAGAAGTGATGGGTGAGGCAGGAGGGAGGGAGCAGCTGGAGGAAGGGAACCAGACAGATGAAGGAGAGCAACACTGAGCAGGAACCCAGTTCATTTTCCAAACCGGAACACCACCTTGAATCGCCAAAGGTTGGTTTGCAGGTGCAGCGGGCTATCGAGAAGGCAAATTCAGTCCCTCATCACTGGAGGGACTGAATTTATGAGCAGGGAGGTGATGCTGCAACTGTACAAGGTCCTGGTGAGGCCAGTTTGCACTGGAGGTGGTGCAGAGGAGGTTCACTGGGTTGATTCCAGAGATGAGGGGGTTGGCCTATGAAGAGAGATTGAGTTGTCTGGGACTATACTCGCTGGAATTTAAAAGAATGAGAGGGGATCTTGTAGAAACGGATAAAATTATGAAAGGCATTGATAAACTAGAGGTAGGTAAGTTGGTTCCATTGGTAGGGGAGTCCAGAACTAGGGGACATAGCCTAGAGATCCAGGGGAGTAGATTTAGGATGGAGATGAGGAGGAACGGCTTTTCCCAGAAGACGGTGAATCTGTGAAATTCGCTGCCCATTGAAGCAGTGGAGGCGACCTCAGTAAATATATTTAAGACAAGGTTGGATAGATTTTAGATGGTAGGGAATTAGGGGATATGGGGAAAAGGCAGGTAGGTGGAGATGAGCCCATCACAGATCAACCACGAATGGTGGAGCAGGTTCGACGGGCCGGTTGGCCGACTCCTGCTCCGAGAGAGAGGGGACAGACAGCAGAGAGAGTGGATTATGGAGGGGGACGGACAGATAATTGAGGGTATGGGGGAAGATGGAGGGGGACGGACACCTGAGAAAAAGGGCAGGGGAAGATGGAGGGGGATGGTCAGCTGAGGGAGGACCGAAAGTTGGGGTTGGGGGGGATGATGGAGGGGGACGGACAGCTATGGGAGGACCGGAAGTTGGGATGGGGGGGGATGATGGAGGGGGTCGGAGACCTAAGCCCTGACATGGTTTCCGGGGGGAGGGGGGTGGTGATCCCGGTGACACCGCCGACCCTGGCCGGGCCCCGACTCACGGTGCGGATCTGCCGCCGCAACATGTAGAGCACGAAGCTCCAGACTTTGGCGGCGAACGCCACGAAGGTTCTCAGCCCCAGCAGGCACTGGTTCTTCATCATGGTGGCCGCCCGCGCCAGGCTCCCCGCCCGCTCCAGCTTGTCCGCGGCCCGGCCGCCACCGTGTGCAAACCTCGCCGGCAGCCAGGCGAACCTTCCCGTTTCAGTGAATCCAAACTGAAACTGGAATCTGGATGAGAGCCGCCATCGTTGAGCGGAAGCGCCGTCGCCTTTACGCCACATCCGGTAGCCATGCACTCGCCTCCTCTTGACCGCTCTCCCGTGTGCCTCTGCGGCCTCATCTGTGTTGGACACCTCCCATAAGCCTTTGCGGCCTCATAATCTATGGGACACCTCCCATGAGCCTCTGCACTGTGGTCTCCCTGGGACACCATGAGCCTCTGCGCACATTGTCCATTCCTGCTGAATTGAGTCTGACCCACCAGTCAATCATGAGCGTATTCACGTTCCCACTCAGCTCCACTGCCCGGCCTTCTCCCCATAACCTTCGATGCCCTGGCTAATCACGAACCTATTAACGTCTGGTCCGTGGCAACAAATTCCACAGATTCACCGCCCTCTGGCTGAAGAAATTCCTCCGCATCTCTGTTCTAAGCGGAAGCCCTTCAATCCTGAAGTAGTGCCCTCTTGTCCCGGACTCTCCCTCCAGTGGAAATGACCTCTGGACATTGGAGGGACTGGACTCAAACTGGGAGATGGCTTCAATGAGCACCATAATAGCGTGGACTTCCCTGTGGCCACCCATTTCAATTCCCCATCCCATTCCCCTACTGACATGTTTGTCCGTGGTCTCATGCCCTGCCAGACTGAGACCACCCGCAAATTGGAGGACCAACACCTCATCTCCCGTCTGGGCCCCCTCCAACCGGATGGCATTAACATCGACGTCTCTGGCTTTCGTTAATTCCCCCATTTCTTCCAGCTCTTTTCCCCTCCTATCACACAGAAAAAATCAATTCTCACCTCTTATCATTATCCTTTTGTTGGTCTGGACTCCTCCCCCAGCCAATCTGAGATTTCCTGGGTTTTTTTTGCTTATTTCTTAAAGAAGGGCTCAGGCCTGAATCTTTACCTCCAGTGGACACTGCGAGATCAGTCGAGCTCCTCCAGCATTTCAAGGCCTTTTTACTACAATCACAACGTGTTTCAAACATCCTTTCTATGTCTACTCTATGTCTACCTTTCAACATTCAAAATGTTTCAATGAGATCACCCCTCATTCTCCTAAATTCCAAGGAGTTCAGGCCAAGAGCTGTCAAAGTCCTCGTCTGAAAACCCTTTCATTCCCAGAATCATCGTTGTAAACCTCCTCAAAATCAAAATCATGTAATAAAGACAGTGTAATATTACACGGAATTTGTTTTCATCTGCTGTAAGGCAGACAGATTCACCATCGGCAGAAATTGCCTGAAGTTAAAGAGAAACAAAAGATCCCACCTCCCCCTTCCCCCACCCAGAGTCAGTGAGTGTACGTGGATTCACCTTCCGCAGCCCCACATAGTCCAGTCCAAACCATCAGCCGTCTGAGCTCCGGATCTGAACCTCTGAGACGTGGTCGTCTCCTCGGCTTCTCCAACTCCGGGGGTGGGGGTGGGTGGGGGAGGGTGGTCTCCCTGCTTTCGGGTGTCACAAGATAAAGGAGCAGAAGCAGGCCATTCGACCCCTCTAGTCTGCTCCGCAAATCCACCGAGCTAAACTGTTTTCACATCTAGTTCAAAGTTCTGGTGTTTTCTCCATATACCCAGATACCCTGACTAATTAGATACCTATCAATCTCCCCCAATGATCCGGCCTCCACAGGTGGATGTGGCAACAAATTCCACAAATCCACAACCTTCTGGATAGAGAAATTTCTTCTCATCTCTGTTTTAAATGGGTACCTTCTCATTCTAAGACTGTGCCCCCTTGTCTTATTCACATCTATTCTTGTCCAGTGCTTTCAGCATTCGAAATGTCTCTATGAGATCCCCCCTCATTCTTCTCTACTCCAATTAATACAATTCAGGGGCCGCTAAACATTCCTCACGTTAGCCTTTGAATTCCAGGTAAATCTTCTCTGTACTCTCTCCAACATCATTACATCCCTTCTGATATAAGGGGCCCAAAACTGCACACAGTTACTCCGAATGAGGTCTCGCCAGTGCCCCATAGAGCCTCACCAACATCTCTTTACTCTTACACACGATTCCTCTTGACGTGACCTGCGCCGATCCTCCACTTCCCCGGTGTCTGCAACCCCTCGTGGCCACTGCCAATCACAGGCACCGTCAACTTGGGCCCAGACCCCGGAGTCACAGCATTTTTTAATCTAAAAAATTTTTTTAGATTAATCACTGTGGGCTCCATTAACACTGGGTGGTTGGACCCTGTGGGGGAGCGCTGTGTCTCCACTACCCGCGGGTCCGCATCAGCGCCGCCATCTTCTGAAAACTGAACCCTCTACCACGTCAGCACATCCTTCCCAGATGAGCAGCCCCAAACTGCTCACAATCCTGTCTTTCCAAACCTGTCCTGTCTGTATCCAAACGTCTTTCGAGCATCCTGGCGACCTGCTATGGTCGCTCCTTCCAGGTGTGAACAGCTAGTGGTGTCCTCCCCCCAGACCACCATTCCCAATAGCACATCCACCTTGAGAAAAAGTTGCAAAGTTCCTGCTGGCTCATGACCCTGGGAAGCAGCTCATGGGATGAGGCTGAGAGCCCAGCGTCCAGGCCTTGGGAGACGAGGCATGGCTTTCAGCACCCCTCCATGGGGGTCCCACTGCCCAGCTGTCCCATCCCTGATGGTTTAAACCGTCTGTAGAATGGGGCCAGCACCCTGTTGTATTTACGCTGTGTCCGCGGGGGGGGGACCACGCCCAAGATGGCAGCATCCATTCTCGGCAGCCCACGGCTCGAGGGTCTTGGGTTCCGGGGACCAGCACAAATGTTAATACATCAGAAGCAGTTTGGAGAAGGTTTGGTAGACCAAACATGGATAGGATATAGTACAAGAAGTAGACGATTTAGCCCATCAAGTCTGGCTCGCCATTCAATCATGAGCTGATCCATTCCCCACTCAGCCTTCTCTCCATAACCATTGAATGCCCTGGCTAATCAAGAACCTCCAATGACCCGGCCCCACAACTGACAGAAAACAAATGACAAGAAAGGAATCTTGAGTTCACTGAACCAGTGACCTATCACGGACACTAGTCAGGAAGGTGCCACAGTGACTGCACTCCCTGGGTAGACTGAGTCGGGCAAGGTCACCAGCCACTGTCACGTCAACCTTCTACAGGAGCTTTATCCAGTGCGCCCTGGCCGGCTGCATCAGTGTAGGGTACGGTTGCTGCAGAGAAATGGATCGGAGGTCAATCCACAGAACCACAAGAACAGCAGAGAGGATCAGTGCAGTCTCCCTCCCCCCCCCCCCCCCCCCATCGACATGATCGACTGGGATCGTTGTCTGAAGAGGGGGCGCTAAATCATTGAGGACCCCCTTCCACACCCGCACACAGCATCTTTCAACTGCTCCTGTCGGGGAAGAGATTCAGGAGGATCAGAGTCAGCACCATCAGGCTGAGGAACAGCTTCTTCCCACGGGCAGTGAGAACGCTGAACGACCAAAGGAACTGCTCACAATGACCCTCCGAGACTCTCATATTCACGAAATATTTATTTATTTTATTCAGATAAAATACTTGTTCTGCATATGTATTGTTTGTCTGCGTGTTTTGCACCGAGGACTGGAGAACGCGGTTTCATTGTACAATCAGATGACAATAAACTTGATTTGGAAACCCTGGCAAATTTCTACAGAGGGACGGTAGGAAGTGTGCTGACCAGCTGCATCACGGTCGGTACAGGGGACACCAATACCCCCGAGCAGAAACCCTTGCAAAATGCTGGAAGACTGTCAATGCGGTGAAAGACACCCTTTGGTCTGCCTGAAACCTGTTGGTCTTCCAGTGCATGGAGAGATCAGTGAAGGAACGTGGCTGATGGACACATTCCAGGCTGCAGGAGCACGTGCCGAGGCTCAGCGCGGCCAACGGAAGGGAGCTGTCTAGAGTCCTTCCATGACCGGGTGCTGAGGGGCTGAGACTGAGGGGAAGTCTCTCAAACAACAGAGGGAGGAGAGGCGACAAGATGTCACGGGGGTAAATAGGAATGAATGTAACAACGTACAGTGGTGGAAATGTATTTCTATGAAACTAAGGTTGGGAATAGACTTTGAATAGTTGTCCCTTGTAAATAATTTATTGTGAATAAAGTCTCTTTTTGGGAAGGAGTGTTTGTGTGTGTAACTCGTCCCCCAGTGAGGGTTTGTGTGTGAGGGACCCGTCCCCCCAGTGAGGGTCAGTGTGTGAGGGACCCGTCCCCCCAGTGAGGGTCAGTGTGTGAACGACCCATCCCCCCAGTGAGGGTCAGTGTGTGAGGGACCCGTCCCCCCAGTGAGGGTCAGTGTGTGAACGACCCGTCCCCCCAGTGAGGGTCAGTGTGTGAGGGACCCGTCCCCCCAGAGAGGGTCAGTGTGTGAGGGACCTGTCCCCCCAGTGAGGGTCAGTGTGTGAGGGACCCGTCCCCCCCAGTGAGGGTCAGTGTGAGCGACCCGTCCCCCCAGTGAGGGTCAGTGTGAGTGACCCGTCCCCCCAGTGAGGGTCAGTGTGAGCGACCCGTCCCCCCAGTGAGGGTCAGTGTGAGTGACCCGTCCCCCCCAGTGAGGGTCAGTGTGAGCGACCCGTCCCCCCAGTGAGGGTCAGTGTGAGTGACCCGTCCCCCCAGTGAGGGTCAGTGTGAGGGACCCGTCCCCCCAGTGAGGGTCAGTGTGAGGGACCCGTCCCCCCAGTGAGGGTCAGTGTGAGGGACCCGTCCCCCCAGTGAGGGTCAGTGTGAGGGACCCGTCCCCCCAGTGAGGGTCAGTGTGAGGGACCTGTCCCCCCAGTGAGGGTCAGTGTGAGCGACCCGTCCCCATAGTGAGGGTCAGTGTGAGGGACCAGTCCCCCCAGTGAGGGTCAGTGTGTGGGACCCGTCTCCCAGTGAGGGTCAGTGTGTGGGACCCGTCTCCCAGTGAGGGTCAGTGTGTGGGACCCGTCTCCCAGTGAGGGTCAGTGTGTGAGGGACCTGTCCCCCCAGTGAGGGTCAGTGTGCCTGAGGGTCTTCTCAATCTGTCGGACTTTTGCTAACTACTCAGATGTACAAGTCATCGTCAGGGTCTTCCTCGTCGAAATCGTCTCCTGCGTCGGCCTGGTAGAAAATCTTCCCCTCACCAACTCTTCCCTGCAGCATCGAGGCCTTTCTGTGCGAAGCAGAAACAGACGATGCTGGGTCCTGTGGACGATACTGCAGGAACTCCCCCTCTCCCTCTGGCCCCCTTCCCTCGCTTCCTCCTGTCCTCCGCTGCATCCTGACCGGGGCCTGAGAGGGCAGGTGCTGAGCCAGGGCCCTCCTGCCATGGTCCAGCCGTGATCCATTTCCGGGTCAGGTGGTGATCTGTTCCTGGCCCAGTCCAGATCCGCTCCCGTCCCATCCCGTCCCTGATTCACTTCAATCCTGATCAGTTTCCAGTCTTGTCCTAATCCGCTCCTGGTCTGGCCCTGATCCACTCCGGCCCAAATCCGCTCTGGGTTTGCCCCTGATCCAATTCAGCCCTGATTTAGACCAGCCATGATCCAGTCATATTCCATTCCCATTCCGGTCCTGACACCCCAACTCTGCTCCTGGTCCAGCCCTGATCCACTCCAACTCTGCTCTAGTCCAACCCTGATCTAGACCATCCATGATCCAGTCCCACTCTGCTCCGGCTCTGGTCCACTCCCACTCCGTTCCAAGTCCAGTTGTGACCTGCTCCCCACTCCCTGCCCGCTGGGTGCCCGCTGACCAGTCACTTACTTGTCCGGGGTGAAGTGGAAAGGCAGGGTCACGTCCTCCTTCGCTCGACGCTCTGTCTCTGTCAGCTGCAAGTTAAAGGTCAGGTTCGCAGAGGGGTCGGCCTGAGGGGAGGAAGGAACAGCAGAGTTAAACTCGGGGGGTGGGGGAGTGGTGGGGGTGGTGGGGAGAGTGGTGGGGGTGGGAGGGCAGCTGGCAGAGAGGAAGGGTTGGGCAGGAGGGCCAAGGGCAGTAGCTGGAGGGGGGTGGGGGAGTGGGGAGAGGGGGACAGGGTGAGCGCAAAGGGGAATAGGGAGCAGGGAAGAGGGGAGTGGGGAGAAGGAAGGGAGAAAGCAGGGAGAGGAGAGAGAGGGAGCAGGGAAGAGGGGGATCGGGAGAGGGCGGAGGGGAGCAAGAGGGGGACGGGGAGAGGGCAGAGGGGAATAGGGAGCAGGGAAGAGGGGAGAGAGGGAGAGGGGAGGGAATGGAGAAAGCAGGGAGAGGAGAGAGGGAGCAGGGAAGAGGTGGATGGGGAGAGGGCAGAGGGGAGCAGGGGAGAGAGGGAAGGGAGGAAGGGGGAGCAGGGGAGAAAGGGCAGAGGGGAGTAAGGAGTGGGGGAGAGGAGAGTGGGGAGAGAGGAAGGGGGAGGGGTGAGAGGGAGCAGGGAAAGGGGGAGATGGAGCAGGGAGAGAGAGGGAGCAAGGAAAGGGGGAGAGGGAGCATGGGACAGAGGGGAGGGAGGGAGAGGGGAGCATGGAGAGGGGAGAGAGGGAAGAGGGAATGGGGAGAAAGCGGGGAGAGGAAAGAGGGAGCAGGGAAAGGGGGAACGAGGGAGTGGGGGAGAGAAGCAGAGGGAAGAAGAGGGAGGGAACAATCAGAGACGCAGGTGCCAGGCGTTGAGGTCGTACTGTGGCCTCGTCTCCCTCTGCTGTTGCCTCCTTTGCGGGGTCTACCTCTGAAGTTCGGAGGGCCAGTCTCTCGTCAACTGTGAAATATTCCACCTGTGGTCGGAGAGCAAGGGGTTTACCTGGACTTATCGCCTCATTCCTCCCTCACCCACCCCCCATCACCCTCAGGACGTCCCACCCGGAGACCTCCAAGATCTGGTCTCCACCCCCCATTACAGTGCACAGCAGGATCCCAGCAACAGCCAGAGCAAACATTTCCTTTCTCTGATGCTGCCCGTACTATTTTCACCTCCCACCCTTGCTCAGTTCATTGGTGCTGGGAATCGTAGACCAGGGCTCAAGGGAACAGCATGGATGGGAAATGGCATCAACTGGATGATCTCCTTCCTTGGCATTACAAGTTTACTGTAATCCAACCTGACGAAACGGTGTTCTCCGGTCCTCAAGTGCAAAACACGCAGACACACAACCAAACATAACACACGTACAGACAAACAGTACACACGCAGGGCAAGAATTTAAACTATACAAATAAATGTTGCTTTGTCTAAATGAGAGTCTCAGAGGGTCAGTGTGAGCAGTTCCTTTGGTCATTCAGCGTTCTTGCTGCCTGTGGGAAGAAGCTGTTTCTCAGCCTGGTGGTGCTGCCTCTGATCCTCCTGGATCTCTTCCCCGACGGGAGTAGCAGAAAGATGTTGCATGCGGTGGGGGTGGAAGGGGCCCTCGATGATTTTGTGTGCCCTTTTCAGACGACGATCACAGTAGATCATGTTGATGGTGGGGGAAGGGGAGGAGGGAGACCCCAGTGATCCTCTCTGCTGCTCTTAGGGTCCTGTGGATTGACCTCCGATCCATTTCTCTGCAGCCACTATACCCCACACCGTGATACAACCGGCCACGATGCTCTCGATAGACCTCCTGTAGAAGGTTGACATGATGGTGGACAGTAGCCTCACCCGCTTCAGTCTTCCTGACAAGTGAGGAGTGTCCACAATAGGCCACTAGTTCAGTGAACCCGAGGTGCTGCTCCCGTCAGGGGTAGAGATCCAGGAGGATCAGGGCCAGCACCACCAGGCTGAGGATCAGCTTCTTCCCATGGGCAGTGAGAATGCTGAACGACCAAAGGAACTGCTCACACTGACCCTCCGAGACTCTCATTTGTACAAAACAATATTTACATGGATAAAATACCTGTCCAGATGTGGTTGTCCGACAAGGGATAAAGGACAACTCAGGAGGGGAAGGGGAGATTGGGGATAAATAAGATAGAAATAGGAGAATAAGGAAAATGTTGGATGTTGTAGGAATGTTGTCTTATAAAGAGTTGAAAATAAGAAAACAGAAATGGAAAAGGAGGAAAGGTAATGATGGAAAAACGGAAAGAGAAGATAAACAAAATATAAAAGGGCTACGCTGAACTGTATGACTTTAAATATTAATGGAATACATAACCAAATTAAAAGGAAGAAACTACTAAATTTAAATGAATAAATGTATTCCATTAGAAAAAATAACATATAGGTTAAGAAATAATATTGAAATATTCGAACAAGTATAGGAGCCTTACATTAAATACAATAGCGAAAACCTACCGGGGACAAACATTACCTAAGTTGATGGAAGGAGAAGGAAAGAAAAGAATGGACTCAGTAGAATTTCTGGTGTATTTTTGTTGAATGACAACATTGTCTGACTGGCTTAATGCAACCTAGATTGTATACCTAAAATGGATGAGAGGGGGGGGTGGAGGGGTGGCTTGGGAGGAGGGGGGGGGAGAAAAAGTCACTGTATATGTGTGAAAAAGAAATAGTGTATATCATGGCTAATGTGATTTATGGTGTGAAAAATAAAAAATTTAAAAAAAAGATAAAATACCTGTCCTGTGTATGTCTGTCTGTGTGTTACATCTGGTTGTGTGTCTGCGTGTTTTTGCACCGAGAACTGGAGAACGCGGTTGTGTCAGGTTGTACTTGACAATTACTCCCCAACTGCATCCGCGGTACCTTCAAATTCCCCAAACTTGACTGATCGTGAAGGGCTCTACCCCGAAACTTTGATTCTGTCTTTATCTTTGCTACACAAAGGGCACTGTTTGACCTGCTGAGTTTCTCCAGCGTTTTGTGTCTTTACTTCAACTGCGAGGTCTGCAGACTTTCGTGTTTTACTTGTGTCGGCGGATACACTAGTGTAAAGGTCCATTTTTGTAGATCACGTTTTAATGTTAAATTTATGGGGGCGACCATGATGTGGATGCTACTTTTCAAGGGGCTGAAATTCACACCAAAATCCAAAATTACGTTCTCCCCATGTCTGCGTGGGTCTTCCCTGGGGGCTCACACGGTATCAACGATTACTCGGGCATATGCAATAAATCTCTCCACGGGTGGTTGCGAGTATTGGGCAGTTGTTACATCTGAATCGAGTCCGTTGTACAATCCGGTGAAAGTGTGCGCGCGATCGTGCGCAAGTGTGTGTGCACGCGCACGCGAGTCAGTGCGGCTGCATGCCTGTGTGCGTGCGTGTCTGTCTGCGTGCTTGTAGGTGTCTGCATGCTTGTAGGTGTCTGCGTGCGTGCGTGCGTGCGTGCGTGCGTGTGGGAGTCTGTGTGTGCATCATGTGCATGTGTGCGCGCACACAGCCTACCAGCGACTCCTCCAGCGTTGTCTGCAGTTCATGACATGGATTGGAGCAGGGTTCATCTCAGGGCCAAAGAGCAAAGAGGAAGATCTGGGCGTGGTGGATTATAGCCCCGTGAGCTGGAGGGTCTGGCCCAGGGTGATTAAAGGAGGGCCAATGGTCAGGTGTGCACCAGTGGGTGGACAGAGCCCAACCTTGATTGGCAGGTGATGTGACTTCCCACCAGGTTCCAGAGAGGTCACGTGACCCTCCATGATCCACTCTACACTGTCAAACTTCCTTTACCCTCACACAACACTCGCGACCGCCCTCGTGTGGGACAAGAGGCTCTGAGACTCCCCTGAAGCCAGAGGTGACACCACCCCCCTTGCTCCCGGACGGGGATCAGACGATGGGGAAAGGCACCAACCGTCTTGAGGACCTTTCCCGATTTCTTCCTGAGCAGAGTTGTGGCGACGCCGTAAGGCGGGAAGTCTCGGTGTGGATCGGTGTGCTTGGAGGCGGTGGTCAGGCTGACCACAGCACTGGCCATTTGACCCATGACCTCCAGTACCTCAGGCTGGTGGAGGTCGGCGTGGAACAGGCCCAGCACCTGCTTAATATGCAACCCTGGGGGGAGGGGGAGAGGAGAGAAAGAGCAGTGACAGTCACTGGGCAAGAGTCCCTGTCCACCAGCAGCTTCCCAAACAGCACCCTTCTTCTCCCCGTCCTCCCTCCCTCTCCCCACCATCCAACTCCCTGCTCTCCCATCCTCCTCTTCTCTTCTCCCCCTCCCTCCTCTCCCCTGCCCTCTCCTTCTCTTCTCCCCACCCTCCCTCCCTAACCTCAAACTCCCCCGCCCTCTCCTCGCCATCCAACTTCCTGCTCTCCGCTTCTTGTCTCCCCCTCCCTCCCTTTCTCTTCTCCCCCTCTCTTCTTCCCCCTCTCTCTCTGGTGACCAGAAGGTGACATCTGATCTGCGTCTCGAGTCAGCAACCTCCGACCTGCGCCAGATGCCAGCAACCCATGCCAGAGGTCAGCGACCTGCATCAGGAATCAAGCAATCTCTGACCTATGACAAGACTCGATAGCCCAGACAGCAATGGGCGGACAGTCACGTATGATGGGATCTGGTGACGTATGACCCACATCAAGGATCAAGCGACCTCTGATCCTGGGTCGAGAATCAGCGATCTGCTGCTCCCCTCCCCCCAAAAGTGGAGCACCGGTGACAGGCCCGTCGTTTAGTGCCTGTGACTGTTGACCTATGCCGGGGGTGGGGGGGGTGTGCCGCAAAGGGTCATTGACCTTTGACCTGCAGAGTTCAAACTGACTAACCCGGTGGCAAAGAGGACACTGACCTGCACCGACAGCTTTTCTCTGGAAGTCACGGAGCTCTCGGCAGAGAGACCCCACCCCTTTCCGCTGAAGGATCCAGCTGAGGGAGTCGATCACAACTGTACAAGCCCCCCGAGACTCGCCAAGGGCTGAGCAGATGCGGGCTACCAGCTCCGAGGCAGTGAAGTGGTCCAGGGAGAAGGCCTCGCTCTGATCCCAGTGCAGGGGGTCACTGAACCCGTCATCAAACCGCAGACTGGTCTCGGGAAGGAGTGAGAGGTTTAAACCACCCCTCCCAACACCCCTCCTGGAAGACGAAACCCAGACCCGCAATCTCCCCCCCCCCACCCCCACGCCCACCAACAAACCAGAGCAGCGGCCCTGGCCCTGACTGAAGGAGGGCATTGGCCAATTCCTTCCCCAAAACCTCCACCCGCACTCTCTATCCATGAGCAGACAGGTCTGTCCCCAGCACCCCGGTCACAACCTTTAAACTTCTGCTTGGAGATCGCGAGGCCTTAAGTTCAGCATCTCTGAGTCCAAGAACAGTGAGCTCCCAAAGTCCAAACCTACTCAAAAGTATTGGATCTTCTTAAAAGCAGTAAGACTGTTTAAACCCCCTACCGGGATCGTTGTCTGATGAGGGCGTGCAAAATCATCGAGGACTCCTTCCACTCCCGCACACAGCATCTTTCAGCTGCTCCCTGACAGGAGGATCAGAGCCAGCACCACTAGGTTGAGGAATAGCTTCATCCCACGGGCAGTGAGAATGCTGAACGACCAAAGGATCTGCTCACACTGACAACCCGAGGCTCTCATTTGTACAAAACAATATTTATTTGTATAGATGAAATACTAGTCCTATGTATGTGTTGTTTGTCTGGTTGTGTGTCTGCGTGTTTCGCACTGAGGACTGGAGAATGCTGTTTGGTCGGGTTGTACCTGTACAATCGGATGACAATAAATTTGACTTCCCAGAGGCCGGACGTGATATACCCCAGGCTGCTGTGGGAAGTGGGTGAAGAGATAGCTGAGGCATTGGCTATGATCTTTGAGTCCTCCTTGGCCACAGGGGAGGTGCCGGAGGATTGGAGGACGACAAATGTAGTCCCCTTGTTTAAAAAAGGGTAATAGGAATTCCTGGGAATTACAGTCTTACGTCAGTGGGGTGTAAACTATTGGAGAGGATTCTTAAGGATAGGATCTATGTGCATTTGGAGAAGTTAATTCTACTTAAGGATAATCAGCATGGCTTTGGGAAGGGAACGTCGTGCCTCACGAGCCTAATTGATGAGGGTCAGGCAGTAGATGTGGTCTGCATGGATTTTAGCAAAGCATTTGACAAGGTCCCCCATGAGAGACTTGTTCAGAAAGTCATGGGGCTCGGGATCAGTGGAATCTTGGCTGTGTGAATAAAAAATTGAATGGAGGGACCTTGGGATCCAAATCCATACATCGCTCCAGGTCACCACACATGTTGATAGGACAGTTAAGAAGGCCTATGGGATACTGGGCTTCATTAATAGGGAGATTGAGTTCAGGAGTAGAGAGGTCACGTTGCAACTCTATAAATCTTTGGTGAGACCACACTTGGAGTATTGTGTTCAGTTCTGGTCACCTCATTACAGGAAGGATGTGAAAGTCAAGGAGAGGGGGCAGAGGAGATTCACCAGGATGTTGCCTGGATTGGGAAACAAGTCTTATGAAGCAAGGTGAGCAGAGCTGGGACCTCTCTCTTTGGAGCGTAGAAGGATGAGAGGAGACTTGGAGGTATTTAAGATTCTGAGAGGCATAGACAGGGTGGACGGCCAGCACCTGTTTCCCAGGGCAGGATCGGCAAACACCAGAGGGTGTCTGTACAAAGTGAAGGGAGGGAAGTTTAGGGGAGACGTCAGGGGTAAGTTCTTTTACACAGAGAGTTGTGGGGGCCTGGAATGCCTTGCCAGGGATGGTGGTGGAGACTGCAACATTGGGAGTATTGAAGAGACTCTTAGACAGACACGTGATGGAAGTAAAACAGAGGGTTATGGGATAGGGAGGATTATATGGGTTGGCACAACATCGAGGGCTGAAGGCTGTAGTGTTCAATGTGCTAAGAAATTTGAACCCTGAACGAATTCTCCCACTTCTCTCCTGGGAGGACCTCAGCAGCAGATGCCGGGGAGGTCACTCTGTTTCCCCACGACTCCTCACCGGGCCAGGCAGTGAGTTCACCCTCCCCCCACCCCCCGCATATCTGCTCCCAACAGCAGAATCTCACCTCACTCTCACAGCCTCGTCCAGCCCAACAACGAAGTCTGACACTGACATCTCGAGAGCGAACACATGGACGGGTTCCATCCTGCAGGAAGCATAAAACACACAGTGTTGTCAGTGTCCCAGCCTCCCTCAGCTCTTTCCTCATTTCCTCAGCATAAAGCATCAGTCAAATCAAAACCCACAAATCAACTTTGCGCTGACCAGCCATGTCACAGTCTGGTAGGGGACCAATACCTGAGTGTAAAGCCCTCCAAAAGGTAGTGGACGCAGCCCAGGACATCACAGGCAAAACCCACCCCACCATCGAGAACATCTACAGGGGACTCTGCCGTCGGAGAGCAGCAGCGATCATCAAGGATCTACAACACCCAGCGCATGCTCTGTTCTCACTGCTACCATCAGGTCTCGGGGGCCACAAGACTCACACCCTCAGTTCAGGAACAGCTGCTCCCCCTCCACCATCAGACTCCTCAACAGCAAACTCAATCAGGGACCCATTTAAGGTCTCTAACGTGCACGTTATTGATATTTTTCCTCTCTCTCTCTTAATTGCAGTTTGTTTACATTTTTTTATTTGTTTACATGTGTACATTGTGTACAGTTTTCTTTGCACTGCCAATAAGTGGTAATTCTGCCAAGCCCGCAGCAAAAAGAATTTCAGGGTTGTATGTCATGTCAGACAATAAATCTGAATCTGAATTAAATTAAATTAAACAAAATTAAGTCAAGGTTCCATTATTGTCACATTTAAAATGTAATATACATGAAATTCTTTAACTTTTGTCTACTGTAAGAGCAGACGGGGAGTTGCCACTTAGTCCGGCGCCCCTCGGCGTATCGAGGAATAGATGCTCCTTGGCACAGCAGCCACTAAATCACAGAGCGCTGAAACAAAGAACAAGCTCCCAGTGTCTGAGCAGGGAAGAGAGCTGCTGCCTTCACCCAGCAGGCCTGGGCATGTTTAATTGCCCTGCAGCCATTTGAGGGAGAAATTAAAAGTCAACTTTTTTTTTTAATTTAAAAAATGTAGTCGCGGTAACAGGCCCTTCTGGCCCATGAGCTCATGCCGCCCCATTACACCTAATTGACCCACAAACCCTCCACCCCCCGTACGTTTTTCGAGAGTGGAAGGAAACCGGAGACCCTGGAGGAAAGCCCATTCAGACACAGGGAGAACGAGCAAACTCCGTGCAGACAGTGCGGGATTCGAACCCGGGTCGCTGGAGCTTTGCCAATAATCTGAAGTCTGAAGAGTAGTTAGCTCGGAGGAACAGTCTTCATCTGAAATGAAACTCTCCACAGATGCTGCCTGACTGGTTGACTGTTTCCAGCATTTTCTGCTTCTGACACCAGACTAAAATGCTGTACAAGGCTGAATTATCGAACCAATATTAAAAATCATTTCTTGCATTGTACCCAATCCCACCAAGAAGAACAATACACTTTGGAAGAACTTTCCAAATCAACTGACCTCCCACTATCCTTCTACAAAATTAGGTTGGAGAGGGCCTAAAATTGCAACTGTTCTGAGTTCCAAGAATAAATTGTCTTTAAGCAGAAAGAAATTTAAATGCCAAGTCAGCTACTAAGAGAATTTTGGAGTTTGTACATTCTCCCCACATCAGTGTAGGTTTCCTCCCAACCTTCAACCCATACTGCGGGGGGGGGGGGGGGGGGGGGGGGGTTGAAGGTCAATTGGGTGTCACGGGCTTGTGAGCTGAAAGGACATGTCACCCTGCTGTACGCCTAAGTTTAAATTTTGAGGAATTTCCTTTGACACTTGATCCAGTTCCAAACTTGCAGCTGTAGTGAAAGGTTGGTGTGTAAAAGTTCTGGTCACTGGTAACGGTCACTCTGAACACTCACCGCAGAGCTGCACTGGAGACCAAACTCTTCAACAAACTCCGACCCTCGCATTCTAGGCTGTCTGTGGTGGAATAAAAGGAGGTCAGCCATGAGAATGAGCAGGGACCCGACTTCACCTCGTTCCACGGTGCAGCCAATGCAGGGAAGGTGATCGCAGGGTCATCACTCAATGCAATGGAGACAAACACGAGCAGTATCAGCAGAAGGAAAGAATGGACAAGGTTTCAAGCTGAAACTCTTCATTAGGGCTGACGAAGGTGATCACGTTGATTCCTCCCTACCTTCCACAGGGATCGCTCCCTCTGTGGTATCCTCGTCCACTCATCCCTCCCCTTCCCACCCCTACAGCCCACGATTGGCAATACCTAGGGGGTTACCCTCCCATGGGATCCGTGAACAGCAACCTCAGGGTCTCCCTCATTCCCCCGTGGGTCTACCTATCCCCAGTATCCATCACCCCTAGACCACCCCCCCCCACCCCTCGGTTCCTAGACCCGTCATCAGTCGCAGCCCCTTCGGCCTCAGGCCCCCCTGTTCCTCGGCCCCAGGTCATCTCCTGTCCCCAGTCCACCCCAGTATCCATCCCCTGTCCCTGTTACCCCACCCCACCCCCACTTCAGTCCCTCCCAGCCCCCAAACCCCCTGTCCCCGGACAACCCTGGTACCCACCCCCGTCTCTGTTTCCCCCTCCAGTCTCCACCCCCCCCCCCAGACCCCCTGATTCCCCCAGGTATCCGGTCCCTGTTTCCCAGCGAGCCCCCGAGACCCCTTGACCCCGGTCAGCCCTGGTACCCACCCCTCCAGTCCCGCCCCACGAGCCCCCGTCCCCGGTACACCCCAGTCTCCACCCCCCCCCCCCCGTACCCGCCACCATCAGCAGCCCACCCGGCCCGGCGCCGCCGCACAGACGCGACAACATTCCGACGCTCAGCCGCTCACGGGCGCCGCCATGACAGTCGCACAATAATTACGTCAACAGACGCGGGGTCCTCAGCCGGAGAACGACCTGGGTGATTAACCTGGTCACTGGAACCCGGGTGATTCACCTCCTGGGACCCGTCAGACAATTAATATTTCACAGAGTTTAGATCATCCTCCAATAGATCACAATTCAAATAAGCGTTCGTCGTTGGGATTGGGGGGTCCTGACAACAACCAAGGGTGACCACTGGGAGGAGGCAGTGAGCAGAAATGACCACCACCATCAGGGGACAGCAGTGAGCACCAGGAGGCAGCACTGATCACCAGCACCAGAGGGCAGCAGTGAGCACAAGGAGGCAGCACTGACCACCAGCACCAGAGGGCGGCAGTGAGCACAAGGGGGCAGCACAAGGTTTGTCGGGTGTTTCATTGGGAAACTCAATGGTTAAGCGTTCTTCCCCTCCGTGCCTGCACCCTAATCACCTTCAGAGCTAGAATCAAATCTCACATGTCAGGTCAAACGTGGGCGGAGCGGTGCACCAACTCCCTCCCGCAGTGGCAGCAGGCCAAGAACGGGCTTCGACTCAGCAATGTCTCGGGCAGGAGTTCGTGGCATCAGCCCAGCGTTGGTCAGATTCACCTTGCATAAGACATGGGAGCAGAAATCGACCATTCAGCCCATCGAGTCTGGCTTTTCCCAAAATGCCAGAGCTCTGCTCAAGCCAGACACCTTTGCAAAAACTTTGAAGAATGCCTATAAGGACTTCACAAGTAGGTGTTCATTGGACATGCTGTGGAGTAATGGGTTATTGTTTTGGAAAGCAACAGGTGAACAAACTTGGAAGATTAGGTCTGGTGCCATAATCTGTCTGAGTGCAGATGGCTGATCTAAGAAGGTCGTGAGGCTTTCTCTGAGAGAGAATTCAGTTCTACAGTTCAGCAGCAGCAGCTGGGACTGGAACAGGACAAGCTGGCAAGCTTGCGGAAAAACCCCATGTTGAAGGTGGGTTGTGAGCTCTTATTTCAAAGGCCCTTGTGGTCCATACACTAGGAGAGGAATGGCTGCCTAATGTTTCACTTGAAATAAGGGAAACAAAAAGAAACTCTGTGGTGATCTAAAAGAAAAAAGTTATCATCTGGAAAACCCTGATGGGGCATTTCTTCACCAAGACACTGAAGTGGCTGATCAGAAGGAGTCAGTTTGTGTCCAACGAGCAACGAATCTCTCTCGGAAAACTGACAGAATCCTGAGCGGTATCCATTTACCTTTTGAGCACCAAACCCTGGTGAATTTTATAAATGTTAAATTCTGGGCACAGTATGAGAATTACCTGCAACCAGTGAACTTGGAGGAGTGAGAAGTGAGATTGGACTATTAACCAAAGAACTTTTCTGAACTGACACACACACATTACAGACACGTGCGCTTAGAATTGGAAGGGGGTTAAGTTAGGTTAGTTAAGTCAATGGAGATAAGTTAAAGTTTTATCCTGTTTTCATGTTTAAAGATAATTAAAAGTGACTTTTGTTTAAGTAACCATTTGTCTTGGTGAATATCTATTGCTACTGAGTTTTGGTTTCCTCTGGGCTTGTGACATTTTGGGGGCTTGTCTTTTCGGATTGAAAATTGGAGTTTTGGGATCTTAAACTTTTGGAGTTTTGTGATTTATTAGTTAATTGGTTTTTCCAGCTAATTTTAAGTTTGCGTGTGTGAAAAACAGCAGCAATGGAGGTTGATACATTTTTGTTACAACCATCACCTGCAGAGCAAAAGAGGAACTGATGGTTATTTCTAAGGCATTAAAACTGACTGAAGTTAAGCATTGGATGAGGAAAATACAAATTCAGAGGATTATAGTGAGATATTATATAGGTGAGGGAAAATTTGTTGAGAAAGTCTTAGATAATTTTCCAGAGGATAGATCTGTTGAATTGCAATTGGAATTCAAGAAATTGAAGGTGTTGGAAGAAAGAGAGAAATGGAACTGAGTTGCAGAAACAACAAAATGAGGCAGAGGAAGCTGAAAAACAGGGGAAGGATGATGGAAGACAAAGAAAATATGACTTGGAACAGATTGAAAGGGATAGACGGTTTCAATTAGAGAAGTTAAAAATTGAGATGGAGGGAGGTAAGAGAATTGAGGCTGTAACTCCTGGGGAGAGGTTTTTGGCTGGTCAAGAGGTAAATCTAGTTCTTCCTTTTCATGAGGGAGATATAGATACATATTTTTTAGCTTTATGAAAAGGTTGCCGAGAGCTCAAGGTGGCCAAAAGAAAAGTGGCCTCTTATATTCCAAAGTGTATTTTTTTTTTAATTTTTATTTTTCACACAATAAACCATATTGATCAAGATACATACATTTTCCTTCTTAAATATATAGTGTCGTTTTCTCCCCCCCTTCCTTCCTCCCTCCCTCCCTCACCTACCCTCCCATTTATTTAAAGTTCACAATATAAGATACATTAAACCCGTTGAACAATGTTGTCACTCAATAAAAATAAACAAGAAATTCCACTGAGTCAATTCTTTTCATTCTCTTCTCCTTCTGTCATTTTAGGTGGTAGATGTCCACGGTAGGTTTTCTCTATTGTGTTTCATGTATGGCTCCCATATTTGTTCAAATATTGTAATGTTATTTCTTAAATTATATGTTATTTTTTTTTAATGGAATACATTTATTCATTTCTATATACCATTGCTGTATTTTCAAATTATCTTCTGATTTCCAGGTTGACATAATACATTTTTTTGCTACGGCTAGAGCTATCTTAACAAATCTTTTGTGCATCCTCCAAATCAATTCCAAATTCTTTGTTTTTTATGTTACTTAGGAGGAATATCTCTGGATTCTTCGGTATATTGTTTTCTGTAATTTTATTTAATATTTGGTTTAGATCTTCCCAAAATTTTTCTACTTTCTCACATGTCCAGATTGCATGAATTGTTGTTCCCATTTCTTTTTTACATCGAAAACATCTGTCAGATACTGTTGGGTCCCATTTATTTAACTTTTGAGGTGTAATGTATAGCCTGTGTATCCAGTTATATTGTATCATACGTAACCTCGTGTTTATTGTATTTCTCATGGTTCCAGAGCATAGCTTCACCCATGTTTCATTCCTTATCTTTATGCTTAGATCTTGTTCCCATTTTTGTTTAGTTTTACCATTTGTTTCCTCGTTCTCCTTTTCTTGTAGTTTAATATACATGTTTGTTATAAATTTTTTGATTATCATTGTGTCTGTAATCACATATTCAAAATTACTTCCTTCTGGTAACCTCAGACTGTTTCCCAATTTGTCCTTCAAGTAGGATTTCAGTTGGTAGTATGCCAACATTGTATCGTAAGTTATATTATATTTATCCTTCAATTGTTCAAAGGATAATAGTTTATTTCCCGAAAAACAATTTTCTATTCTTTTGATCCCTTTTTTCTCCCATTCTCTAAAGGAAAGGTTATCTATTGTAAAAGGGATTAGCTGATTGTGCGTCAGTGTTAGTTTTGGTAGTTGGTAATTTGTTTTATTCCTTTCTACATGAATCTTCTTCCAAATGTTGAGCAGATGATGCAATACCGGAGAATTCCTACATTGTATCAATTTTTCATCCCATTTATATAATATATGTTCAGGTATCTTCTCCCCTATTTTATCTAGTTCTAATCTAGTCCAATCTGGACTTGTTTGATAAAAATCTGATAGGTATCTTAATTGTGCGGCTCTATAATAATTTTAAAGTTTGGTAGTTGTAAGTCTCCTCGTTTATACCATTCTGTTAATTTATCTAGTGCTATCCTCGGTTTCCCCCTTTCCATAAAAATTTCCTTATTATTTTCTTTAAATCCTTGAAAAATTTCTCTGTTAAGCGTATTGGTAATGTCTGAAATAGGTATTGTATCCTTGGGAAAATGTTCATTTTAATACAGTTTATCCTTCCTATCAGTGTTAGTGGTAAATCTTTCCAATGCTCTAAGTCGTCTTGTAATTTTTTTATTAGTGGATAATAATTGAGTTTATATAGATGGCCAAGGTATTTATTTATTTGTATACCTAGATAACGCATTGCTTGCGTTTGCCATCTGAATGGTGATTCTTTCTTAAATTTTGAGAAATCCGCATTATTCATTGGCATTGCTTCACATTTATTTGCATTAATCTTGTACCCCCGACACTTCTCCATATTCCTTCAATTTCCTATGTAATTCTTTTATTGATATTTCTGGTTCTGCTAAGTATATTATAATGTCATCTGCAAATAGACTGATTTTATATTTCTTGTCTTTTATTTTTATCCCTTTTATTTTATTTTCTGTTCTTATCAGTTCTGCTAGTGGTTCTATGGCTAATGCGAACAATAAAGGAGATAGTGGGCATCCCTGCTTAAGTTAAATTGTTTTGATATATATCCATTTACTGTCACTTTTGCCAATGGCCCCTTATATAATGCTTTAATCCAATTAATATATTTCTCTGGTAAGCTGAATTTTTGTAGTACTTTGAATAAATAATTTCATTCCACTCTGTCAAAGGCCTTCTCTGCATCTAAAGCAACTGCTACTGTTGGAGCTTTATTTCCTTCTACTGCATGAGTTAAGTTAATAAATTTACAGATATTGTCTGTTGTTCGTCTTTTTTTAATAAATCCAGTTTGGTCTAGATTTACTATTTTTGGTACATAGTCGGCTAATCTGTTTGCAAATAGTTTAGCTATTATCTTATAATCTGTGTTAAGTAAAGATATTGGTCTATATGACACTGGTGTAAGTGGATCTTTCCCTGTCTTTGGTATTACTGTAATTATTGCTGTTTTACATGACTCTGGTAAGCTTTGTGTTTTATCAATCTGGTTGATTACTTCCAGAAGGGGAGGAATTAATAAATCTTTAAATGTTTTATAGAATTCTATTGGGAATCCATCCTCTCCTGGTGTTTTATTGTTCGGTAGTTTTTTTATTATCTCCTGTATTTCTTCTATTTCAAATGGTTTTGTTAATTTATTTTGTTCCTCTGTTTGTAATTTCGGTAGTTCAATTTTAGTTAAAAATTCATCTATTTTATCTTCTTTCCCTTCGTTTTCAGTTTGACATAGTTGTTCGTAGAATTCTCTGAAGTTTTCATTAATCTCTGTTCGATTATATGTGATTTGCTTGTCCTTTTTCCTTAATGCCAATACCATTCTTTTAGTTTGTTCTGTCTTAAGCTGCCACGCTAGAATTTTGTGCGTTTTTTCCCCTAGTTCATAATATTTCTGTTTTGTCTTCATTATGTTCTTCTCCACCTTATATGTTTGTAGTGTTTCATATTTTATTTTTTTATCTGCCAATTCTCTTCTTTTAGTTGTGTCTTCCTTCATTGCTAATTCTTTTTCTATATTTGCTATTTCCCTTTCCAACTGTTCTGTTTCCTGGTTGTAGTCCTTCTTCATCTTAGTTACATAACTTATTATTTGCCCTCTGATGAACGCTTTCATTGCGTCCCATAGTATAAACTTATCTTTCACTGATTCCGTATTTATTTCAAAGTACATTTTAATTTGTCGTTCAATTAATTCTCTAAAATCCTGCCTTTTAAGTAGCATGGAGTTTAATCTCCATCTATACGTTCTTGGTGGGATGTCCTCTAACTCTATTGTCAATAACAGGGGTGAGTGGTCCGATAATAGTCTAGCTTTATATTCCGTTTTCCTAACTCTCTCTTGCATGTGAGCTGATAACAGGAATAGGTCTATTCTTGAGTATGTTTTATGTCTGCCCGAATAATATGAATATTCCTTTTCCTTTGGGTGTTGTTTCCTCCATATATCCAAAAGTTGCATTTCTTGCATCGATTTAATTATAAATTTGGTTACTTTGTTCTTTCTATTAATTTTTTTCCCAGTTTTATCCATGTTTGAATCCAAATTAAGATTGAAATCGCCTCCTGTTAATATGTTCCCTTGCATGTCTGCTATCTTCAAAAAGATATCTTGCATAAATTTTTGATCTTCTTCATTAGGTGAATATACATTGAGAAAATTCCAAAACTCCGAATATATCTGACATTTTATCATTACATATTTCCCTGCTGTATCTATTATTTCCTCTTCTATTTTAATTGGTACATTTTTACTGATTAATATAGCTACTCCTCTTGCTTTTGAATTATATGACACTGCTGTTACATGTCCTATCCAATCTCTCTTTAATTTCTTGTGCTCCATTTCAGTTAAGTGTGTTTCTTGTACGAATGCTATATCAATTTTTTTTCTTTTTTCAGTAAATTTAGCAGTTTCTTTCTTTTGATTTGGTTATGTATTCCATTAATATTTAAAGTCATATAGTTCAACGTAGCCATTTCATACTTTGTTTATCTTTCCTTTCCATTTTTTCATCATCACCTTTCCTTCTTATCCATTTCTGTTTTCTTTTTTTGAACATTTTATAAGACAACATTTCTAAAACATCAAACATTTCCCTTATTCTCCTATCTAAAATTTCTTTAACCCCACTATCCCCTCCCCTTCCTGAGTTGCCCTTTGTCCCTTGTCGGGCAACCACATCTCCCCTCTCCATATGGATTTGCGAAATCACTCACAAGCGTCAACTGATTTCGCAGTGACTGTAATTCTTCCCCACCCAGCCCCCCCCAGAAAAGATTTTAATCTTCATATATAACAAAGGTCACTCTCTTAATTCCCTCCTTACTTCCATTCTTCCCTTACTTTCCCTTCTTAGTTCTTATCTATATTTTAAAAAAATATACATACACACATATACACACACACACACATATATATATATATATATATATACACACATAGAAATATATATACCCATATACACACATTTCTTTGGCTTGGCTTTGCAGACGAAGATTTATGCAGGGGGTAAATGTCCACATCAGCTGCAGGCTCATTTGTGGCTGACAAGTCTGATGCGGGACAGGCAGACACGGTTGCAGCGGTTGCAGGGGAAAATTTGTTGGTTGGGGTGTGTGTTGGGTTTTTCTTCCTTTGTCTTTTGTCAGTGAGGTGGGCTCTGCGGTCTTCTTCAAAGGAGGTTGCTGCTCGCCGATCTGTGAGGCGCCAAGATGCACGTTTTGAGGTGATATCAGCCCACTGGCAGTGGTCAATGTGGCAGGCACCAAGAGATTTCTTTTTTTTTAATTTTAATTTTTTATTTTTCACACCATAAATCACATTAACCATGATACACGGTCTTTCCTTTTCACACATGTACAGTGCCATTTTCTACCCCCCCTCCCTCCTCCCATCCCACCCTCCCTACCTCCCCACTCCCATCCATTTAAAGTACAAAATCCAGGATACACCAAACCAGTCAAACAATGTTGTCATTCAATAAAAATAAACAAGAAATTCCACTGAGTCCATTCTTTTCATTTCCTTCTCCTTCCGTTAATTTAGGTAGTGAATGTCCCCGGTAGGTTTTCGCTATTGTGTTTCATGTAAGGCTCCCATATTTGTTCAAATATTTCAATATTATTTCTTAAACTATATGTTATTTTTTCTAATGGAATACATTTATTCATTTCTATATACCATTGCTGTATTTTCAAATTATCTTCCAATTTCCAGGTTGACATAATACATTTTTTTGCTACGGCTAGAGCTATCTTAACAAATCTTTTTTGTGCATCCTCCAAATCAATTCCAAATTCTTTGTTTTTTATGTTACTTAGGAGGAACATCTCTGGATTCTTTGGTATATTGTTTTCTGTTATTTTATTTAATATCTGATTTAGATCTTCCCAAAATTTTTCTACTTTCTCACATGTCCAGATTGCATGAATTGTTGTTCCCATTTCTTTTTTACATCGAAAACATCTATCAGATACTGTTGGGTCCTATTTATTTAACTTTTGAGGTGTAATGTATAGCCTGTGTATCCAGTTATATTGTATCATACGTAACCTCGTATTTATTGTATTTCTCATCATTCCAGAACATAACTTCTCCCATGTTTCCTTTTATATCTTTATATTTAAATCTTGTTCCCATTTTTGTTTAGTTTTACCATTTGTTTCCTCATTCTCCTTTTTTTGCAGTTTAATATACATATTTGTTATAAATCTTTTGATTATATTTGTATCTGTAATCACATATTCAAAGTTACTTCCCTCTGGTAACCTCAGACTGCTTCCTAATTTATCCTTCAAGTAGGATCTCAATTGGTAATATGCCAGCGCTGTATCTTGAGTTATATTGTATTTATCTTTCATTTGTTCAAAGGATAATAATCTATTTCCTGAAAAACAATTTTCTATTCTTTTAATCCCTTTTTTCTCCCATTCTCTAAAGGAAAGGTTATCTATTGTAAAAGGGAGTAACTTGTTTTGCGTCAATATTAGTTTTGGTAATTGATAATTTGTTTTATTTCTTTCTACATGAATTTTCTTCCAAATATTGAGTAGATGATGTAATACTGGAAAACTTCTATGTTGTACCAATTTTTCATTCCATTTATATAATATGTGTTCAGGTATCTTTTCCCCTATTTTATCTAATTCTAATCTGGTCCAATCTGGCTTTTCCCTTGTTTGATAAAAATCTGATAGGTATCTTAATTGTGCGGCTCTATAATAATTTTTAAAGTTTGGCAGTTGTAAGCCTCCTTGTTTATACCATTCTGTTAATTTATCTAGTGCTATCCTCGGTTTCCCCCCTTTCCATAAAAATTTCCTTATTATTTTCTTTAATTCCTTGAAGAATTTCTCTGTCAGTTGTATTGGCAATGCCTGAAATAGGTATAATATCCTTGGAAAAATGTTCATTTTAAAACAGTTTATCCTTCCTATTAGTGTTAGTGGTAAATCTTTCCAATGCTCTAAATCGTCCTGTAATTTTTTCATTAGTGGATAATAATTGAGTTTATATAGTTGGCCGAGATTTTTATTTATTTGTACACCTAGGTATCTATTGCTTGCATTTGCCATCTAAATGGTGATTCCTTCTTAAATTTTGAGAAATCCGCATTATTCATAGGCATTGCTTCACTTTTATTTACGTTGATCTTGTAACCCGACACTTCTCCATATTCCTTCAATTTCTTATATAATTCTTTTATTGATAGTTCTGGTTCTGTTAAGTATACTATAACATCATCCGCAAATAAACTGATTTTATTTTCCTTGTCTTTTATTTTTATCCCTTTTATATTATTTTCTGTTCTTATCAATTCTGCTAGTGGTTCTATAGCTAACGCGAACAATAAAGGTGTTAGTGGGCATCCCTGCCGTGTTGACCTGCTTAAGTTAAATTGCTTTGATACATGTCCATTTACTGTCACTTTCGCCAATGGTCCCTTATATAATGCTTTAATCCAATTAATATACTTCTCCGGTAAACTGAATTTTTGCAATACTTTGAACAAATAATTCCATTCTACTCTGTCAAAGGCCTTCTCTGCGTCTAAAGCAACTGCTACTGTTGGCGCTTTATTCCCTTCTACTGCATGAATTAAGTTAATAAATTTACAAATATTGTCTGTTGTGTGTCTTTTTTTGATAAATCCAGTTTGGTCTAGATTTACCATTTTCGGTACATACTCTGCTAATCTGTTTGCTAATAGTTTAGCTATTATCTTATCGTCTGTGTTAAGTAAAGATATTGGTCTATATGACGCTGGTGCGAGTGGATCTTTCCCTTGCTTTAGTATACTGTAATTATTGCTGTTTTACATGAATCTGGTAAGCTTTGTGTTTTATCAATCTGGTTGATTACTTTCAGGAGGGGAGGAATTAATAAATCTTTAAATGTTTTATAGAATTCTATTGGGAATTCATCCTCTCCTGGTGTCTTATTATTTGGTAATTTTTTTATTATCTCGTATTTCTACTATTCCAAATGGCTCTGTTAATTTATTTTGTTCCTCTATTTGTAGTTTTGGTAGTTCAATTTTAGTTAGAAATTCATCTATTTTCCCTTCTTTCCCTTCGTTTTCAGTTCAGTATAATTGTTCATAGAATTCTCTAAAGTTTTCCTTGATCTCTTTTGGATTATATGTAATTTGTTTGTCTTTTTTCTTTGATGCCAATACCGTTTTCTTAGCTTGTTCTGTCTTAAGCTGCCATGCTAGAATTTTGTGCTTTTTTTCCCCTAGTTCATAATATTTCTGTTTTGTCTTCATTATATTCTTCTCCACCTTATATGTTTGTATTGTTTCATATTTTATTTTTTTATCTGCCAATTCTCTTCTTTTAGTTGTGTCTTCCTTCATTGCTAATTCTTTTTCTATATTTACTATTTCCCTTTCCAACTGCTCTGTTTCCTGATTATAGTCCTTTTTCATCTTGGTTACATAACTTATTATTTGCCCTCTAATGAATGCTTTCATTGCATCCCATAGTATAAACTTATCTTTCACTGATTTCGTATTTATTTCAAAATACATTTTAATTTGTCTTTCAATAAATTCTCTAAAATCCTGCCTTTTAAGTAACATGGGGTTTAATCTCCATCTATACATTCTTGGAGGAATGTCCTCTAACTTTATTGTCAATATTAAGGGTGAATGGTCCGATAGAATTCTAGCTTTATATTCTGTTTTTCTTACTCTATCTTGCATACGAGCTGATAACAAAAATAGGTCTATTCTTGAGTATGTTTTATGTCTAGCCGAGTAATATGAATATTCCTTTTCTTTTGGGTGTTGTTTCCTCCATATATCCAAAAGTTGCATTTCTTCCATCGATTTAATTATAAATTTGGTTACTTTGTTCTTTCTGTTAATTTTTTTCCCAGTTTTATCCATATTTGAATCCAAATTCAGGTTAAAATCCCCTCCTATTAATATGTTCCCTTGCGTATCTGCCATCTTCAAAAAGATATCTTGCATAAACTTTTGATCTTCTTCATTAGGTGAATAATGAATAATAGATTCCAAAACTCCGAATATATCTGACATTTTATCATTACATATCTCCCTGCTGGATCTATTATTTCCTCTTCTATTTTAAATGGCACATTTTTACTAATTAATATAGCTACTCCTCTTGCTTTTGAATTATACGATGCTGCTGTTACGTGTCCTACCCAATCTCTCTTTAATTTCTTGTGCTCCAATTCAGTTAAATGTGTTTCTTGCACAAATGCTATATCAATTTTTTCTTTGTTCAGTAAATTTAGCATATTCTTCCTTTTAATTTGGTTATGTATTCCATTAATATTTAAAGTCATATAGTTCAACGAGGCCATGTTATACTTTGTTTATCTTCCCTTTCCGTATCTCCATCATTACCTTTCCTTCTTATCCATTTCTGTTTTCTTGTTTTGAACACTTTATAAGACAACATTCCTAAAACATCAAACATTTTCCTTATTCTCCTATTTAAAACTTCTTTAGCCCCAATCTCCCCTTCCCCTCCTGAGTTGTCCTTTATCTCTTGTCGGACAACCACATCTCTCCTCTCCATTTGGATTTGCGAATTCACTCGCAAGCGTCAGCTGATTTTGCAGTGACCGTAACTCCTCCCCACCCAGCCCCCCCAGAAAAGATTTCAATTTTCATATGTAACAAAGGTCACTCTTTTAAGTCCCTCCTAATTCCCTCTATTCCATTTCCTTCCCTTATTAATTCTTGTCTATACTCTATATATTTTCCTCTCAATACGGATACATTCATGTATGCACACTATAATTATACACACATATACCTCTTTACCCACATACATATAGATCGTGGTCATTTTTACTCTTATTACATGTCTTCATCTCTCTGCTTGTTTTGTAGTTGTTCTGCAAATTTCCTTGCTTTCTCTGGATCCGAGAATAGCCATTTTCCATAAGATCATTTTTGCTGTATTGAACTCCTTCCTCTTCTTCAGGAGTTCAAAACTTATGTGTCTTTTTAGTTCGCAGTCTTTTGTACTCTCGTTACACGTCTTCATCTCTCAGTCTATTTTGTAATTGTTCTGCAAATTTTCGTGCTTCCTCTGGATCCGAGAATAGTCTGTTTTGCTGTCCTGGAATAAATATTTTCAATACCGCTGGATGCTTTAGTATAAATTTATACCCTTTCTTCCATAAAATCGCCTTTGCTGTATTGAACTCCTTTCTCTTCTTCAGGAGTTCAAAACTTATATCTGGATAAATAAAGATTTTTCGCCCTTTGTACTCCAGTGGCTTGTTGTCCTCTCTTACTTTCTCCATTGTTTTCTCCAGTACCGTTTCTCTTGTAGTATATCTTAGGAATTTTACTAAAATAGATCTTGGCTTTTGTTGTGGTTGTGGTTTAAAGGCCAATGCTCTATGTGCCCTTTCTATTTCCATTTCTTGCTGTAGTTCTGGACATCCTAAGATCCTGGGGATCCAATCTTTTATAAACTCTTGCCTTCTTCATCTTCCTTAAGGCCCACTATCTTTATGTTATTTCTTCTGTTATAATTTTCCATTATATCTATTTTCTGAGCTAACAGCTCTTGTGTCTCTAACTTTTTTATTAGATTCCTCTAATTTCTTTTTTAGGTCCTCTACCTCCATTTCTACTGCTGCTTCTCGTTCTTCCACCTTGTCCATTCTTTTTCCCATTTCTGATAAGGTCATATCTATTTTATTCATTTTCTCTTCTGTATTGTTTATTCTTCTTCTTAAATCATTAAATTTTTGCGCTTGCCATTCTTTAAATGACTCCATGTATTCTTTAATAAGAGAAAGTATATCCTTTGTCTTGCCTTTCCCTTCTTCTTCTATTTCACTGTACTCTTCCTCTTCCTCTTCTTCTTCCTCTGGGTTGGCCATCTGTTGTTTCTTTGTTGTCCTTTTCTTCTCTTCTTTCTTGTTTTCGTTGTCTTCTATATTCTCCTCTTGCTGCAGGTGTTCTGCAGCTGTCATTGCCGGCTGTGGAGATCGACTCCCCAGCTGGTCACCCCTCCCATCGGTGTGTTTTTTTGCATTCGCGATTGCGCACTTTTACTCGGCTCAGCGAGCCATTTTTGTAGTCCACTTTCTACCGACCTGAGGGAGCGGGTTTCTCTCTCCACCGCGGGCCTCTTCGAACAGGTAAGGCCTTCTCCTTCTTCTTCCGTTGTCTTCTCTTCCTCTCTTCTTACAGTTGGTTTCGATTTTTCTTTTTTCGTCGCCATCTTCTTTCCACCTTTATACTCACTTTTCTGTAACTTTTATTTTTGTGCCTTTGTGTTTTCCTTTATTTTTTTCGACTTTTCTGGAGAGGGCTGGAGTTCACCGTCCGGCCACTACTCCATCACGTGACTCCCCCACCAAGAGATTTTTTTTAAAAAATTTTTTATTTTTCACACCATAAATCACGTTAGTCATGATATACACTTTTTCTTTTTCACACATATACAGTGACTTTTTCTCTCCCCCCCCCCCTCCTCCCAAGCCACCCCCCCACCTCCCCCTCTCATCCATTTTAGGTGTACAATCTAGGTTGCATTAAGCCAGTCAGACAATGTTGTCATTCAACAAAAATACACCAGAAATTCTACTGAGTCCATTCTTTTCTTTTCTTCTCCTTCCATCAACTTAGGTAATGTTTGTTCCCGGTATGTTTTCGCTATTGTATTTAATGTAAGGCTCCCATACTTGTTCGAATATTTCAATATTATTTCTTAAACTATATGTTATTTTTTCTAATGGAATACATTTATTCATTTCTATATACCATTGTTGTATTTTCAAATTATCTTCCAATTTCCAGGTTGACATAATACATTTTTTTGCTACGGCTAGGGCTATCTTAACAAATCTTTTTTGTGCATCTTCCAAATCAATTCCAATTCTTTATTTTTTATGTTACTTAGGAGAAAGATCTCTGGATTCTTTGGTATATTGTTTTCTGTTATTTTATTTAATATCTGATTGAGATCATCCCAAAATTTTTCTACTCTCTCACATGTCCAGATTGCATGAATTGTTGTTCCCCTTTCTTTTTTACATCGAAAACATCTATCAGATACTGTTGGGTCCCATTTATTTAACTTTTGCGGTGTAATGTATAGTCTGTGTAACCAATTATATTGTATCATACGCAGCCTCGTATATATTGTATTTCTCATCGTTCCAGAACATAATTTCTCCCATGTTTCCTTTTTTATCTTTATATTTAAATCTTGTTCCCATTTTTGTTTAGTTTTACCATTTGTTTCCTCATTCTCCTTTTCTTGCAGTTTAATATACATATTTGTTATAAATCTTTTGATTAACATTGTATCTGTAATCACATATTCAAGGTTACTTCCCTCTGGTAAACTCAAATTGCTTCCTAATTTATCTGTCAAGTAGGATCTCAGTTGGTAATATGCCAGCGCTGTATCTCCAGTTATATTGTACTTATCTCTCATTTGTTCAAAGGATAAGAATCTACTTCCTGAAAAACAATTTTCTATTCTTTTAATCCCTTTTTTTTCCCATTCTCTAAAGGAAAGGTTATCTATTGTAAAAGGGAGTAGCTTATTTTGCGTCAATATTAGTTTTGGTAATTGATAATTTGTTTTATTTCTTTCTACATGAATCTTCTTCCATATATTGAGGAGATGGTGTAATACTGGAGAAGTTCTATGTTGTACCAATTTTTCGTCCCATTTATATAATATGTGTTCAGGTATCTTTTCCCCTATTTTATCTAATTCTAATCTGGTCCAATCTGGTTTTTCCCTTGTTTGATAAAAATCTGATAGGTACCTTAATTGTGTGGCTCTATAATAATTTTTGAAGTTTGGCAATTGTAAGCCTCCTCGTTTATATCATTCTGTTAATTTATCTAGTGCTATCCTCGGTTTCCCCCCCTCCATAAAAATTTCCTTATTATTTTCTTTAACTCTTTGAAGAATTTTCTGTCAGTTGTATTGGCAATGCCTAAAATAAGTATAGTATCCTTGGAAAAATGTTCATTTTAATACAGTTTATCCTTCCTATCAGTGTTAGTGGTAGCTCTTTCCAATGCTCTAAATCGTCCTGTAATTTTTTCATTAGTGGATTGTAATTGAGTTTATATAATTGGCTTAGATTTTTGTTTATTTGTACACCTAGGTATCTTATTGCCTGCATTTGCCATCTGAATGGGGATTCCTTCTTAAATTTTGAGAAATCCGCATTATTCAAAGGCATTGCTTCACTTTTATTTACATTTATCTTGTATCCCGACACTTCTCCATATTTCTTCAATTTCTTATATAGTTCTTTTATTGATAGTTCTGGTTCTGTTAAGTACATTATCACATCATCCGCAAATAGATTGATTTTATATTCCCTGTGTTTTATTTTTATTCCTTTTATATTATTATCTATTCTTATCGATTCTGCTAGTGGTCCTATAGCTAGCGCAAACAATAATGGTGATAGTGGGCATCCCTGCCGCGTTGACCTGCTTAAGTTAAATTGCTTTGATACATGTCCATTTACTGTCACTTTCGCTAACGGTCCCTTATATAATGCTTTAATCCAATTAATATACTTCTCCGGTAAACTGAATTTTTGCAATACTTTGAACAAATAATTCCATTCTACTCTGTCGAAGGCCTTCTCTGTGTCTAAAGCAAATGCTACTGCAGGTGCTTTATTTCCTTCTACTGCATGAATTAAGTTAATAAATTTACAAGTATTGTCTGTTGTGCGTCTTTTTTTGATAAATCCAGTTTGGTCTAAATTTACCATTTTCGGTACCTGTTCTGCTAATCTGTTTGCTAATAGTTTAGCTATTATCTTATAATCTGTGTTTAGCAAAGATATTGGTCTATATGACGCTGGTGAGAGTGGATCTTTCCCTTGTTTTAGTATCACTGTAATTATTGCTGTTTTACATGAATCTGGTAAGTTTTGTGTCTCATCAATCTGGTTGATTACATCCAATAGGGGCGGTATTAATAGGTCTTTAAATGTTTTGTAGAATTCTATTGGGAGTCCATCCTCTCCTGGTGTCTTATTATTTGGTAATTTTTTTTATTATCTCTTGTATTTCTACTGTTCCAAATGGTTCTGTTAATTTATTTTGTTCCTCTATTTGTAGTTTTGGTAGTTCAATTTTAGTCAAAAATTCATCTATTTTCCCTTCTTTCCCTTCGTTTTCAGTTCGGTATAATTGTTCATAGAATTCTCTGAAGTTTTCCTTAATTTCTTTTGGATTATATGTAATTTGTTTGTCTTTTTTCCTTGTTGCCAATACCATTTTCTTAGTTTGCTCTGTCTTAAGCTGCCATGCTAAGATTTTGTGTGTCTTTTCACCTAGTTCATAATATTTCTGTTTTGTCTTCATTATATTCTTCTACACCTTATATGTTTGTAATGTTTCATATTTTATTTTTTTATCCGCCAATTCTCTTCTTTTGGTTGTATCTTCCTTTATTGCTAATTTTTTTTCTATGTTTACTATTTCCCTTTCCAACTGCTCTGTTTCCTGATTATAGTCCTTCTTCATCTTGGTTGCATAACTTATTATTTGCCCTCTAATGAATGCTTTCATTGCGTCCCATAGTATAAACTTATCTTCCACTGATTCCGTATTTACTTCAAAATACATTTTTAATTGTTTTTCAATAAATTCTCTAAAATCCTGTCTTTTAAGTAGCATGGAGTTTAATCTCCATCTATACATTCTTGGAGGGATGTCCTCTAGCTTTACTGTCAGTATTAAGGGTGAATGGTCCGATAGCATTCTCGCTTTATATTCTGTTTTTCTTACTCTATCCTGCATACTAGCTGATAACAAAAATAGGTCTATTCTTGAGTATGTTTTATGTCTAGTCGAGTAGTATGAGTATTCCTTTTCTTTTGGGTTTTGTTTCCTCCATATGTCCACAAGTTTCATTTCTTGCATTGATTTAATTATAAATTTGGTTACTTTGTTCTTCCTTTTAATTTTTTTCCCCGTTTTATCCATATTTGGATCCAAATTCAGATTGAAATCCCCTCCTATTAGTATGTTCCCTTGCATATTAGCTACCTTCAAAAAGATATCTTGCATAAACTTTTGATCTTCTTCGTTAGGTGAATATATATTAAGTAGATTCCAAAGCTCCGAATATATCTGACATTTTATCATAACATATCTCCCTGCTGGATCTATTATTTCCTCTTCTATTTTAAATGGCACATTTTTGCTATTGTATTTAATGTAAGGCTCCTATACTTGTTCGAATATTTCAATATTATTTCTTAACCTATATGTTATTTTTTCTAATGGAATACGTTTATTCATTTAAATTTAGTAGTTTCTTCCTTTTAATTTGGTTATGTATTCCATTAATATTTAAAGTCATATAGTTCAGCGTAGCCATTTTATATTTTGTTTATCTTCTCTTTCCGTTTTTCCATCATTACCTTTCCTCCTTTTCAATTTCTGTTTTCTTATTTTCAACTCTTTATAAGACAACATTCCTACAACATCCAACATTTTCCTTATTCTCCTATTTCTATCTTATTTATCCCCAATCTCCCCTTCCCCTCCTGAGTTGTCCTTTATCCCTTGTCGGACAACCACATATCCCCTCTCCATTTGGATTTGCGAATCCACTCGCAAGCGTCAACTGATTTTGCAGTGACCGCTATTTCCCCTCACCCCGCCCCCCCCAGAAAAGATTTCACTTTTCATATGTCACAAAGGTCACTCTTTTAATTCCCTCCTTATTCTCTCTATTCCATTACCTTCCCTTATTAATTCTTGTCTATACTATCTATATTTTCCTCTAAGTACAGATACATTCACGTATGCACATTGTCTCTATTCACTCTTATACCTCTTTACCCGCATACATATGAATCGTGATCATTTTTACTCTCATTACCCGTCTTCATCCCTCAGTCTATTTTTGTCTTTACCCACATACATATCAATCGTGATCATTTTAACTCTCATTACCCGTCTTCCTCTCTCAGTCTATTTTTGTAATTGTTCTGCAAATTTTCGTGCTTCTTCTGGATCCGAGAATAGTCTGTTTTGTTGTCCTGGAATAAATATTTTCAATACCGCTGGATGCTTTAGTATAAATTTATACCCTTTCTTCCATAAAATCGCCTTTGCTGTATTGAACTCTTTTCTCTTCTTTAGGAGTTCGAAACTTATATCTGGATAAATGAAGATTTTTTGCCCTTTATACTCCAGTGGTTTGTTGCCCTCTCTTACTTTTTCCATTGTCTTCTCCAGTACCTTTTCTCTTGTAGTATATCTTAGGAATTTTACTACAATAGATCTTGGTTTTTGTTGTGGTTGTGGTTTAGAGGCCAATACTCTATGTGCCCTTTCTATTTCCATTTCTTGCTGTAGTTCTGGACATCCTAGGGTCTTAGGGATCCACTCTTTTATAAACTCCCTCATATTCTTGCCTTCTTCATCTTCCTTAAGGCCCACTATCTTTATGTTATTTCTTCTGTTATAATTTTCCATTGTATCTATTTTTTGAGCTAGTAGTTCTTGTGTCTCTTTAGTTTTTTTATTAGATTCCTCCAATTTCTTTTTTAAGTCTTCTACCTCCATTTCTGCTGCTACTGCCCGCTCTTCCATCTTGTCCATTTTCTTTCCCATTTCTGTTAAGGTCATCTCTATTTTATTCATTTTCTCTTCTGTGTTGTTTATTCTTTTTCTTAAATCCTTAAATTCCTGTGTTTGCCATTCTTTAAATGACTCCATGTATCCTTTAATAAGAGAAAGTATATCCTTTATCTTGCCTTTCTTTTCTTCTTCTATTTCACTGTACTCTTCCTCTTCCTCTTCTTCTTCCTCTGGGTTGGCCATCTGTTGTTTCTTTGGTGCCCTTTCCTTCTCTTCTTTCTTGTTTCTATTGTCTTCTGTGGTCTCTTCTTGCTGCAGGTGTTCTGCAGCTGTCGTTGCCGGCTGTGGAGATCGACTCCCCAGCTGGTCCCCCCTCCCGTCGGTGTGTTTTTTTTCATTCGCATCGCGCATGCACGAGGAATCGCGCATGCGCGGTCGCGCACTTTTACTCGGCTCAGCGAGCCATTTTTGTAGTCCATTATTTACCGACCTGAGGGAGCGGGTTTCTCTCTCCGCAGCAGGCCTCTTCAGACAGGTAAGGCCTTCACCTTTTTCCTCCGTTGTCTTCTCTTCCTCTCTTCTTACCGTTGATTTTGATTTTTCTTTTTTTGTCGCCATCTTCTTTCCACCTTTATACTCACTTTTCTGTAACTTTTATTTCTGTGCCTTTGTGTTTTCCTTTGTTTTTCCCGACTTTTCTGGAGAGGGCTGGAGTTCACCGTCCGGCCACTACTCCATCACGTGACTCCTCTTGTGAGGGTAACCTTAAAGAAACTCTGGTTCCTGTCTAACTCAACAATTTTGGAAAAGTTAGGCCATCTTAAGTCACAAGAATGGATCCAATTGAAAGAATTGATTTTGAAATATACAAATTTGTTTCCTGATGTACCAAAAAGGACATCAGTGATTTATCACGATGTGGATGCTGGAGAGGCAAGTCCCATAAAACAACACCCATATAGAATAAACATTCAGAAGAGTAAAATCATGGATTAGGAGGTGGAATATATGTTGGAAAATGATATTATTTGACCTTTGAACTCAGATTGGAGTTCTCCTTGTATTCTGGCACCGAAACCAGATGGAACTGTTAGGTTTTGTACAGATTACAGGAAGATTAATTCAGTAACTAAAACAGATGCTAATCCTATTCCGAGAATAGATGACTGTATTGATAAAATTGGCAAAGCTAAATTCCTTACTAAGTTGGATTTGTTGAAGGGAAAGAATATTTCGGCTTTTGTAATTCCATCCGGTTTATATGAGTATAATGTGTTACTTTTTGGCATGAAAGATGTCCCTGCAACGTTTCAAAGGGTGATTAATTCGGTAATCCAAGGGTTAACACATACAGATACTTATATTGATGACTTAGTCACAAAAAGTGACACATGGGAAGAACATCTGAGGGAATTGGACAAATTATTTGCAAGATTAACCAAAGCAAACTCAGCTGTCAATTTAGTAAAGAGTGAATATGGACATGCTACTGTAACATATTTAGGTCATGCAAAGTTGCACCTATTCAAGCTAAGGTAAATGCAATTTCTGAGTTTCCTACTCCCAATGGCAAGAAAGCAGTGAGAAGGGCTTTTAGTATGCTGGCCTTTATCAATCATTGCATGGAATATAGGAGTTGGGAGGTGATGTTGAGATTGTATAAGACGTTGGTGCGGCCTAATTTGGAGTTCTGTGTGCAGTTCTGGTCGCCTAATTATAGGAAGGATATAAACAGAGTGGAGAGAGTGCAGAGAAGGTTTACCAGAATGTTACCTGGGTTTAAGCATCTAGAGTATAGGGAGAGATTGGACAGATTAGGTCTTTATTCTTTGGAGCGTAGAAGGTTGAGAGGGGATTTGATAGAAGTATTTAAGATTATGAAAGGGATAGACAGAATGGATGTGGATAGACTATTTCCGTTAAGAGGAGGAAAGATTAAAACAAGAGGACATGAGTTAAGAATTAAGGGGCAGAGGTTTAGAGGTAACATGAGGGGGAACTTCTTTACTCAGAGAGTGGTAGCTGTGTGGAATGATCTTCCGGGAGAAATAGTGGCGGCGGAGTCAATTGTATTATTTAAGAAAAGGTTGGACAGGTATATGGATGAGAAGAAGATGGAGGGTTATGGGCATTGTGCAGGGAGGTGGGACTAGAAAGGGGTGTTTGGTTTGGTGGGGACTAGAAGGGCCTAATGGCCTGTTTCCGTGCTGTAATTGTTATGTTATGTTATGTTATATTACAGGAAGTTTTGCTGAGGTTGCTCTTCCTTTACCCACCTCTGTTCCCGCATCTCCGTCCCGTTCCGCCTGCGGAAGCCTCAGGGATTCCGACCTTCATCAGACATGGTCCCTGTTCTGGGAGCCCACAGCAACCTTCTCCATCCCCCCCCCCCCACCCCCTCCCTTTGCTCTCACCTGTTTGCTCCGTCCCCTCCCATTAAACCCTGGGGTTAAATTTGCCATCTCCCATCGCAGAAAACTCTTCCTTAGTTGATAGAATTTTGAAACTTAGCTACAAAATGCAGCCACCAGGTGGTGATATGACTGCCAGCCGACTGCAGGGGGTGACCTCGGTACCTGCAGGAGGACCATCTAAAGGGGCTGACTCAGCTGACCTGACTATAGACCTGAGCCAGTCACACGGGAGCCACCAAGGCATGGATGGACTGGTATTCAGACGTTTACTGGAATAAATTCTGTTCTACAGTCCTGTCTGAACTCGCTCGCTGCCGTTTCCATTGTTACCTCATTTACAGTCATAGTGTTTACTTCTCACCCCTCACCTATTTCATTAAAAACATTTTATTTGGTTACAAATCTCCACTTCACTGCAAACAATGGTTAAAGGCTGAATTACAGACACTTTTTTTTTGCTCAAAATATACCTTATTCATGATAAATTACTTACAAACAAGAAACCATTCAAGACTTTTTAACGTATCTGTACATTCTCATTAGGAACATAGGAAGTAGGAACAGGAGTAGGCCAAAAATGGCCATTCGAGCCTGCTCCGCCATTCAATAAGATCATGGCTGATCTAATTTATGACCTAACTCCACCTACCTGCCTTCTCCCCATATCCCCTAATTCCTCTATCATGTAAAAATTTATCTAACCGAATTTTAAATATGTTTAATGAAGCAGCCTCAACCACTTCCTGGTTAGAGAATTCCAAACATTCACTACTTTCTGGGAAAAACTATTTTTCCTCATCTCTGTCCTAAATATACTCCCCCGAATCTTGAGATTGTGTCCTCTCGTTTTAGTTTCCCCGGCCAGCTCAAAAAACCTTCCTACATCTATCCTATCCATACCCTTCATAATCCTATATGTTTCTATAAGATCTCCTCTCATTCTTCTGAACTTGAGCGAATACAATCCTAGACGATTTAATCTTTCATCATAAGTCAACCCCTTCATCCCAGGGATCAACCTAGTAAACCTCCTCTGGACCGTCTCGAAAGCCAGTATATCCTTCCTCAAATATGGAGACCAGAACTGGACACAGTACTCCAGGTGCGGTCTCACCAGTACCTTATACAGTTGCACTTTACACATACACTTTATACCTGCTCTCTATTTACACCCCCTGTCGTTCCCCCACCATTGATTGAGAGGCTTCCACCTCGGTCTCAGCCCCTCAGTGCCTGGTGATGGACGGACTCTAGACCGTGGTCCTTTCCCCACAGCGCCCTCGCGTTGGCCGCGCTAAGCCTCAGGACATCCCTCAGCGCGTACGCCTGCAGTCTGGAATGTGCCGGTTGGCATCCCCCCCCCCAACTGGCATCTCAGTATATACAGATCCGAGTTACTGTTAGTTAGTTTTGGTCCTTGGTTTGATTACAGTTTATGCAGGGCGTACCTTGTTCTTATAGTTTAATGCAGTGGTTTTCAATCTCTATCCTAAACTTGTATTCCACCTTAAGTCATCCCTAGGTGATCAGTGCTCAGTGATTAGCAAGGGGTTGCTTAAGGTGGGATGTGGGTGGAAAGAAAAAGTTTGAAAGCCCCTGTTTTAATTGTCCCTCATTGATTCGTTATGTGCACCATTTCAGAACTCCAAAGGAAATGGGCCAATGACAATTTTTCTCAGTCAAAATATTTCTGTAACAATTGGGTCCAGAGCAGTGATTCTCAACCTTCCCTTCCAACTCACATACCACCTTAAGTTTAATGAGTTCCTGATTTCACTACAGGTCCAGCTGTTGCATTTTGATTACAATCCCTCATTTCATTACAGGCCTGGTGTGGTTTGATTACAGTCCCTGATTTCATTACAGGCTTGGTGTGGTTTGATTACAGTCTCTCATTTCATTATAGACCTAGTACAGTTTGATTACAGTCCCTCATTTCATTACAGGCCTGGTGTGGTTTCATTACAGGCCTGGTGTGGTTTGATTACAGTCCCTCATTTCATTACAGGCCTGGTGTGGTTTCATTACAGGCCTGGTGTGGTTTGATTACAGTCCCTCATTTCATTACAGGCCTGGTTGTCCTCACTCCAATTCGGATCCTGCCAGTTGTTACTAATCAGTCTGGGACTGAAATGAAGGCCCGGTTGCCATGGTTTTGATCTCCCTTGAGGTGATTCATCCCTGTTGCTTGTGCAGCTGAGATAATAGTTACCATGTGGAAGTTCTGGTTCTTCCAGTTCTGCTCAACCTTCCGGAACTGTCTGTACTGTACACATTGGCTGGCATCAAGCGGCTGTGGAAACTCCGTGACTCCGTGCCCCCCCCCCCCCCCCACCGCCCGGGGAGGATAAAGTCCCAAGGGAAAAGTCCAGGAACAAATCTAGAGGGGTAGGGTCCCCACCCCCATCACCTCCCTGCCCCCCCACCAGGGACCAGCAACTTCACCCATGACAGAACTCCCCGCTGATCACGGCTGGTAGGGTAGGGAGCTTGTGGGGATTCGTCTAGAATTAGGAAGCTCGCCTCCCGCCCCAACCCCGGCCCCAGGGTTAGAGAGGGTTCCAGCTCCTGACCCCAGAACCTAGGGATACAGAGGGTTCCTGTACCCAACCCCTGCCCTCTGGCTCCTGGGGTTAGAGAGGGTTCCAGCTCCTGACCCCTGAACCCAGGGATTCAGAGGGTTCCTGCACCCAACCCCTGCCCTCTGGCTCCTGGGGTTAGAGGGGGTTCCAGACCCTGACCCCTGAACCCAGAGATACAGAGGGTTCCTGCACCTGACCCCTGCCCTCTGGCTCCTGGGGTTAGAGAGGGTTCTTCCTCCAGACCCTTGACCCCAGGGTTAGAGAAACTTTATTTCTCTGGACACAGGAAGTTTCTTGGAACAGGCAATGAGGTGACTGGACTTTTGCCTTTAACTGATTTCCCCCCCCCCCACCCCCACCCCCGAAATTCTTTTTTCGAGAATTCCTTCTGCCACAGAGGGTGGTAGAGGGGGATTCGCTGACTATGTTCAAAAGAGAGTTAGATAAGACTCTTGTGGGTAACAGAGTTAAGGGTTATGGGGATAAGGCTGGAAAGGGGTACTGATGGTAATGATCAGCCATGATCTAAAATGGCGGTGCTGGCCCGACGGGCCAAATGGCCTACTCCAGCTCCTATTGTCTATTGTCTATTGTCATCTTCCAAATGCAGCCACAGATTCTGGGGGAGACGGAGAGAGGATCCCAGAGCTCGGAGGGAGGGGCAGCGACGGGGGCGGGGGAGTCAAAGGGGGTTTGAGGAGTGAAGATCAGCGAAGGCAGTCTGGGGTGGGAAGGGTCCAGGGAGGGAGGGAGGGGGAGGGGGTATGGGGGCTCACGCTGGTACGTGGGAGAGGGGGTTGACGGGGCAGATCGAGGGGGGGGGTGGACGGGGGTGAGAAGCGTGGAGATCCCTCGCCGATGATGAGTATTCCCGGTGACCTCATTTCAAAGCGGAACCTGGGCACCTGAGGAGGGAGTGACTCAGTGTTTCTGTCCGTGGGGGAATCTGGCAAGAGGTGGGTGTGGATCGTCCCTCTGCCTGGATGTATTAGTTTCAGACCAGCCCCTGACGCATCTGTGGGAGAGGGAAGAGCGGAACCTGGGAGGGAACGGGGGAGGGTGTAGAAAGGGGCGAAAAGGAAGGAGAAAGAGGGAGTAATGAAAGAGTAAACTTGGAGAGAAAAAGATGTGAGGAGGTGAATGAGAAAATAACAGGGAGGAGGGAGATGTTACAGAAAACGGGCAGCAACGAATGAAAATGTTGCCTACAAATGAAAGACGGAGCAGGGGAAAAGGGAGAGAGGGGGAGGAAGTGAGTGAGAGTGAGGGAGGAGGAAGAGAGAGAGAGGGAGAGTTGTGAGAGAGGGGGAAGAGAGAAAGAAGTGGACAGGGAAATGAGATCCTGAAATAAAATACTGCAGATGCCAGAAGAAGGGAGGGCTGTTAGAGGGGGGAAGGGGAGTGAGGGCTGTATTGGGGGGGGGGGCGAGAGGGGAAAGGGAGTGGAGGGCTGTGTTAGGGGGGAAGGGGAGTGGAGGGCTGTGTGGGGGGGGGGGGAAGGGGAATGAAGGGCTGTGTATGATGAGGGGGAGGGAGGGAACATTGGTTTTATTCCTGGCCCACATCCCAGAAACTTCTGCTCTTCTCACTCAGTAAACATTACCACAGAACACAGACCTGTGTACAAAACCTTCAAAGGAAAATGAAATCGGTCTGTGTGGTGGCCATTGAGGACAAAGGCTTTTATGTCCCAGGCACAGGTGATGGTCTCAGAACCACCAGTTAATCATCTCCCCCTTACATCTGCTGAGATTTAACTCTTTCTCTCTTGGAGCACTGCCTCCCCTGCAAACCTGCCATCCTCTCCCCACCCCCCATAGATAAATCAATGCCCTCTCCTCCATCCTCATGAACCACCATCCATCTCTACCCCCACATCAACACCTCAACTTCCTCAGGAGTTTGTGGAGGTTCGGTTCCACACCGGAAACCCTGGCAAATTTCTACATCAGTGCGCTGACCGGCTGCGTCACCGTTTGGTACGGGGGGGACACTAATACCCCTGAGTGTAAAGCCCTGCAAAAGATAGGGGACATAGCCCAGGACCATCACAGGTAAAACCCTCCCCACCAATGAGAACATCTACGGGGGACACTGCCATCGGAGACCAGCAGCGATCACCACCCAGCGCGCGCTCTGTTCTCACTGCTGCCATTAGGAAAGAGTTCTCGGGTCCACAAGACTCACACCCACCATGTTCAGGGACAGCTGCTCCCCCTCCAACATCAGACTCCTCGACGACAAACTCAATCAGGGACTCGTTTAAGGGCTCTGACTTTGCTCATTGTTCATTACTAAATATTTATATACAGTATCTGTATTTACACAGTCAATTTGTTTACAATTCTTTATTTGAGTACAATACACAGTTACTGCCAATTAGAAATTCTGTCATATCTGCAGAAGAAGATATGATGTGAGGTCATGTTCGTACTCTGACAGTAAATGCCCCTCATGAATCCTCTTCGCTGTGATCTGCCTATGGCTTGGTGGTTCCTCAGCTTGTTCAATGAGGCTGGTGAGACCCCACTCAGCCAGGGAGGACATACGATACAGGGAGCGTTCCCCACCCGCTCTGGTATTAACAGAAACAACTGGAGACACCCAGCAGGTCAGGCAACATCTGTGGATAGAGTCGGGGGTCCCAACTTGAAAACGTATCCCTCCCTTTCTGGTTATGGGGAGCGCCGGGTTTCCCCAATGTTCTGCCTTTATTTCAGATTGCCAGTATCTGCGACTTTTTTGCAGAATGAGACTGGGGTCAGGCAGCATCCATGGAGAGATGAGTGGTCGGCCTTGGGGCCGGAATCCCTGTCTCTGCAGCTTTGCGCGTTGCAGTGTGGGTCTCACCTGGACCTCCTGGTCTCCCAACTGTCCCCTGCAAGCGCACACACACCATAAGAACATCCACTGACTGCGTCACAGTCTGGTACAGGGACACCAATATCCCTGAGTGAAAAGCCCTACAAACACACCCCAGGACTTCACAGGCAGAACCCTCCACACCATTGTGAAATCTACAGGGAGCGCTGTTGTCAGGGAGCAGCAGTGATCGTCAAGGACCCACGCCACCCAGCACATGCTCTGTTCTCGCTGCTGCCATCAGGAAAGAGGTCTCGGTGCCACAAAACTCGCACCACCAGGTTCAGGAACAGCTACTCCCCCTCCACCATCAGACTCCTCAACGACAAACTCAGTCAGGGCCTCGTTTAAGGGCTCTGACATGCACTGTATTGATTTTTTTCTCTCTCTTTATTGCACAGTCAATTTGTTTACATTTCTTTATTTGTTTACATGTGTACATATCTTCTTGAGTCAAGTTTTTTTGCTCTAGCAATAAGTGGTGATTCTGCCTGGCCCGCAGGAAAAAGAATCTCAGGGTTGTATGTGATGTTGTGTATGTTACTGACAGTAAATCCAGACTTTATCAGTAGCCTCAGATCTACCCTTCTTGCACGGTAAAGACAAGATAATGTTTCTCCAGGACCATGGAGCTGATTTACAGAAATAGAAGTGAAACACATTAAAATGTTAAAATATTAAGCCGTATACAGTAAAGGTCCACGGTTCACTATCAACAAATGTTCTGGGAATTAAGGAGCCTGATGGCTTGGGGGGGAAGAAGCTGTTGCCCAATCTGGACGTGAGGGCCCGAGTGCTAAGGTACCTCCTACCAGATGGCAGAAGGGAGAACAGTTTACGTGAGGGGTGTGTGAAGTCCTTCACAATATTTAATGCTTTTAGCCTCCAACGATCTTTCCCACTGACTTCACTCTCCTCCGTGGTTCGAGGGGCTGCAGCTTCCAAACCAGGCAGTGATGCAGTCGCACAGGACGCTCTCGATCCATCCTCCCTAGGACGTAGCGAGGGCGGAGGGTGGACTTTCCTCAGACTTCGCAGGAAGTCGAGGCGCCGCTGGGTTCTGGAGCTGGTGTTAAGGGACCAGGTGAGATTCTCCACCAAATGCACTCTAAGGGGCTTGAGCCGCTTGACGACCTCAATGGTCGAGCTGTCAGTGGTCAGTGGAGCGTAGTCCCTTGGGCCCTCCTGAAGTCGACAACCATCTCTTTTGTTTTATTAACGTTCAGATACCAGTTGTTGGCTCTGCACCAGTCTATTAGTGACTTCCCCTCATCTCTGTATGCTAACTCATCATACTTAAAAGGCCCCCCACAGTCGTGTCGTCAGCAAACCTCATGATATGGTTCAAGTTGTGTTTAGCTACCCAGTTGTGGGTCAGCACAGAGTGAACAGCAGTGGACTGAGCATGCAGCCCTGGGGGGCTCGTGCTCAGTGTAATGGTCTTGGAGGTGCTGCAACCAATCCGGACTGCTTGAGGTCTTCCCGACAGGAAGTCGAGAATCCAATTGCAGAGAGAGGTGTTTAGACCCAGTAGGCTCAACTTCTTTATCAGGTACTGAGGTATGGTTGAGTGGTGAACTGAAGTCAATAAACAGCATTTGAACATACAAATCCTTGTTTTGCAGGTGGGTGAGGGCTAGATGGAGGGCGGTGGTGATGTCATCGTCTGTAGATCGGTTGGGTCTGTATGCAAACCGCAGGGGGGTCCAGTGAGAGGGGCATAATGGATGTGAGTGCCACAGGGTGGTAGCATTGGGGAAAGACACAGACAACTTCTTCGGCATGGGAACAACGGTGGTGGCTTTGAAGCACGTTGGGAACACGGCACTTCTCGGGAGATGTTAAAGATGTGGGTGAGACTGTCCGCCAGCTGAGCTGCTCACCTCCTGCTGGGGGGCGAGGTCCAGTCCAGCAGCTTCCCATGGGTTGACCCAACTCTCTCTCCACATCGGCCACTGCAAGACCCAGCAGCTGGTCGCTCGGTGGAGGGGCTGTCTTCTTCGCCGCCACGTCAGCTTTCACCGCGTGGAAGTTCTTCAGTGCTTCTGGGAGGGAGGCCTCACCAGCCCAGGCAGATGGTGCAGTCCTGTGGTTGGTGACGTCTAGGGTGCCCTTCCACATGCTGTCCAGGAAGTGACGAGCAATGCGCTGGGCATGTGGACGCTTTGTTCTTGCAATAGCTAGGGCTACCTTGAAGCCCTATGAAGCTCAGGCCACAGCATCTGCTTTATCCAATCGCACTCAGGTTTGTCAAGGGAGTTGTCACCAATTTTACGAGTTTGCCTGAGGCTTCTTTTAAAGGGGTGTCAACTTTAACAAAATTTAAATCAAGATGAAGTGTTTGACTGATGTGAAAAGACTTTGAATGGTTTCCTTTTCTATAGATAATTTATTGTGAATAAAGACTATTTTTTGGGGGAAAACCATGAGTCTCTAGACTATTCTTTCTTCTTTGGCTTGGCTTCGCGGACGAAGATTTATGGAGGGATATGTCCACGTCTGCTGCAGGCTCGTTGGTGACTGACAAGTCCGATGCGGGACAGGCAGGCACGGTTGCAGCGGTTGCAAGGGAAAATTGGTTGGTTGGGGTTGGGTGTTGGGTTTTTCCTCCTTTGTCTTTTGTCAGTGAGGTGGGCTCTGCGGTCTTCTTCAAAGGAGGTTGCTGCCTGCCGAACTGTGAGGCGCCAAGATGCACGGTTTGAGGCGCTATCAGCCCACTGGCGGTGGTCAATGTGGCAGGCACCAAGAGATTTCTTTAGGCAGTCCTTGTACCTCTTCTTTGGTGTACCTCTGTCTCAGTGGCCAGTGGAGAGCTCGCCATATAACATGATCTTGGGAAGGCGATGGTCCTCCATTCTGGAGACGTGACCCACCCAGCATGGATTCGATGCTTGCGGACTCTGCCAGCTTGAGTACTTCGATGTTGGTGATGAAGTCATTCCAATGAATGTTGAGGATGGAGCGGAGACAGTGCTGATGGAAGCATTCTAGGAGCCGTAGGTGATACCGGTAGAGGACCCATGATTGGGACTATTCAATGGCTAGTTAACAGATGGGGGGTGCCCCGCACTGTGGGAGTGGCAGTGAGGGAGCTCTGCACCGTGGAAGGGGCAATGAGGGAGCTCTGCATTGGGGAGGAGGATCACGTAAACCACTCCAATGACTATAAAAACACAAAGCTGGGGAAACTCAGCAGGTCAAACAGTTTAGGACAGAGATGAGGTAGAACTGCTTTCCCCGGGGCGGGGGGGGGGGGGGTGGGGGGAGGAATCTGTGGAATTCACTGGAGGTGACCTCAGTACATATATTTAATTCAAAGTTGGATGGATTTTTACAGAGTTGGGGAATTAAGGGATATGGGGAAAAGGCAGGTCGGTGGAGATGAGCTGATCATCAGGTCAGCCGTGATTTCATTGAATGGCGGAGCAGGGTTGACAGGCCAATGGCTGACTCTTGCTCCTATATCTTCCATGTGCTTTATATAGCAAAGATAAAGATACATGACCAATGTTTTCAGTATAAAGCCTTCATCGAAGTGAGTCTGGGTGAGACCATGGTTGTAGAGCTCGAGAGCAGCAGGGATTACAGATGGGGAGCAATAAGAAAAAATCCCAGAGGCGCCAACACTCAGGACAAGAATAAACTCTGGAGGGTGATTAGCTCGGCCTGCAGAATCATGGACCCCAGACTTCACTCCATTGAGGATGTCGACACGAGGTGGTGTCTTAAAAAAACAGCCTCTATTCTGGACCCCCACCACCCAGGACATAACTGCTTCACTCAGCTACCATCGGGAAGGAGGTCCAGGAGCCTGAAGATGAGCACAGATTCTTCTCTTCCATTACCAGATTCCAGAACCACAGACACAGCCTCACTTTGACTTTGCGTGCACGATTTTTATTTATTGTTGTGCGGTGGTTTATATGAATGTTGGCTTGGTGGCGCTGCCATAAAACAACAAATTTTGTGACTTGCTCCTGACAATAAATTCTGAATCCGATTCAGAACTCCAGAGAAGCAAAGGGAAACTTCCACAATCCGCAGAGTTTTGCAGTAGACGGAACTCAAATACAGAAGTCTGCAACGCCGCGGTTGAAGTAAAAACACACAGCACTGGAGAAATTCAGCACGTCAAACAGTCTCTTTTGTAGAGCAAAGATAACCAACTAACCTGAGCCCTAGTTCCAGCCACAACTCTGATTCATCAAGTGTTGAAACCAGGGGTTTGAGTAATTTACTGTCAGAGTATGTACATGACATCATATTACAAACCCTGAGATTCTTTTACCTGCAGTTCACTAATTGGTAGTGAAAAAAAATGTACTCTACGTATATGTGTAAACAAATAACAAAATGTAAACAAACCGACTGCAATGCAGAGAGAAAATCAATAATGTCCAAGAGTAAGAGTCCTTACACGAGTCCCTGATTGAGTTTGTCGTTGAGGAGTCTGACAGTGGAGGGGGAGCAGCTGTCCCTGAACCTGGTGGTGCGAGTCTTGTGGTACTGAGACCTCTTTCCTGATGGCAGCAGCGAGAGCAGTTGGTGCTTTTCGAACTGCCCACCCTAAACTCACATTCCACCTTAAGCAATCCCGATGCCACCGGGGCTCTGTGATTAGTGAGGGATTGCTTAAGGTGAGATGTGGGTGGAAAGAAAAAGGTTTGAAAAACTATTGTTTTAATCGTCCCTCGTTGACTTGTTATGTGCACAGTTTCAGAGCTCCAAAGGAAATGGGCCAATGACAATTTTTCTCAAACAGTTGGTTCTGGAGCAGTGATTCTCAACCTTTCCTTCCCACTCACATCAGTCAGTTTGTTCTAGACTGGCACTTGGCAGGTGAGGCCTGGAGGGGCAACAGAGGCAGAAGCTCTGTCATGGTGCTTCCTGTGCCTTTCCTCTGTTCCCTTTTTGACCTTGTTCTCAGCAGCGTTCGCACCTTTTCTGATGGCATCCCTCCACTGCGAGCAATCTTGAGCCAGATCCTCCCATGTTGATGGGGCGATGTCAGCTTTCTCGAGGCTGACACTCTTGTACTGTAGTCACTGGCCTCCTCATTTTCGGGTACAGTTGGCCGTACAAGATGTCTTTGGGCAGTCTTCTGTCAGGCATTCTAACAACATGTCCTGCCCAGTGCAGTTGGGATGACATCATCAAGGTTGACACTGCTGGGATTCTGGCTCAAGAAAGGACCTTGACATTGGAGACCTTGTCTCACCAGGTGATCTTCATCAGAGAATGTAGGTGACGCTGCTGCAGCTGGTCAAGCTGATGTAAGTAACTCTGATGTGGGCACCGCGTCTCCCATCCATGTAGCAAGCCCTGATATGACAACAGCCTTGCACTTGGTGGCCGACCTGATGCTCTGTGACCCAACCCAATCTTTCAGCTGACCAAAGGCAAAGCAGGCCTTTCTGGTTCTTGACTCAATCTCTATGTCAAGAGAAGCTAAGGATGTTATTATGCTGCCCAGGTAGCAAAACGTTGGCAGCATTGAGACGAGTGCCATCAATGAGGACAGTGGGTTCCTCGTAGCTTGAGCCGGGGTGGGGTAGGGGGGCAGCCGGTGGGGACAAAATGTCCATCTTTTTCGGGCTGATTGCCAATCCTTGGCCAGCACTGGCCAAGAGACTGGTGATCTCCTGGAAGAGAGAGTGGGCAACCTGCAGCGTGCCCCGACTCAGTTCTACGCGGTTGAGGAGCCCCCCCCCCAGTCAGCCCTCGTTTGAGGAAAGACCCCTTAACTTCAGGCCTGGTGTGGCATCCTGAAGAACCTCGAGAGTAGGAGCCCAGTCACATCCCCCCTTAAGTAATCCCTTACTAATCACAGAGCATCCACGGCAGGGATTACTTAAGGGGGTCTGTGGCCTTCGGGGGAGCAATTTGAAAGCCACTATGAGGAGGGTTTTGCCTGTGATGCCCTGGGCTGGGTCCACCCCACCACCCCCTTCCGCAGCGAGCTCTGACAATAACTCTCCATCAACAGGCTGAAACCTGGGAAATTTTGTCTCAGTGTCACATGCCTCCGTGGGATCCTGCTGTGCAAGGAGGGTGGTGGGGAAAGGGGGCTCTGCGACGTCCCAGAGCGGATGACTCCTTTTACGTGGCGAAACTGGGGGTGGTTTTTCTCAATCGAAACCTGAGACGCGCGTTCCCGAGGAGGTGGGGCGCGCTCCCGGCCAATTAAAAGCAGGTGAAGGTGTGGCAAGCGAGACAGACAGACAGAGGCGAATTCCGGACCCCTCCAGCGCCGAGACCCTCGGGACCCCTCCAGCACCGAGACCGTCCGGACCCCTCCAGCGCCGAGACCGTCCGGACCTCTCCAGCGCCGAGACCCTCGGGACCCCTCCAGCGCAGAAGACCGTCCGGACCCCTCCAGCGCCGAGACCCTCGGGACCCCTCCAGCGCAGAAGACCGTCCGGACCCCTCCAGCGCCGAGACACTCGGGACCCCGGCTCGAAACGATGGCCAACTCTGGACTCCAGATCCTGGGCTTCGTCCTGGCCCTACTGGGCTGGATCGCCGTGGTGGCCAGCACCATCATGCCGCAGTGGAAGATGTCGAGTTACGCCGGGGACAATATCATCACGGCACAGGCTGTTTACCAGGGCTTGTGGATGAACTGCGTGTCGCAGAGCACCGGGCAGATACAGTGCAAGGTGTACGACTCCATCCTCGCCCTGGGGGGTAAGAGGTGTCCGGGGGGGGGGGCGGCGCTATCAGGGTTTGTGTGTGAGAGTGTGTGAGGTGTGAGTGTGAGGTGTGAGTGTGAGAGAGTGTGTGTGAGAGAGTGTGTGTGAGAGAGTGTGTGTGAGAGAGTGTGTGTGAGAGAGTGTGTGTGAGAGAGTGTGTGTGAGAGTGTGTGTGAGAGAGTGTGTGTGAGAGAGTGTGTGTGAGAGAGTGTGTGTGAGAGAGTGTGTGTGAGAGAGTGTGTGTGAGAGAGTGTGTGTGAGAGAGTGTGTGTGAGAGAGTGTGTGTGAGAGAGTGTGTGTGAGAGAGTGTGTGTGAGAGAGTGTGTGTGAGAGAGTGTGTGTGAGAGAGTGTGTGTGAGAGAGTGTGTGTGAGAGAGTGTGTGTGAGAGAGTGTGTGTGAGAGAGTGTGTGTGAGAGAGTGTGTGTGAGAGAGTGTGTGTGAGAGAGTGTGTGTGAGAGAGTGTGTGTGAGAGAGTGTGTGTGAGAGAGTGTGTGTGAGAGTGTGTGTGAGAGTGTGTGTGAGAGTGTGTGTGAGAGTGTGTGTGAGAGTGTGTGAGAGAGTGTGTGTGAGAGAGTGTGTGTGAGAGAGTGTGTGTGAGAGAGTGTGTGTGAGAGAGTGTGTGTGAGAGAGTGTGTGTGAGAGAGTGTGTGTGAGAGAGTGTGTGTGAGAGAGTGTGTGTGAGAGAGTGTGTGTGAGAGAGTGTGTGTGAGAGAGTGTGTGTGAGAGAGTGTGTGTGAGAGAGTGTGTGTGAGAGAGTGTGTGTGAGAGAGTGTGTGTGAGAGAGTGTGTGTGAGAGAGTGTGTGTGAGAGAGTGTGTGTGAGAGAGTGTGTGTGAGAGAGTGTGTGTGAGAGAGTGTGTGTGAGAGAGTGTGTGTGAGAGAGTGTGTGTGAGAGAGTGTGTGTGAGAGAGTGTGTGTGAGAGAGTGTGTGTGAGAGAGTGTGTGTGAGAGAGTGTGTGTGAGAGAGTGTGTGTGAGAGAGTGTGTGTGAGAGAGTGTGTGTGTGAGAGTGTGTGTGTGAGAGTGTGTGTGTGAGAGTGTGTGTGTGTGAGAGTGTGTGTGTGTGAGAGTGTGTGTGTGTGAGAGTGTGTGTGTGTGAGAGTGTGTGTGTGTGAGAGTGTGTGTGTGTGAGAGTGTGTGTGTGTGAGAGTGTGTGTGTGTGAGAGAGTGTGTGTTAAACAGGCAGGTAAACTCTCAGATGTTTTTACACAATTTTTGAGAAACTCAGCAACTGTTTCTGTGTCTTGATCTTTGTACAAAAAGGACACTGTTTGAATTGTGATGTGACTTTTATGCAACAAAGATAAAGGTCTCCGAACCGGTTTCGGGCTTCAGCCTTTCCTGATGAAGCCAGAAACGTTGGTTCTGTATCTTCAACCTTTACTACATAAAGGACACTGACCAGCTCAGTTTCTCCAGCATCTGCACATCTGCAGACTTTCGTGTTTTACTCCCCTCAAATGTATTTTTTCTCCCCCCCCCTCCACCTCTTCCCCCCCCTCCCCCCCCCCTTGATCCTCCTAGGGTTTAGATGTGCTATAGTCCCATGTTCTCCCTACGGTCCCTTCCCCCACAGGGATCAGTCACTAACAAAGAACCTCTCCCCAGCCTCTGAACCTGCTTCCAGTCACTCTCTTGTGATGCAGCTGTTCCTTTCTCTCCCCTCCCCCTCCAGCACAGTCCCTTCACGTGCCCCTCCTGGATCTCTCTCCTCCCTCCCCCATCCCCTCTGCTCCCTACACCCAACCCCTCCTGGATCTCTCTCCTCAACCGCACCCCCACTCCCTGCACCCATTACCTCCTGAATCTCGCTCCTTCTCTCGCCCACCCCACTCCCTTCACCTGTCCCCTCCTGGATCTCTCTCGTACACCCATCCCCTCCTGGATCTCACTCCTCCCGCCCCCCCCCTACTCCCTAGGCCTGTCCACTCCTGGATCTCTCTCCTCCACTCCCCTTCCTATACCTGTCCCCTCCTGGATCTCTCCTCCCCCACCCCCTAAACCCGTCCCCTCCTGGATCTCTCTCCTCCCCCACCCCCTAAACCCGTCCCCTCCTGGATCTCTCTACTCTCTCCCCCCTCCTCCACTCGTCCCCTCTTGATTCTCTAATCTCATTTTTTGGAAGGCAAGATCTCTGAGACTAAGCTGAAATGTTGTGTCTGTTCGCCATGCACCAGGTTATCTTCTTGTGTTGATTAGAATTACACAAATATTGATAAACTTGCCAGGTAAGGTCAAATTAGGAGTGGCAGGTGGAGATAACAGCCCTAAACAAGCCATAAACTGGTGTTTCATGTTGTAGTGAGACTTGTGGGGAGGGAGGGAGTGAAGGGTAGATGATTGAGGAAGGTGATGTTACCTGCCTCTGGTTTTTGGGGGGCAGAGGTGGTGCAGGGGGAGGTAGATGCTCCTCAACGTTATGATGAGGAAACTATTTACCATGTGGGTGGGGCTGGGAAGTTCGGTGGCGGGGTGGGGGGGGGGGGGCGGGGGGGAATTGTTATCCAAGGTAAAACATGAAAGTCTGCAGGCACGGCAGTTCTGTTGAAGTAAGAAACTCAGCAGGCCAGACAGAGCAAAGATAACATAACCAAGTTTCACACTTGATCCCTTCATCAAGATATGAGCGTCCATACAAAATGGTGGGGGGGAGGGACAAGGGGAGGAGCACGGTCCCACAGGCAGGTGTGTTCAGTTCTGGTCACCTCATTAAAGGAAGGATGTGAGATTTTCCAGGATGTTGCCTGGATTGGAAAATAAATCTTATGAGGCATGGTTGGCAAGTGCCACGCCTTGGCAGTGTTAGCGATCAGGACCAGGGTTCGAATCCTGGGCTGCCTGTAAGGAGATGGTACGTTCTCCCTGTGTCTGGGTGGGTTTTCCCCGGGGGAGGGGGGGCGGCTCCGATTTTCAAATGTACCTGGGGATGTAGGTTAATGGAGTGTAAATTGGGTGGCACGGACTTGAGGGGGCGAATTGGCCTATTACCGCGCTGTACGTCTTTAAAAAAAAAGGGAAGGTTGGCAGAGCTGGGAGTTTTCTCTTTGGAGCGCAGAAGGATAAGAGGAGACTTGATAGATTCTGAGAGGCGTGGACAGGGTGGACGGCCAGTGCCTGTTTCCCAGGGCAGGAGTAGCAAACACCAGAGGACGTCTGCACAAAGTGAAGGGAGGGAAGTTTAGGGGGGACATCAGGGGTAATTTTTTTTTACCCAAGGAGTTGTGGGTGCCTGGAACACAGGGGATGGCGGTGGAGGCTGGAACATTGGGGGCATTTGAGAGACTCTTAGACAGGATCATGGATGGAAGGAAAATAGAGGGTTACGGGGTAGGGTGGGTTTTTATTTCAAGGAATATATGGGTTGGCATAACATCGAGGGCCGAATGGCCCATACTGTTCTATGATAAGGGAGGGAGGGTGAGTGGAGAGGGTGGAGAGCTGGAGGAAAGAGGGAGAGGGAGGGAGAATGGAGAATAGGCTATGTGGGGGGGGGGGGAGGTTAACCTGCTTATCCTGTGAATGACCCATGAAAGGTGACTACAGCAAGCCTGATGATGGTCTTTCTCATCACCTGGTCCTGACCCACCCTTTCCCATGCGAACTCAGTTTGTTCCTGTTTATCTGAGAGAGCAGGCAGAAGGGATACTTCAAGTAGATGTTCTCCGTTGATTCCCAACTGGTGGGAGAATCTGGGGGTGGGGGTGCGAGATTGTGGTGGAGTTGGTTGGAGAAGATTTGGAATTGATGGTCCCCACTAGTACAGCCCCCTTCCCTACCCCCGGCTGTTGTTGGACTGTGGTCGAGCTGTTCTGCACGATGGCATTTGGCTGGGTTCCAGTAAAATGCAAACAACAATGTACGGGGTGGGAGGGAGGGGAGGGTCAAAGAGGAAGATGTGACCTGCAGGCCATCAGCTCCCCCCCCCCCCCGCCCACCCCCTCCTTTCACTGGAGGAAGAGGCTGAGATGTGAGTTTCTCCTGCCCCCAAGAGTGAGGACTGGGGAAGGCAAGGCCTGTCTGGCTACAGTCTAGAATCCTCCCAGTACCAATGCAACAATGTGGGAATGTGATGATATGATTAAAACTGGGTGTGACAATACTTTAAATCTTTTTCTGTATTTTGGGGCAAGGTTGGCAGTGCTGGGACTTTTCTCTTCGGAGCGTAGAAGGATGAGAGGAGACTTACTGGGGGTCTACAAGATTCTGAGGAGGCTTGGATAGGGTGGGCGGCCAGTACCTGTTTCTTAGGGCGGGAATAGCAAACACCAGAGGGCATTAAAAAAAAATAATTAAATTGAGACCTACAGCACCGTTACAGGCCATGCGAACAAGATGACGGAAGGAAAGTTCAGGAGTAGGTTTGTGTGAGCCTGGCACGCCTTGCCAGGGGGCAGTGGTAGAGGCTGGAACATTGGGGGCATTGAAGAGGCTCTTAAGAGATGGAAGATGGATGGAAGATAAATAGGGGTTTATTGTTTTTTTTAAAGAATATATGGGTTGGTACAATATCAAGGGCTGGAATGGCCTGTACTGTACAGAACCAATGTTTTGGGCTTGAGCCCTGCATTGATGTTTTGGAAATGGAAATCATGTACCTGCAGAGTTTGCCGAGTTTGACCTGCTGTGTTTTAACTTAGACCACGGGGTGTCTTAATTTCCTTATTCTGGGTGGGGTGAGGCGGATAGGAATTTCCAACCACTTCCCCTCTGAACTTTCTCTGCCAGAGAGCTGTTTGGGGGGGCGTGGAGAAAGGACCTTCTTTTCAACTGCCCCAAGAATTGGTGGGGAGACTCCAACTGCTCTGTGTGTGTTGATGGGGTGGGGGACTCAGCAGGTCAGTCACGATCGCTGCTCTGTGCCCTTCCACCTTGATGTTACACAGAGGAGAAGGGGAAGCTGGGGAGGGGGAATTGCCCACGCTGTCATGTGGAATTAGCCCAGTTCACCTTGGGAGAACTTTGTTCCCTGTGTGTGGTGAGGACTGGTTAGTCAGGAGAGCTGTTTAATGCATAAGCCAACTGTGTCGGAGAGCCGCAGGCTTCCACTTTCCTCTGTTCCACTTCCCTCTGCAGGGTTTCTGTAAGTAAATTACAAAAACCTCTAGACACTCATTGTTTTAAAAAAAAAACACAAAATGCTCAGCAGGTTAAACAGTGTCCTTCACGTAGCCATGGCAGAGATACGTTACCGACGTTTCGGCTAGAGTCCTTGGTCAAGGGTTTCTGGTGCACTTCCTGCAGCACCTGGCCTGGGCCTTGCCTCCACATTTATTCAGTCCAGAACGCATCCCCTTGAGGCAGGCGAGGCAGACTTTGGAGTTAGTGTCCTGCAGTTGGGGTTTTGTTTTCAAACAAGTTATTTTGTTGACTGAGTTTAATCCACCCAGTTCATTTACTTGTCCAACTGCATGGGCAGACAAAGCCATTCTTCCTTTTTTGACTTTCTCTAGACCCTGGGCGATGGGGGTCTACTGTCGATGTGGTATGAATTCACACCAAACCCACCCACCCCCCCCCCCCTGATCTGAGCTTCCCACTCCCCTCACCAAGTCCAGACGTCGGTAATGGATCTTTACCTCCGATGTACACTGCGAGACCAGCTGAGTTCTTCCAGCATTTGTTATGGTCAAGTCAAGTCAAATCAACTTTATTTACCATTTATACCCTGCTTCCACGGTAAAGACGAGATAGTGTTTCTCCAGGATCACGAAGCAGATTTACATAAATAGAAGTTAAACGCATTGAAATATTAAGACGTTTACAGTAAAAGTCTGCGGTTCACTATCCACAAATATTCTGGGAATTTAGGAGCCTGATGGCTTGGGAGGGAAGAAGCTGTTGCCCAATCTGGACGCAAGGGCCCAAGTGCTACGATACCTCCTACCAGATGGGAGAAGGGAGAACAGTTTACGTGAGGGGTGTGTGGAGTCCTTCACAATGTTTAATGCCTTTTGCCTGTATCGAGTGTCCGTTGCGGTAAGAAGAGAAGCCCCCAATGATCTTTTCCGCTGATTTCACTCTCCTCCACGGGGCCTTGTGGTCTGAGGAGGTGCAGGTTCCAAACCAGGCAGTGATGCAGTCGCACAGGATGCTCTCGATCCATCCTCTGTAGGATATAGCGAGGGTGGAGGGTGGACTTCCATCAGTCTTCGCGGAAAGTCGAGACGCTACTGGGCTCTGGAGCTGGTGTTGAGGGCCCGGGTTGAGGTTGTGACACGGTATGGGGAGAGGCGAGAGTGATGAGGGGAACAGGACTGGCTGAGGTGACTGACACTCCACGACCCTGAACGCGACCTTCATTTGACCCTTCTTTCTTCCCACAGCGTCCCTGCAAGCGACCCGTGCCCTAATGGTGGTGGGGATAGTGGTGGGTGTCCTGGCCGTTGGTGTCAGCACCGTTGGCATGAAGTGCACCAAGTGCGGCGGTGACGACAAAGTCCGCAAGTCTCGCATCGCCATGGGAGGTGGCATCACTTTCATCCTCGCAGGTGAGGTGCGGAACCCTCCGGATCCACTGCTGCTCTCCCCCGGATGTGGGAGCCGCCAGATCTGTGGGGGAGGGGGGTGCGCTACTGGTTGGGAGTCAGTGGTTCTCAGCTCTGGGTGGAATTTGGGCCAAACCTGGGTGGGTCAGCACGAACAGGTAGGGAGGAAGGGGCTTTCCCGTGCTGTAAAACTCGTGATGTCTCAGAAGGTTGAAGATTCAATTTATGGTCATGGAATAAAATTGGGGGCCGGCACGGTTAGTGTAGTAGTTAGCAAAACGCCTTTACAGCGCCAGTGATTGGAACCAGGGCTCGAATCCCGTGCTGTCTGTAGGAGTTTGTACGTTCTCCACGTGTCTGCGTGAGTTTTCCCTGGGGGCTCCGGTTTCCGCCTTCCATTTGAAACGTACTGGAGGTGTAGGTTAATTGGGCAGCATGGACTTGTGGGCCAGAAGGGCCTGTTACCTCACTGTATGTCTAAATTCAGTCGGCCGCAAGGCAGACAAATTCGCCATCGGCAGGAATTGCTGCCTCTTACAGTCAGAGAGAAGCAAAAGAGAGTCCCCCCCTCCCCCCAGAGTCACTGAGTATCCGTGGATTCGTCACCAGTGGTCCCACAGCCACACTATCAGCAACCTGAGCTCCAGATCTGAACCTCCAACACGGTCTGGAACCCTTCAGCGCCTCCGCGTCCTGGTCCTGATACCCAGCAGCCCTTCAGCCAGTCTCCAGCAGCCCGCGATGTCTTTGTCTTTCTTCAACTGCAGAGCTCCTCCTTGCTAGTCCGCCGCCGTGGTCAGCATCCCCCCCCCCCCATCCCCTCCAAATGGGTCATCTCCTCAGACTCTCCTACTCGAATGGGAGGGTGGTCTCCCCATTTTCTGGTGCCCTGCACCAGTTCTCCACTTCCCCAGAGTCTGCAACCCCTTGTGGCTGATGCCAAGCACAGACTCTGCGGTTACCATCGGCTCTTTAACACGCCCGGACCAAAGCCTGACAGCAGTCGGACTGGGCAGTGGGTAGGAGACTCCTTCCTGGCCAGTGAGCTGAGGGAACACCATGGTCGGGAGGCGAGAGGGGCCCAGATTCGCACCTGTCTGTGTGTTTGGCACCGAGGACCGGAAAATGCAGTTTGGTCGGGATGTACTTGTGCAATCGGATGACAATGAACCTGACTCAAACGTTCTTGGACTGAAGCTGGTGTCTGGACTCTGTTCACGGCGGAGGTTTTCAGCGCACACACACCCCTCACCCCACCCCCAGCCCCCTTCTTCAGCAGGGCAGTTTTAAAATTTAAACATGCAGCATGGTTACAGGCCTTTTCGGCCCACAAGTCCGTGCTGCCCAATTAACCTACAACCCCCCATATAATTTGAAGGGTAGGAGGAAACCGGAGTGCACGGGGGAAACCCATCAGACATGAGGAGAACTTATAAACTCCTCACAGACAGTGTGGGATTCGAAACCCAGTTGCTGGCGCTGTAAGAGCATTGCGCTAACCGTGCTACCCCAAATCTAGCAGTGCCAGAATGAGCCAACACTGCCTGCCCCTGGTGACGTGACTCTGCCACACCTTTCCTGCTCTTGGTTGTCCGGAACCCAAGTACAGTCTCCCCGCCTCATCCCCCTCCTCCTGTTATCTTTTCCACTCCTGAAAAGGAGCACATCACTTTCCTGCACTAACCCCACCTCCCTCTGTGAAAGATTAAGTTTAATGAATATGCTCAACAAAGGTTTAATGAAGTGGGTGAGAAAATACAGTCATTGCCTCATAACATGGTAGGAATGTAACTGCCTTCTAATGTGACCTTCCCAGTGCTGTAGTAACTAACATTACAAAGAATGTAGTAAAAGTAAAGAAACAGAATAAGGACACCCTGACATTTCCCAGCCATCTGTGGACACCACGTTGTAAAACCAGGAATCGCCAGCTGTGTGAAACGAAACTTGTAGGGCCTCAACCTCCTTGAAGGTGTACAGAAATTTGGTGAATACTCTGTATGCTTTGAGTGGGGCTCAGTGTAGAGAACGAGTTACTGAACTCTTCACTTTGTGCCCTTCACTCCCGCTAGCGTTATCAAGGTGGAATAAAGGAACTGTTGTCTGCTTCATTGGTTCTGCTGTTTGCTTTATGACAGTTTGGCTGACTTACTCACCTCAATTCTTCCACAGTCCCTTTCCTGCCCTGTATCTGCTCCTCGCAATTCCTTGTCCAACTGCACCCAGTCTTGTTCGCTTCTGGCGGGGGAGGGAGTGGGAGACCTCTTCATCATTCCCAGAGCCCTTGTTCTGAGACTCTCCACACACCCACCCCCCCACCCCCCATCTCTGATCCAAGGAGACTTCCATTCCACAATTCTCCCATTTTTTGGGGGGGGGGGGGGCTGGGAAATCGGGAAGCCATTCAGCCCTTTATTCCTGGGCTTTAGTGAGCATGGCTACAAGGCTCAAGGATATCAATTCAGTGCCCCAATCCTGCTTCGCGTCTCCCTTGTTCCTGTTGAGCTTTGAAGGTACCTTGTAAACCTTTTTACTGTCGTTCAGCCCTTCTCCTGATAGCTCCGCACTTTGAAGGTTTTATTCCAGTGTCGTGGGAAGGGGGGGAGGGGAAAGACGAAGGGAATTTTGGTCCTGTGACCCCTTGTTTCTCTCCGCAGGCCTCTGTGTGCTGATTGGTGCCTCCTGGTTTGGGAATCAGATCGTGAAAGATTTCTACAACCCACTCACTCCAGTCAACACAAAGTAATTACCGCTCCTGGTTGTGTGGGGCCGGGGAGGTGGGGAAGGTTGGAGGTGTATAGATTGTAGAGGTTTGTCTGGCACCGCCCTGCTGCTCCAACTCCTTTTGAAAATGTTTGGTGTTAAACCGGTTGGTTGTGTTCTGTGGCAACTGTGTTGTAACGTCAAGGGCAGGGACTCTTCTAGGAACTGCTGTGGGGTTGCATTGAGTAAAAATACATGAGATGCTGGAGGAACTCGGCCAGTCTCGCAGCATCCATAGGAAACCTGCGGCTTGGGCTGGAGTCCTTCCTCAAGGAACCTGTGAATCAAAGAAAGGGCAGGTAAAAGTTACATTATTGTCACATTTAGAATGTAACCTACGTGAAATTCTTTGACTTTGGTCCAACGTAGGGCAGACGGAGGGTCACCGCTTTGTCCAGCACCCCTCACAGACCCCGACAGCCTCTGCGTTCCCAGGCGGCCTCCCCTCCAAGTACTGACCAGGCCCGAGATCAGACAATCCCAGGCTTATTCAGGGTGCTGCTGTTTTTTATATAGAGTACAGACCGACAGACAAAAGGAGGAAGGACAGGAGAGGGGAAAGGGGAGAATTGATAGGGTGGGGGGGGTCATTGGCTCTGCGAATGCAGAGGTGGGGGGGGGAGGAAGCAGAAGGAAGAGAGAGAGAGAGAGACAGCTGCAGGGAAGAGGGACGTTAATGCCCTCCGGTTGGAGGGGGCCCAGACGGAAGATGAGGAGCTGTTCCTCCAATTTGCGGGCGGTCTCAGTCTGGCAAGCGCGTGAGACCGTGGATAGACATGCCGGTGAGGGAATGGGGCAGGGAATTGAAACGGGTGACCACTGGGAGCTCCGTGCTGTTGCAGTGAGGTGAAGTGCTCGGCCAGCCTGCGTCCGGTCTCTCCGACGCGGAGAGGCCATGCCTGATGCTGTAGAACAGCTTCTGCGGATTCACAGATGTTTGGGGACCCGAGTGGTGGGGGGGGGGGGGAATGATGAGGGATGAGCTGACCAGGGAGTTATGGAGGGAGGGATCCCTGGAGGAGAGAGGAGGGGAAGATGTGTGGTGGGATAACAGGTTGGATGATGCATTGAATGTGGAGATTGGGTGGGTGGTGAGTGAGGACAAGGGAGATCCTGTCTTATTGACGCTCAAGGCAAATGTGCGGGTGATGGAGGATGCGCATGTGAGGGCTGAGCTGATGGCAGGAGAGGGAAAGCCACGTTGTTTGAAGAAGGGAGACATCCCTGACGATCTGGCCTGGATGCCCTCACCCTGGGAGCAGATGAGATGGAAGAATTGAGGGGAAGCGAATGGAATCTTTACAGGGGACCGAGTGGGAAGAGGTGGCTGCGGGATTTGGTGGGATTGTAGAAGATGTCTGTCGAGAGTTTGCCTCCCGAGATGGAGGAAAGGGATGGACCAAGTGAATCTGAAGTCGGGGTAGAAGTTGGCAGCAAAGTGGATGAGATCAACGAGCTCGTCACAGGTGCACAGGCAGCACCAATGTAGTCAACGATGTAGCGGAGTAAGAGTTGAGGGGCCTTGCCTCCTGTAGGCTCCACGTAGCCAACAAAAAGCCAGATATAGCTGGGCCCCACGTGGGTACCCGGAGGAAGTGGAATGAGTCAAAGGAGAAATTATTGAGGGTGAGGATAGGTATGTTACATCAAGGGCAGGGACTCTGGGTGCTGTCGGGGTACTGGTGTTGCGTTACACTGAGGGTAGGGACTCTGGGTGCTGCCAGGGGGACCAGTGTTGCATTACTCCAAGGTTAGGGACTCTAGGTGTTGTCAGGGGGACTGGGTTACACTGAAGGCAGGGATTCTCTTCTGGGTCCAGACGTGGGGACCTGTGATAGTCGGTAGAGGCTGGAGTGGCTGATCTTCGACATATAGAAACATAGAAGTTAGGAGCAGGAGTAGGTCATTCGGCCCTTCGAGCCTGCTCCGCCATTCAATGAGATCATGGCTGACCTTAAAGTTCAGTACCCCGTCCCTGCCCTGTTATTGCGCGTGTTTTTTCTGGGTTCTACAGTTCCCCTATAAACATGTTAGTCGATAAAAATTTCGCCAGTGCGTCAGTGGTTGGAAGAATTTTTTTGGGATGTAAGGGGAATGAATGGGTTTCAGGAGAAACATGGTGTAAAGAGCTAGCAGAATTCTGGATGGGCTGAATGGTCTGGTGCCATAAGAAATTCGAGGTTCCTTTATTCTGTAATAAAGGCAGAATTTACTTTCATCTGCTGTAAGGCAGACAGATTCACCACCATTGGCAAAATTGCCTGAGGTGCCTCTTACAGTCAGAGAGAGAGAGAGAGAGAAGTAAAAGAGTCGTCATTGTCCCCATCCCCGAGCATTTGACGATTCGCCTCCCGCAGCCCCACAGAGTCCAGTCCAAACCGTCGCCCTCAGCGCCCTCTCGAATCCTGGTTCTGGTACCTGGTACCCCCTTCAGGTGGTCTCCCGCAAATCCCCTCGACTGCAGGCAGCACGGGTTCCTCGCCTCGAGTCTGCAGCAGCCCTCTTCAGCTGCAGAGCCCCCTTGCCGGACTGTCGCCATGGTCACCGTCCCGTTGGTCGTCTCCTCTGCTTCTCCTCAGGCGGTGGTGGTGGGTGAGGGATGGTCGCCGGTAGGCAGTCGGACTGGATGGTTGGACCCCACAGGGGGAGCACCCATCGCCCGCCCCCCCCCCCCCCTTCCAATCTAACCTTCCAATTTCTTCTGCAGGTACGAGTTTGGATCTGCCATTTTTGTCAACTGGGCAGGGGCTGCCTTGGTTCTGATAGGTGGGGGAATGCTGAGCTGCTCTTGCCAGAAGAAGAGTAGCTACCCTGCGTCCTATCCAAAGACCAAGGGCCGCTCCAAAGCCTCCAGCAACAAGGAGTTTGTGTAGGGTTGGGACTAACCTGGATCTGGGCCGCCCGGTTGAGTTCGTGTCCCAACGCTGTGAGTTTTAAGTAAACGGAAAGATGAAAATTTCCCAAGAACTGTTCACTGAAGGATCGTCGTTGGAAAGCATGGTCGAGACGGAATTTGTGTCTCCAGCAAAACTTTGTAAATTTGTGCCTTTGAGTTGTTATTTTAAACATCTAACTTGTTGATTTATGTTTGTTTAAGAGGCTTTTTTTTAAAACTAGGGGCTGGAGCTGGGCTTTGACAGGTTGTAATTGGATTTTTATTTTTTGAGCACAGGATGTCATTCTGTTTCTATGTTGTCCTGAATATTTCAACCACTCCTGAGGTTCGGTAGGGGAGTTCAGGCCTGGGTTTAAACTGGGACCTGGGTCGGATGTCTTCCAGCCATTCAAACACAGAGCCGTGATGGACAGCTGCAGGTCCTTTTTGCAGCAAAGATGAAGGTACATCACTGACATTTCAGGCTTGAGGCCTTAATCAGGGTACGGACAAAATGGTGGGGGAACGGGCAGGGGGAGGAGCACAGTCCCACAGGCAGGAGGTAATAGGTGGAGAGGGAACACCAGCCAGCAAAGGGGGAGGGGGGAATGGGTCTGTGAACAGGGAGGGAAGGGGAGTGCAGAGCGGGAGGGAGAACAGGGAGTGGGCTGGCAGAAGCCGGAGACGTTAACGCCGTCCAGTTGGAGAGGGCTAGGGCCTATTAAGTGTTGCTCCTCCAATTTACGGGTGGTCTTGGTGGGATGGTCAATGACAGACATGTCAGCGTGGGGGTGGGGCGCGGGATTGAAATGGTTGGCCGCTGGGCAGATCCCTGCCACTGGGACTGAGGTGCTTGGTGAAGCAATCTCCCAACCTGCGCTCTGATGTAGCACCGGATGAGGTAGACCTCTGATCCTGGCTTGGTTGGGGAGGAACCATTTTGAGGAAAAATTTAGCTTCCCCTCTTACTGACTTTGTCCACCCTCCCTCTCTGCTCCTGTGTCCTCAAAACCACCCTCCCCTTTTTTTTAATTGTCCCAATGCCCAGCCCACTCTGCTTGGCTCTGCCACATTGCCTACATGGATGTGGAGGCTGCCCGGAGAGCAGGGGGTTTAACTCTGGTCCTAGGAGGAAGAGAATCATAATTATTGAGAATGTTAGCAGATCTGATCTTCAAGTGAATGGAGCTAGGGGTCTCTTTTTTTGTTTCTCCACCCCTTTCCCCCCCCCCCCCCACCCCAATATGTTGTGGTTGGTGCAGTGACCACTGGGCTTGGATGCAATGATGTCCTGTGTGCAAGTTTTAAAACGTTTCAGCTCACTAATGCTCTGCTCCTCTTACAGTCAGGGGTTTAAGGAGTTCATGTGTTTTTTTAAAATCATTGAACCTGAACATTTTTTTTGTTATAAATAAAATCCTTAATCTGCTGTGGTGTGATGGTTTACATTCTTTTTTACGAGTTGTTCTGGGCAGCGAGTTCAACTGGAGAAGCCCGTGGTTCAATATTTACCACTTTTTAATTGTGAAGAAAACGCCTCTACTTCCTCAGGAGTTTGTGGAGGATCAGTACGACATCGAAAACGCTGGTAAATTTCAACAGAGGTGTGGTGGAAAGTGCGCTGACTGGCTGATGGGGTGGGGGGGGCACAAGTACCCATGAGCGTAAAGCCCTGCAAAAAGTAGTGGACGCAGCCCAGGACATCACAGGCAAAAGCCTCCCCTGCCATCACAAACATTTACAGGGAACGCTGCCGTTGGAGACCAGCAGCGATCGTCGAGGATCCCACACGCATGCCCTGTTCTTGCTGCTGCAGTCAGGTAAGAGGTCTCGGTGCCACAAGACTCACGTCACCAGGTTCAGGAACAGCAGCCCCCCCTCCACCATCAGACTCCTCAATGAAAAATGGGGCTCTTGTGCACTTTATATTTGAATATTTATTTCTGTACTGCAGAGTGTATGTGCACTTCCTCCTGGTTTACTTTTCCAAAGGGAAATGTTTAGGGAGAAATTCTTCACACAGAGAGCAGTGGGAGTGGTAGAACGAGCTGAAATTATGAATGCCGGCTCAATTTTAACATTGAAGAGGAATTTGGACGGGTACATGGATAGAAGAGATATGCAGGGCTATGGACTGGGGAAAAAACAGTTCAGCCCAAACTAGAAGGGCCGAAGGGCCTGTTTCTGTGCTGAAATGCTCTATGGTTCTTTTTTGTGTGTATGTATCTTTGAGTACAGTTGCTTCCCCTCCACTATCAGAGTCCTGAACAAGACTTGTTTAAAGACTAACTTTGCTCATTGTTTATTCTTGAATAATTATACTTCTGTATTTTCACTGTCCATTTGCTGACATTTCAAGTCAAGTTTATTGTCATCCTATTGTACAAGTACAAACCGATGAAACAGCGTTCTCCAGTCCTCGGAGCAAAACATGCAGACGCACAACCAGACATGAGAGTCTCAGAAGGTTAGTGTGAGCAGACCCTTTAGTTGTTCAGCGTCCTCACTGCCAGTGGGAAGAAGCTGTTCCTCAGCCTGGTGGTGCTGGCTCAGATCCCCCAAAGGGCGCAGCTGAAAGATGCCGCGTGCAGAGGTGGAAGGGGTCCTCCAAGATTTTGCGTGCCCTCTTTAGAGAATGTCGACGGGAGGGAGACCCCAGTGATCCTCTGCTGCTCTTCTGATCCTGTGAATTGACCTCCAATCAATTTCTCTGCAGCAACTGGACCCCCACTGTGATGCAGATGGCCAGGACCCTCTCTATAGAGCTCCTGTAGAAGGTTGATGTGATGGTGGCCGGTCACCTTGCCTTTTTCAGCTTCTTTTGGTTACATATCTTCTTGTTTACAGTTGCCAGTAATTAGGAATAAGGTGACCTGCAGGAAAAAGAATCTCAGGGTTGTATGTGATGCTATGTACGTACTCTGACAGTAAATTTGAACTTATCGTTTGTACTTGGTCCAAGTTGATAGCTGGTCTCTCTTCATGAACCAGAGGGGCTGGGGGCTGGTATTCCCTCTGCAGGCTCTCCATGCTCTCCTTTGCATTGCAGAGTTAGCCCCGTCCCTGCCACACTTTTGACCTGGGATCTTGCTGTGCACCATGGACACCACATGTGGTTGGAACGTAGGAGGAGGGAGGTTGCCTCCTATCCCATTACCCAGCAGGGAGGTGGTGTAGTTGGAGGATTATTTGCCCCTGATGAGTTGGGGGAGGGGAGAAACAGCATTGGACCATTTTCAGTGGCCATTCTGGTAGCCAAAGGGCCTTCTTCCCACACCTCACCACTCCTGAGGGCAGTCACCCTGCAGTGTAGACTAATCTCAGAGCGGGGAGCTCGATCGGACAATGGGAGCAGGGCCATAGAGAGATTGGCAGCTCCGCCGTGCAATAGGCGGGCTCCTCGCATTAACTGGGCTGTGAACGCTCAACCTGCTGTGACGTCTGAAGCCCAGAGGCCTCGTGTCTTTCCCACTGCCACTGAGAAACACATGAGCAAACTGTGGAGCTGGTGGGGGGGGGAAGTTGTTAATTTACTGGACACCAGGCTCTGTGGTGTTTTAACTAAATCTGTTAACATTCAGGAAGGTCTCTGTTGGTTTCAGAGAATTGTTCTTTGGACACACAAACTGATCTTCAAATAGCAACTGAAGTGTATTGCCGAAGAAACTTGCCCCCTGGAGTTTTTCCAGAAGATTCTTCCAGGTGACCACAAGGAATTCTCTTTTCCCCTATTCCAGGAGAAACGCAATAACCAGTCATATCCTCAGCAATTGGCTACGGAGATTTAGAACAGGCTGAACTCAGAACTCAAAACCCATCTTGAAGCCTTCATTACAAACTGCTGCGGCCCACTCTCCTAAACAATGGATGCTTTCTGTTTGCAAAACCACGTGGCCCCTCTTAGGACAACAAACTTCAACCAGAAATTTAAAATGCTGGCCCCAGTCTAGCAGCCAAAAGAGTTCTTGTGTCTGGACACTGTTCAAACATGCTGGTCCATTAACACTTACAAGCACTTCCCATTGTTTCTGCAAAGCCAACTGCAGACACAAAGTCTACCCTTGCATACCTCTTGTATGGCAAATAAGATGTTTGTGAAATGTGACCTAATAACTAAACCTCATAACATCATTTTTTAAAGATATATTTAATCATAATTTTATTAATTTATTCAGTAACAATCTGCACTACTTCGATGACACTTCCTCACACCCAGTCCCTGGCAAGAATTCCATTCCTTTCTCTCAATTCCTCCATCTCTGTCGTATCTGTACCTAAGATGATGCCTTCCAGTCTAGATCGTCTGAGATGTCCTCTTTCTTCCACATTAGTGGCTTCACTTCCACCGCTCATCCTCATCTCCTTCATTTCCTGCTTGTAGTCAACTGGGATTCAATGGTGTTGTGCTGAGTGCTCTGCCCCCATCTGCTCACATATAACCCTGGTTTCCCGCCTAAACTCAAAGCCCTTCTGAAGACTCCTGTGAAACCCCACCCATAGTTAAAAGCTAATAAAAGTGTGAGAGCTTTTATTTGCACTACACCGCTCATCTGCCCTGGCTCACTCTGACCCCAGATGTAACAAAGGATTCCCCTTGTCCTCACCTACCACCCCTCCAGCCTCCGCATCCAATGCATTATTCTTTGCAATTTCTACCACCTGAAACACTATCCTGCCCTGAGACACATCATTTCCCTCTCCTCCTCTCTCTGCCTTCCACGGGGACCACTCCCTCCATAACTCCCTGTGGTGACTGAGGAAGCAGGTTTGGTGGGTCTCAAGGGCAAGGGATGCAAAAGATTTTATTTACAGAAGGCAAATGTGGGAAATGGTATGCAGCGCACATGCGTGCGCACACACACCAAGGAAAAACACTATGATGCTCCACCCCTTGCCTCCACCTGGCTCTGCTATAGGGGACACTAATTAAATGCTCCCAATCCTTTTAACAGTGCACATCTTACCAACAGTTTCTCCCAACCCTTCCACATTTCTAGGCCTGGGGTGAAACAAGGTGGTCCCAAGCTGGCAAGAGAGAACAAAGAGCACATGGCATCTTTATAGTGCTGGAGGGTCCAGCCCAGGTTGTTAGCAGGGTGCACGGCTCAGTACCAAGAGGGTTAATCCAATTACAACAGCCCAAGGCCAAGTACAGGCAGGTTGGAAAGTCTTTTCATATTTTATTTTTTTATCTGCCAATTCTCTTCTTTTAGTTGTATCTTCCTTCATTGCTAATTCTTTTTCTATATTTGCTATTTCCCTTTCCAACTGCTCTGTTTCCTGATTGTAGTCCTTCTTCATCTTGGTTACATAACTTATTATTTGCCCTCTGATGAACGCTTTCATTGCGTCCCATAGTATAAACTTATCTTTCACTGATTCCGTATTTATTTCAAAGTACATTTTAATTTGTCGTTCAATGAATTCTCTAAAATCCTGCCTTTTAAGTAGCATGGCGTTTAATCTCCATCTATACATTCTTGGAGGGATGTCCTCTAACTCGATTGTCAATAACAAGGGTGAGTGGTCCGATAATATTCTAGCTTTATATTCTGTTTTCCTAACTCTGTCTTGCATGCGAGCTGATAACAGGAATAGGTCTATTCTTGAGTATGTTTTATGTCTACCCGAATAATATGAATATTCCTTTTCCTTTGGGTGTTGTTTCCTCCATATATCCAAAAGTTGCATTTCTTACATCGATTTAATTATAAATTTGGTTACTTTGTTCTTTCTGTTAATTTTTTCCCCAGTTTTATCCATGTTTGAATCCAAATTAAGGTTGAAATTCCCTACTATTAGTATGTTCCCTTGCGTGTCTGCTATCTTCAAAAAAATATCTTGCATAAATTTTTGATCTTCTTCGTTAGGTGAATATACATTGAGTAAATTCCAAAACTCTGAATATATCTGACATTTTATCATTACATATCTCCCTGCTGGATCTATTATTTCCTCTTCTATTTTAATTGGTACATTTTTACTGATTAATATAGCTACTCCTCTAGCTTTTGAATTATATTTTGTCTTGCGCGGTTGCGCACTTTTGTTTGGCTCCGTGAGCCATTTTTGTAGTCCTGAGTTCGGGGCTTCAACTGACCTTAGGGAGCGGCCTTCTCTCTCCGCAGCGGGCCTCCTCGGACAGGTAAGGCCTTCACCTTCTTCTTCCGACGTCCTTTCTTCTTCCCGTTGCTTTTGACTTTTTTTTCGCTGCCATTTTCTCCACACCTTTATTTTCACTTTATTTTGGTTTTTGTGTTTGTGCCTTTGTTTTTTCACTGTCTTTTTTTTACTTTTCTGGAGAGGGCTGGAGTTCCCTGACCGGCCACTACTCCAACACGTGACTCCCGCCTCCAGGTTGGAAAGTCTAGTCCAGGTAATTTACGTGGAGCCAACGGCAAGGTGTGCGCTAATGGATGGGGTCGGACCAAACCTTGATTGGCAGTTGGTGTTCCTCAGACTAGGCAGGGGGCACTCATTCCTCCCCAGCAATTACCCCCTTGGGACCTACCCCTGTGGCCGTAGGAAGGGCCACATGCGTCCACACTTCCCCCATCACCACAGTCCATGGCCCCAAACAGTGAAGCAGCACACCTCCCTTGCGTATCCACGGATGTGATCTGCTGCATCCAGTGGTTTCTACTGGTCCACTCCCCATTCTCCCTTCCTTCCCTTTCTCCTGCATCTTTCCTCCAATTCTCCATCCCCGTTTGCTGATGTGGCCTCCCTCCCTTATCCACCTCTTACCTCCCGCCTGTGGGACCATGCTCCTCCCCACCTATCATTCTCTTCAGGCACCTGCCTACATTTTGTCCACATCTTGATCACACCGCACCCCCCCTCCCTTCCTGGCATCTCTCTGGGTGGGCGAGTCATCCACTGAGCTGCAGAACCCATGCTGAGCCGAGTCTTCTGCCAGAGACACTTAGTTGAGTTGGATCCATGCCACGTTTGAGAGAGGTATTTTCACGAACACTTTGAGTAGTGTTTGTAATACTGACTAATGCAGATGAAAAGGGCTGGTTCAAATGCCTCTCCCAAAAGTTTTAAAGAACAAAACACAATGAGCAAAGTGTTTTTCAAACCAGTTGAGTGTGCGAAAGAGAATAAATGAGTGTGATTGGAGTTTGTTTAGTTGATTATCTATCTGTCTAATTTTGTATCGATCAATTGATCTATCTATTTGTTTATTTCAGATTAATTGTCAAAGCACATACGTGATATCATATACAACCCTGAGATTCCTTTTCCCTGCAGGCCAGGCAGAATTACCACTTATTGGCAGTGTAAAAATTAAAAATGCTCTCAATGTGATAAAGAAATGTAAACAAACTGACTGTGCAAGAACGAGAGAAAGAAAATAAATAAAGTGCACAAGTAAGAGTCCCTGATTGAGTTTGTCGTTGGGGAGTCTGATGGTGGAGGGGGAGCAGCTGTTCCAAAACCTGGTGGTGCGAGTCTTGTGGCACCGAGACCTCTTTCCTGATGGCAGCAGCGAGAGCGTGCACTGGATGGTGATCGCTGCTGTTCTCCGACGGCAGTGTTCCCCATAGATGTTCTCAATAGTGGGGGAGGGTTTCGCTTGTGATGTCCTGGGCTGCGTCAACTACCCTTTTGCAGGGCTTTCCGCTCGGGTATTGGTGTCCCCGTTCCAGCGCACCTCTTTAGAAATTTGCCAGGGTTTCTGGTGTGAAACTGAACCTCCACAAACTCCTGAGAAAGTTGAGGCGCTGATGAGCTTTCTTCATGATGCCGTTAGTGTGTTGGGATTGTGTTGTGGGGGTTTGTGAGAGGCACAGAGAGAATGGAGGAAAGTCTACTGGAGAAAGGAGAGAGCAATCAGGACAGAATGGGGAGACAGCTGAGAGGGGCACAGACAACAGATCACCATACCTTGGTCCAATCCAGACACCAGCAGCTCCTTTGGAACACGTTAACCATAGAGGCTCCAGTGGCTCATGTCCACAGCTCAGCCCACCCCACAGGAGGAAATTTGAGATAGGGAGTAAATGCTGGGATGCAGGGAGATGGGACAGAGTGGAAAACGGAAAGAGACGGGGTGCTCAGGTGGAGAGACCGGGAGAGGTTTGAGGGAAAACTCTACACCCATGACTGTGCGGCCAGGCACAATTCCAATGGCATCTACAAACCTGCCGATGACACCACGGTGGTCGGCAGAATCACAGGAGGCACGCGGGAGGGTGATGGCTCAGCTCGTTGAGCGGTGTCATAATAACAGCCTTGCACTCTACATTAGCAATACCAAGGGGATGACTGTGGACTTCAGCAGGGAGTCAGGGGAACACGACCCAGTCCTCATCAAGAGGTCAGTAGTGGAGAGCGTCAAGATTTTCAAATACCTGGGGGAGTGGTGTTCACATCTTCATGATCTGTCCTGGAGCCTCCACGTTGAAGACTCGCCAGCAGCTAGACTTTGCAAGAAGTTTGCGGAGATTCGGTACGTCACCGAAGACTCTCGGACACTTCTACAGGAGAGTGTTCTGGCTGGTTGCATCCCTGCTTGTTACGGAGGCGGCAACACTCAAGACAAGAATAAACTCCAGAGAGTTGTTAACGTGGCCTGTGACATCACAGACACCAGACTCCACTCCAGCAAGGACATCGCCATGAGACAGTCTTAAAAAATCAACTTCTACCCAGCACATGCCCTCTTCACTCTGCTATCACTGGAGCATGAAGACAAGCCCTCAGCAGCATATGGACGGCTTCTTTCCCTCTGCCATCAGATACCCGAATGATTAATGAACCACAGACATGGCTTCACTGTGACTTTTTCTTACTCTATTTTCATATTTATGGTTCATATAAATGTTTGCTCTGTGATTGCTGCCGCAAAACAATGAATTTCGTGACTTGCTCATGACGGTAAATTCTGATTCTGGTCTGAAAAGCTGGAAGCGTAAACAAACGCTGTTTGAGATCATCAGAAAGCCCTGAGGCGCCCCTCCTGGAACCTGAGCTTCTGCATTCTGCTGGCACGGGGCCAAGATCCCAGCATGGAACAGCCAGGGACCTCAGCTCAGGAATCGCCACCCCTCCTCCCTCTCACCTCTTCCCTGGACTCTCTCCTGGGACATCTCCCTTCAGTTACCTCTTCCCTGGAGCCTCTCCAGGGCAGAACTGTGCCTGCCCTTCCTGGAGGTAGCAGGATCCAGTGCAGTGCTTGACAACTCTTCTGTCCCGTCAAGAACTGATTCCGATCTTGAGAGAGAACATCACCTACTCAGCAATAAGGGTTTGGAGACTGGTGGGGGGAAGGTGCAGGTGGGGTCGTTGGGGCTGCAGGGCCCATTGTCACAAACAGAACAGCACTCCGCACATTCACCCCGCAATGTTGGGGATTGTCAGGGGATCTTCCTCCCCCAACCCAACATCTGGCCAAGTACTAAAAGAGAAGGCATAAAAAATATGCTGAACTTTGCCAAGGGTCACTTCAGGTGAACTGGGTGATTTCCTGTGAAGGTCAGTGTGTGGGACCTGTCCCCCAGTGAGGGTCAGTGTGTGAGGGACCAATCCCCCAGTGAGGGTCAAGTGTGTGGGACCCATCTCCCAGTGAGGGTCAGTGTGTGTGGGACCCATCTCCCAGTGAGGGTCAGTGTGTGTGGGACCCATCTCCCAGTGAGGGTCAGTGTGTGTGGGACCAATCCCCCAGTGAGAGTCAGTGTGTGTGTGTGTGTGTGTGTGTGTGTGTGTGTGTGTCTGTGTGTGTGTGTGTGTGTGGGACCAGTCCCCCCAGTGAGGGTCAGTGTGTGGGACCCATCTCCTATTGAGGGTCAGTGTGCATTGGACCCGTCCCCAAGTGAGGGTCAGTGTGTGGGACCCGTCCCCCAGTGAGGGTCAGTGTGTGGGACCCGTCCCCCAGTGAGGGTCAGTGTGTGGGACCCGTCTCCCAGTGAGGGTCAGTGTGTGAGGGACCAATCCCCCAGTGAGGGTCAAGTGTGTGGGACCCATCTCCCAGTGAGGGTCAGTGTGTGAGGGACCAATCCCCCAGTGAGGGTCAAGTGTGTGGGACCCATCTCCCAGTGAGGGTCAGTGTGTGTGGGACCCATCTCCCAGTGAGGGTCAGTGTGTGTGGGACCAATCCCCCAGTGAGAGTCAGTGTGTGTGTGTGTGTGTGTGTGTGTGTGTGTGGGACCAGTCCCCCCAGTGAGGGTCAGTGTGTGGGACCCATCTCCTATTGAGGGTCAGTGTGCGTTGGACCCGTCCCCAAGTGAGGGTCAGTGTGTGGGACCCGTCCCCCAGTGAGGGTCAGTGTGTGGGACCCGTCCCCCAGTGAGGGTCAGTGTGTGGGACCCGTCCCCCAGTGAGGGTCAGTGTGTGAGGGACTCATCCCCCAGTGAGGTTCAGTGTGTGGGACTCGTCACCCAGTGAGGTTCAGTGTGTGGGACTCGTCACCCAGTGAGGTTCAGTGTGTGGGACTCGTCACCCAGTGAGGTTCAGTGTGTGGGACTCGTCACCCAGTGAGGGTCAGCGAGTGTGAGGGTTAGTGTAAGAGAGAGCAATTGTGTGCGTCCTTAGTGAGACTGTACACAACATATAAACCCCATCCAGAGAGAGAGCAATTGTATGTGTGTGTCCTCAGTGAGACTGTACACAACAACCAATAAACCCCGTCCAGAGAGAGAGCTCAGGGGAAGTGCCACAGTTTTGAAACTCAAAAATATGAACCGACCCGGTCTCAACATTTAACAATTTATTCGTGCTTCAGTTGAACTGCCAGACACTCAACATTCTGGGGAAAGATCGGACACTCGCACATTGATGGAGTCCAGGTGGGAGTCTCCAAACCCAGTCTTGAGTGAGTCCATTCCACCACTTCAGAGAAAAGCACAAGGGAGCTGGTGAGTGTCTCACTGGGAGGAGCAGAACCTCGCTCTGGCCTTTAAACCGGCAGCAATTGGAAAGCATTGATCAGGCCGAGGGCACTATAAGCTTCCCCTGGCAAGAGGCAACAGTTACAATGGGCTGCATTGCAGAGAGGCAAATGCCATCCAAGGCAGAAGCAGCCAGCATTCCGATCTTCACGAAGAGCAGTAGCTGCCACAGGAAAAGGCCATGCTACGATATTGAACCAGCAGGATCCGGAAAGATGGACAGGCTCCTCGTGGAGGGGACAGTAAGCCTTGTGTCAACTCAGCAGGGCTGGGGGAGGAGTGGGAAAGGATCCAGCAGTTGCAGGCTCCCAGACACAGAACAGGTCACAGGCAACACAGCTTCATGCAGAGCCCTCCATGGCTCCGGCTCACCCGCCCAAGGTCTCCCCAACTGACACCAGTTGGCACCGTCCCACCTCCTACTGCCTGTGGCCCGGCAGCTGTCATAGGCGAGAGGATGGCTTCTCGGGGAATCTGCCAAGGAACTGGTCCAGCATATTATCCTCGATGTCCACTGTGGGAGAGACGCAGATGTGGGATTCAGTGCTCCACCAGATCCCAAGATGTAGGTCCATCGAGCCTGCTCCACCATTCTCTCATGAGCTGATCCATCCTCCCAACTCCCTGTCCTTCTCCCCATAACCCTTAATGCCCTGACTAAATGGAGGTTGAGGGGGGATTTGATGGAAATATATAAAATTATGAGGAGGATAGATAGAGTGGATGTGAATAGGCTCTTCCCCTTGAGGGCAGGTACAAGGAGTCATAAGTTAAGGGTTGGGGGCAGAAATTTAGAAGATACACAAGGGGAAGCTTCTTCACTCAAAGAGTGGTTGCTGAGTGGAATGACATTCCGGAAGAGGTGGTTGCATCAGGGTCAATTTTGTCATTTAAGAGGAGGTTAGATGAGTGAATGGATGTGAGGGGATTGGAGGGTTATGGGCAGAGTGAAATATTACACAGAATTTGTTTTTGCCTATTGGAAGCAGACAGATTTGCCATTGTCTGAAGCGCCTCTTACAGTCAGAGATTTCCCCCCAACCCCCACAGAGTCACAGAGTGTCCGTGGATTTGCCTCCAACTCTCTCGCAGCCCCACAGAGTCCAGTGCAAACCATCAGCGACCCGAGCTCCAGATCTGAACCTCCAATACGGTCACTAACCATTCAGCGCCCTTGGCACCCCCTCGCCTCCTGGTTCCGATATTACACAAGCTTTAAACAGCCCATTAAAGAAGCAGACAGTGTCTTTATTTAAAAATCCTACGGGGTCTAGGCCCAAGATGGCAGCAGCCACGTGGGGGGGGTTGCAGAACCAGAAAATGAAGAGAACACTCCCCCCATTGGAGAAGGAGAAGCAGAGGAGACGACACACGGGACGGTGGCCATGGCGGTGGACCAGCGAAGTACTCCGCGGCTAAAGAACACACAGATGGCGGGGCTGTCGGTGACTGCAGTCAAAGGATTCACACCAGGCTGCAGGCCACTGGAGACTGGCTGGAGGGATGCCAGGTATCGGAACCGGGATGTGAGGGGGGCGCTGAAGGGTCCCTGACCATGTCGGAGGTTCGGATCTGGAGCTCGGGTGGCCGATGGTTTGGACTGGACTCTGCGGGGCTGCGGGAGTGCTGGAGGTGAATCCATGGATACTTGGTGACTCGGGTGGGGGGTGGGAGGGGGCGGTGGACTCTCTTTTCTTCTCTTTCTCCGACCATAAAGAGGCATTTCAGGCATGATGGAGATGGAGCTGGGGGAAAGAGGGTGGGGTTAACAGAAACTGGAGAAGTTGACGTTAGCGCCGTCTGGATGGAGGGGTCCTGGTCAGAAGATGAGGGGGGTTGTTCCACCAATTTGCAGGTGGTATCAGTGCAGGGAGCGCTCAAGACCACGGACAGACGTGCCAGCAGGGGGAATGGGGTGGGGAATTGAAATGAGTGGCCACTGGGAGATCCGAGTCATTACAGGGGACAGAGCAGAGGTGTTCAACCATCTTCCAATCTATGCCCAGGAAAAGTGCAAATCTTCCATATCCAATCCCACCCCCCCCCACCCCCCCCCCATCCACTTTCCCTCCCCCAATCCCTCAACCTCATCGCCTCCCTGATTCAAACCAAGGCAATTTCTCCTCACCCCCCACATTTTACAACTGGATAGTCAGGGTCTTTGGGCTGATGTCCAACCCAGTTATGACCTTCCCCCCACCCCCCCCCCTCTCAACACACCCTTTCCTCTCTCCCAGACCAAGGTGGGGATATAACAGACCCTCTCTCACCATCCCAGTACATGTTTGCCTTCATGTATATGTAGGGGGAGAAATGGGGTAATAAACCTGCCTTCCCCCTCCCTCCTTCCCCCCTCCCCCCTCCCTTCCCTCTCCCCTCCCCCCCCTCCCCCCTCCCCCCCTCCCCCCCCTCCCCCTCCCCCCCTCCCCCCCTCCCCTCCCCCCCTCCCCCCTCCCCCCCTCCGCCCCCTCCGCCCCCTCCCCCTTCCCTCCCTCCGGCTCCCTCTCTCCCTCCCCCTCTCTCTCCCGCGCGCGTACTCTCACAGTCTCTCACACGCACTCTCTCTCTCATCCCTCCCTCCCCTCCCCACCATTGCTCCATCCCCATACCCCACCCCCCCCCCCCTTTTCTCACCCTTCTTGGATCGGCCGATCTCTCCCAGTTTGGGTGCCCGCCTGGGCCGGCTACACAACCCCAGCGGGTCCCGGGGATAGTGACCATCTTCCGGACACGGGCGCAGCAGCTCCGGCACCTCTGCCCGCCCGGCCGGAGGAGCCAGCAGCCCCGGGCGGGAACGCAGCGGAACCAGCACGTCGTGGCGCAGGCACGGGCGAGCCCAGCCTCCAGCCTGGGGGGGCTCTCCAGCTCCGGCCCCGCTCCTGGACATGGTCCACCCCTCCCAGCCTGGAAAGGGGAGGTTTCAATTCGCCTTTGAGCACGAACGCCGCTGCGCCGCCCGAAACCATCCCCTTAAAGAGCGACCCAACGTATCCTCGACCCCGTCATTGCAAGGGCGGGCGGGGGTTGGTGTACCCGGTTCCTACCCCAGGAAGGAAGGGAGGGGGGGGCCTGCCCCAGGGAGCCGGAGGAGGGGGGAGAACCCGGTCCCCGCCCCAGGAGCCGGAGAGGGAGGGGGGTGGACCCTCTCAGGTAGGTCTCTCCTTGCACCGATTTGTAGGTCGGCTCTGCCACCCGCTGGCGAGAGCTTGTGCAAGAAATGAACACAGAGCTCTACAGGCCCTTCGGCCCTCGATGTGGTGCTGACCCATAAAATCCTTTAAAAAAACCCTCATCCCTTGTCTCTCTTGTTAGAGATAGAGAATTTAGGTTAAAATGGCTTAAGTTAAAATGTGATGATTAATCATAAAAAGGGAAGCCAGAACGGACAGGGAGCTTACTAGCAGCCAAGGACAAAAAGTTCAGCTGGATATGTTTTTTTAAACATATCTTTTCATGGTCATAGTGAGAGACATGCAGGAGACAAAAGATTGATAAGAAGGGTGAGAAACAGAATTTAGTGTATGTAGAGTTCGCAGCGTACGTAACGAACGTGATAATTAAAAATGCAGTTGTACTTAGAATGCTTTTGCAATACTAACCAATTAAAACAGTATTAATAAGAAGGGGAAGGGCAAACAACAAGGGTATAAAAATCAATGCACTGTATGTATCGGGGCTTAACTGGTGAGAAGCCAGTTGAGTCCAACTCTGCAGACTTGTAAATAAAGCTTGTCGTGTCATCAGTTTTAAAGAGACTCATGTGTGAGAAGTTTTATTTCTGACAAATGGGGGCTCGTCCGGGATCTACACTCCGGCCGTGAGGGGAGGCGAGAAGAGGGACATCGGAGGTGGTGCACCCCGCTGAGTTCAGCGGCTCCTAGTCCCTTGCTCGTCGCTTCGGGCGGCTTGAGCGAGTGGTATCCGGACAAGGTGACACGACAAGACGGAGAGGAGATGGGTGACGGTTCAATCCCCGAGAAGACACCGGTAAGTGACGACTTACGATTGTGGTGTGGGGATTGGGTAACAGGTGTAATGGGATACACCTGTTTGGATAAAAAAAAAACCTAACGTAATAGATCAGGTATAGAGCTTTTGTCGTGGCGTGAGGACCCTGTCGTGGGACTCTAGGATAGACCCCAGGGAAACCTCGGCGGTAACCGAAGGAGGGACAGCACCTCCGACGAAGTGCCGAGAAGAGAGGGGTCGACCCCAGGGAAACCTCAGCGGTAACCGAAGGAGGGACAGTACCTCCGACGAGGCGTCTGAGAAGAAGGGAGTAGGGTCCAGAACGAGAGGGTCCTCAGCAACGATAAACGGATCTAGGTGGGAAAATGGGAGGAACAAAATCTAAGGGCTCGTCTGAAAATTCAGGACAATTCCTGGGAGTTCCCCTTGACAGCCCTTTGGGGAGAATGTTTGAAAATTGGGATAGTAAAAGATATCGAGAAAAACAAGAAAAAGATGGTTCAATATTGTCTCCTTTGGTCGAAACAACCTATTAAAGGTTCCTCGGTCTGGTGGCCAAAATTTGGATCTGATGAGGATTGGGTTAGACAAGCATTAAACATATATGTAAATTTGAGACCAAAGGTGAATCAAGAAGAGTCAGCATATGCATTTTGTTGGGTTCCCTGGCCAGGATCCTTAACAAAATGTTTTAAATTGAGGGTAGCGGGAGAAAAGAAGTGGGAACCTCTGGACAACCTTCCCCCTCCTTATATTCCCCCGGTGCCTACTGCGCCCGAGGAAAGCTCATTACCGGAGGGGAAAGGTGATGAATCTGATTGCCCCGAAAGGGGCCGGGAAAAAAAGAATGAATTAAGGGAGTCGGACCCTAAACTTCCACCGGTAAACCGACCCTGGACAAGATCCCAGACTGGTCCAGGACCATCAAAGTTTTCAGTAAGCCTAAATCCCCTGAGGGAAGTTCCTATGGGAGGACTGGGAGGGGGAACGGGATATGTGAATGTTCCCCTAACTAGTACAGAGGTGCGGGGATTTAAGAAAGAAATGAAAAAGTTATTGGAAGATCCTATAGGACTGGCCGAACAGCTCGACCAATTCCTGGGACCAAACACATATACGTGGGAAGAGATGCAGGCAATAATGGGAACATTATTCTCACCCCAGGAGAGGCAGATGATTCGACGGGCTGCCCTCCTCATGTGGGAATATGAACAACCTGGGGACCCCAGACCCCATGAACAAAAATATCCCTTAAATGAACCCAGGTGGGACAAACGAACACCCGAGGGATTGGCAAGTATGATCAATATAGAGAGTGGACAATTAAAGGGATACGGGAGGCTGTGCCAAAGGGTCACAATTTCACCAAGGCATTTGGGAACCACCAGGGGAAAGACGAGTCCCCTACTGATTTCTTGGAGAGGGTGAGAAAGAATGTCCAACAGTATGCGAGCGTGGACCCTAGTACACCAATGGGTGAACAGCTTATTCGAATTGAATTTGTTTCCAAATCATGGCAGGACATTAGAAAGAAACTAGAAAAGGAGGAGGACTGGAGCGAAAAACCCCTAAGTGACCTGTTAAAAAAGGCGCAAAAAGTATATGTACAGAGAGAAGAAGAAGATCAAAAGAGGGCGACAAAGGTTATGGTACAGACTATCTGACAGATGAATGCCGAATCCAGAGGGGAAAGAAAACAAAACCTTCCTCTAAACAATCCAAGATATCCAAGAGAGGGAAGACCCCGGAGGTTCGTTAAGTGCTATTACTGCAATGAGGAAGGACACTTTAAGAGGGAATGCCCCCGATACAAGAGGGAATTGCGTGCCCTCGAACTTATGGAAGAAGATTAGGGGGGTCAGGGGTTCCAAATGTTGGGGACCAAGTATAAGAGGGAGCCCCTGGTAAAACTAAAAATTGGTCCCAAGGGAGAAGAGGTGGTGTTTATGGTGGACACAGGAGCGGAACGAAGTAGTGTAATAACTGTGCCAATCGGGACTGAACCTGTAAAAAGTAATTTGAAAATTTCTGGGATAGAAGGGGCTCCCAGAATGGTATCAATAATTCCCCAAGTAACAGTGAAACTGGAAGAAAGAGAAGGGGTACAAGACCTCTTGTTGTTACCGTCGGCTGGATTTAACCTCCTAGGAAGGGACTTACAGGCTCTCCTAGGTTTGGGTGCTCTCCCTGTGGACGGAGAAGTGCGAGTCCACCTCTGTGCTCTAAAGGAAGAGGATGAACGGCAGATTGATGAGAGAGTCTGGTATAAGGAGGGAAATCGAGGAGGTCTGGACATCCCACCTTTACATGTCACATTAATACCAGATCATCAGCCGGTAAGGAAACGTCAGTATCCTATTTCTTTGGAAGGAAGAAAAGGGCTACAGCCGGTAATTGAGACTCTAATACGAGACGGACTATTAGAAGAATGCATGTCACTTTATAACACCCCTATACTCCCAGTGAAAAAGTCAGATGGATCCTATCGCCTAGTTCAGGATCTAAGAAGTTTGAATGCTATTGTTCAGACCCGCCACCCAGTGGTGCCTAATCCCTATACTATTATGAGTCGGATTCCCCCAGACCATGAGTGGTTTAGTGTTATCGACTTGAAGGATGCCTTCTGGACGTGTCCATTAGAAGAGGAAAGTAGAGATATGTTCGCGTTTGAATGGGAAAATCCATGGACAGGTAGACGGAGACAGCTTCGGTGGACTGTATTGCCCCAAGGGTTCACTGAATCTCCGAACCTGTTTGGACAAATGCTAGAACAAATCCTGGCGGACTATCCACAATCTGATGATTCCCAACTAATGCAGTATGTGGACGATTTACTATTATCAGGACCCAAGGAACAAGAAATGAGGGGAGATACAATTAGACTCTTGAATTATCTGGGGAAAAAGGGTCTACGGGTGTCCAGGAACAAGTTACAGTTCGTTGAGAGAACTGTGGTATATCTGGGACACCAGATAAGTAAAGGACAGAAACGGATTACCCCTGAACGGATTGCGGGAATCACTAGAATGCCGTTACCCCGTAATAAGAAGGAAATAAGACAATTCCTGGGACTCTTAGGTTACTGTAGGTTATGGATAGAGGACTACTCAGCGTTGGTGAAGTTTATGTATGAAAAGCTGACAAATGAAAATGAATATCCATTGAAATGGACCCAGGAGGAGGAGGGATGGTTTGAGGACTTGAAGCATCGCCTGACACGAGCCCCGGTACTCACTCTGCCCTCTTTAAAACAGCCCTTCCAGCTATTTGTCACTTATAACCAAGGAACAGCTGTGGGAGTTTTAACACAGGAAAAAGGCGGTCAGCGACACCCAGTGGCTTTCCTTTCCAAAATGATGGACCCAGTGTCTCGCGGATGGCCGACGTGTATCCAGGGAGTAGCGGCTGCTGCTCTGTTGGTAGAGGAAGCACGTAAACTTACATTTGGAGGAAAGATGACTGTGTACACCTCCCATTCTGTGAGTGTTTTATTAACACAAACTGCCCATCGATGGCTGACTGATTCTCGCATATTAAAGTATGAAACCATTTTAATGGTCGGAGAAGATCTACAGTTTGCAAAGATTAATAGCTGCAACCCAGCTCAGTTTTTATACGGCAGTGAAACAGAGAGAGAGGTGGAGCACGACTGTGTCGAGTTGACGGATCTTCAGACCAAGACCCGAGAAGACCTTTGCGATACTCCTCTGGGAGAAGGATATGAATTCTACATTGACGGCTCCGCCAGATGTGTTGACGGAATGAGAAGAAGTGGGTATGCTATAATAGAAGGAAATACTTGGAAAGTAGTAGAATCCACGAGACTACCCGGAAGCTGGTCAGCACAGTCCTGTGAACTATATGCCTTGCAGAGAGCCCTCAGAATACTGGCAGAGAAAACTGGAACGATTTACACTGATTCCAAATACGCATACGGGGTAGTGCATACCTTTGGTAAGATCTGGAAGGAGCGTGGTCTAATTACATCAAGAGGAAAGGAATTGGCACACGAACAGATGATTACTCTGACTTTGGAAGCCTTGACATTACCCCAGGAAATAGCAGTGGTCTACATACCAAGCCATCAGAGGGGAGATACCCCGACAGCAATTGGAAACAGACTGGCTGATGAAGAAGCCAAAAGGGCAGCCATGCAACAAGAAGTCCGTTTGCTGACCTTAATCCCAATAAGACAAGGCATAAAGAAGGCTCCCATTTTCACTGCTAAGGAAGAAAAGGACATGGCTCAGCTGGGCGCAAGCCAGCTGCCTGATGGAACATGGAAGACACCAGATGGAAGAATGGTTCTAAATAAAGAAATAACTCACAATATTTTAAAACACCTGCATCATCAGAGCCACTGGGGCACCCAAGCCTTATGTGACACAGTGCTTCGAGAATATGTGTGTAAGGGAATCTACACCTTGGCCCAACAGGAGGTGCAGAACTGTCACCTATGCACAAAAATTAATAAGAAGATAATGAGGACAGGGACCATGGGAGGTCAACCATTAGCCATACGCCCTTTTCAAAGTATCCAGATCGACTTCACAGAGTTACCTCAAGTCCAAAGATGGAAGTATCTGTTGGTGGTAATAGATCACTTTACCCGATGGGTGGAAGCCTTCCCAACAGTAAATGCTACAGCCTCTACAGTAGCTCGCCTCCTCCTAGAGCAGATAATCCCCAGATATGGTATAATGGATTCTATAGACTCAGACAGGGGTCCACATTTTTGTTCAAAAATCCAGCAATTGATTTGTAATGCATTACAGGTCTCTTGGAAATTGCATACCCCTTGGCATCCACAAAGCTCAGGGAGGGTTGAACGTATGAATGGAACCCTAAAAATGCAATTGACAAAATTAATGGTGGAAACTAAAATGCCTTGGATAAAGTGTCTGCCCCTGGCTTTATTGAGAATTCGTACTGCCCCACGAAAAGATGTAGGGTTGTCCCCTTATGAAATGATGTTTGGACTTCCCTTCTGGAGTACAGTTGAGGGGTGTCCCACCTTGGGGGAAGGGGATATATTTGTTAGGAACTATTTACAGGCACTGTCACGCTCTCTTACAGATTTACGAAAGAGAGGACTATTGGCACAAACACCGCCTCTAGACTTTTCTTTACACAAAGTGGAACCAGGAGACTGGATTCTCATCAAGACCTGGAAAACTGAAAAACTCCAGCCCCAGTGGGAAGGTCCATACCAAGTTCTCTTAACTACAGAGGCTGCAGCACGAACAAGAGAGAAGGGGTGGACACACGCATCCAGATTTAAGGGACCTGTAGAGGCGCCTCAGGACCCTGATACTAACTCAGATTGGACTTGTGTTCCTGGAGAAAAACCTCTTACCTTGCGATTTCGCAGAAAGACTTGATTCACAATGTTATTGTTATGTTCTTTGATTTTTCTTAGTTTGCCTATGTCTTTATCAGGTGTGAAATGTAAGAAATGCAGAGACACAGTGGTCCTGTTTCAGGACCACTGGGCAGAAAATACCACCCAACATCCATATACCCCTTGTGTGGAAAAAGAAGGAAATAAGATGGGTCATTATATACAGATTCCTAATACCACTCCTTTCCCTCTTAACGGTTGGAAGGGTGACTCAGGCCCACCATGCCCTGATGGACTCTGGTTTTGCATACACCAACGTACTGTTCCAATAAGAAATTCCATTCCACACTCAAAAGTGCCTGCCCCTTTAAGACAGCCGGACTTAGTTCGAGTCCATCCAAATAACCATGAAAGTTTCGGTCACGCAGTTGGGGGAGATAACCTTTTTGTTGATCTTGCAACTAGAATTGCAGGAACTTTTAATGTAACCAATTGTTGGGTCTGCGGGGGTCCACGGATGTCAGAGCAATGGCCTTGGTGGGGGGAGTCCCTCAATTCATTGACCATGATTTCCCGAATTTGGACAACTAACCGAACGAGATCAAGAGAAACTTGGTCTCTCTCTAACGTCCCCTCTGGTTTTTATTGTCTCTCACGAATCGGCAAATACCCAGTAGGAAAAAGTCCCTGCAAGGCTGTATGGATTCGCATTTCGCCTGGTAATTTCATTTGGTTTCCTAAACCCCTGACTTGGTTCTTATCCACTGTTTTTAAAACTAATTGCCTACCCCTGTCTAATAGCAGTATTCAGCTTTGGAATTGTACCAGTTCCACCATCACAGGACCATACCAATCAAACCCCACTCTTAAAAGAGTTTGGGAACGGGGATATGGAGTATCCCCAAATGGATTATTCTGGGTATGTGGTAATAAAGCTTATACTCGTCTCACCTTACAGTGCAGTGGAACTTGTTTCCTAGGAATAATCCGCCCAGAATTTTTCCTCTTACCCCACGATCACGGTCATAAATTAGGAGTGAAGATTTTTGATACATTACACCGTCAGCCCCGCTCTAGCACAGTACATTTGGGACAATGGGGAGATGATTGGCCTCCAGAACGCATAATTCAATATTATGGTCCCGCTACATGGGCTCAAGATGGATCCTGGGGTTATCGTACTCCTATTTATATGTTAAATCGCATTATTCGCTTGCAAGCAGTCCTTGAAATTGTTACAAATCAAACAGCTCTAGCCCTGCAATTACTTGCATCCCAGCAAGGTCAAATGCGCTCTGCTATATATCAGAACCGTCTAGCCCTAGACTATCTCCTAGCCACAGAAGGAGGTGTATGTGGAAAGCTTAATTTGACTAACTGCTGCTTACAGATTGATGATAATGGCCAAGCCATTCGAAAAATCGCTGATAATATTCGTATTTTGTCCCATGTACCGGTTCAGACCTGGCATCCTTCTGCAAAATTAAATTGGATGGACAAATGGTTTGGAGGAACCTGGTGGCGTACCTTATTGTGGGTCATCGGAGGTATTTTATTCCTCCTACTTGTTTTGCCCTGTATTATTCCCTGTCTACGCAGCCTGGTGATTTCCATGGTCCAACAGGCTATGCAACCAGGGGAACTGGGAGATCCCATTAGAATTTTACTTCAGCACGAAATTAATTTATCATGAGACGTTTCTCTTCCCTGAGTTAAAATCCCCATTCATATATATATATAATACACACATTTTAAAGAGAGAAAGGGGTGGATTGTTAGAGATAGAAAATTTAGGTTAAAATGGCTTAAGTTAAAATGTGATGATTAATCATAAAAAGGGAAGCCAGAACGGACAGGGAGCTTACTAGCAGCCAAGGACAAAAAGTTCAGCTGGATATGTTTTTTTAAACATATCTTTTCATGGTTATAGTGAGAGACATGCAGGAGACAAAAGATTGATAAGAAGGGTGAGAAACAGAATTTAGTGTATGTAGAGTTCGCAGCGTACGTAACGAACGTGATAATTAAAAATGCAGTTGTACTTAGAATGCTTTTGCAATACTAACCAATTAAAACAGTATTAATAAGAAGGGGAAGGGCAAACAACAAGGGTATAAAAATCAATGCACTGTATGTATCGGGGCTTAACTGGTGAGAAGCCAGTTGAGTCCAACTCTGCAGACTTGTAAATAAAGCTTGTCGTGTCATCAGTTTTAAAGAGACTCATGTGTGAGAAGTTTTATTTCTGACATCTCTTAAGTGCCCCCCAATGTTCCAGCCTCCACCACCACCACCCTTGACGAGGCATTCCTGGCCCTCACAACTCTCTATGTATAATACCTACTTCTGATGTCTCCCCTAAACTCCCCTCCCTTCACTTTGTACAGATGTCCTCTGGTGTTTGCTGATCCTGCCCTGGGAAACAGGTGCTGCCTCTCATAACCTTATAGACCTCCAAGTCATCCTTCTACGCATAGAGAAGTCCCAGTTCATGTTTCCCAATCCTGGTAAATCTCCTCTGCCCCCTCTCCACAGCTTCCACGTCCTTCCTGTAATGTACATTGACTAATTTTATTGAAACCAGAAGCAGACTTCATTCACAATCTTTCTTTCTTTCTTTGGCTTGGCTTCACGAATGAAGATTTATGGAGGGGTAAAGTCCACGTCAGCTGCAGGCTCGTTTGTGGCTGACAAGTCGGATGCGGGACAGGCAGACATGGTTGGAGCGGTTGCAAGGGAAAATTGGTTGGTTGGGGTTGGGTGTTGGGTTTTTCCTCCTTTGTCTTTTGACAGTGAGGTGGGCTCTGTGGTCTTCTTCAAAGGAGGTTTCAGCCTGCCGAACTGTGAGGCGCCAAGATGCACGGTTTGTGGCAATATCAGCCCACTGGTGGTGGTCAATGTGGCAGGCACCAAGAGCTTTCTTTAGGCAGTCCTTGTACCTCTTCTTTTGTGCAGCTCCGACTCGGTGGCCACTGGAGAGCACGCCATATAACACGATCTTGGGAAGGTGATGGTCCTCCATTCTGGAGACGTGACCTATCCAGCGCAGTTGGATCTTCAGCAGCGTGGATTCGATGCTGTCGGCCTCAGCCATCTCGAGTACTTCAATGTTGGAGATGATGAAGGAGTCACGTGATGGAGTAGTGGCCGGTAGGGGAACTCCAGGCCTCTCCAGAAACGTTAAAAAAAGATAGAGAAAAAGCAAAGGCACAAACTTAAAAACCAAAACAAAGTGAAAATAAAAGTGTGGAGAAAATGGCAGCGAAGAAAGAAAAACCAAAAACAACGGGAAGAAAAGAAGAAGGAAAGACGTCGGAAGAATAAGGTGAAGGCCTTACCTGTACGAAGAGGCCTGCCGCGAGAGAGAAGCCTGCTCCCTCAGGTCAGTGGAAGTCCCGGGCTCGGGACTACAAACATGGCTCGCAGACATGCTGGCGGCTGGGCTCGCAACCGCGCATGAAAAAAAAACACACTGACAGGAGGGGGAACAGCTGCGGAGTCGATCTCCACAGCTGAGAGAGACACCTGCAGCACAGCAGCAGGTGCAGAACACAGACAATAACGACAACAAGAAAGAAGAGGGTAAAAAGAAAACAAGGAAACAACAGATGGTCAATCCAGAGGAAGAAGAAGAAGAAGAACAGAAAGAAGTGGAAGAAGAAGAGAAAGGCAAGACAATGGATGTATCTTTTTTAAAGAATATATGGAATCAGTGAAAAAATGGCAATTACAACAATTTAATGAGATAAAAAGAAGAATTAAGAATGCAGAAGAAAAAATGAATAAAATGGAAATGGCCATATTAGAGTTAGGAAAAAGAGTGGAAAATATGGAAAAACGAGAAACAATTGTAGTAATGGAAGTAGAAGACTTAAAAGAGAAATTAGAAGAATCTAATAAAAAAGTTAAAGAAACACAGGAGCTGTTAGCTCAGAAGATAGCTATAATAGAAAACTATAATAGAAGAAATAATATAAAGATAGTGGGCCTTAAGGAAGATGAAGAAGGCAAGAATATGAGAGAATTTATAAAAGATTGGATCCCCAGGGTCCTGGGAAGACCAGAATTACAGGAAGAAATGGAAATAGAGAGGGCACATAGAACTTTAGCCCCGAAATCACAACCGCAGCAAAAACCAAGATCCATTTTAGTCAAATTCTTAAGATATACAACAAGAGAAAATATATTGGAGAAAGCAATGAAGAAAGTAAGAGAGGACAAAAAGCCACTGGAATATAAAGGTCAAAAATTTTTTTTCTATCCAGACATAAGTTTTGAACTCCTGAAGAAGAGGAAGGAGTTCAATACAGCGAAAATGATCTTATGGAAAAAAGGATATAAGTTTATGTTAAGGTACCCAGCGGTACTTAAAATAGTTATTCCAGGGCAACAAAACAGACTATTCTCGGATCCAGAGGAAGCAAGGAAATTTGCAGAACAACTACAAAACAAGCAGAGAGATGAAGACATGTAATAAGAGTAAAAATGACCATGATCTATATGTATGTGTGTAAAGGGGTATATGTGTGTATATATATAGTGTGCATACATGAATGTATCCGTATTTAGAGGAAAATATATAGAGTATAGACAAGAATTAATAAGGGAGGGAAATGGAATAGAGGGAATAAGGAGGGAATTAAAAGAGTGACCTTTGTTACATAAGAAAATTGAAATCTTTTCTGGAGGGGGCTGGGTGAGGAGGATTTACGGTCACTGCAAAATCAGCTGACGTTTGCGAGTGAATTCGCAAATCCAAATGGAGAGGGGAGATGTGGTTGTCCAACAAGGGATAAAGGGCAACTCAGGAGGGGGAGGGGAGAATGGGGTTAAAGAAGTTTTAAATAGGAGAATAAGGAAAATGTTTGATGTTTTAGAAATGTTGTCTTATAAAGTGTTCAAAACAAGAAAGCAGAAATGGATAAGAAGGAAAGGTGATGATGGAGAAACGGAAAGGGAAGATAAACAAAGTATAAAATGGCTACGCTGAACTATATGACTTTAAATATTAATGGAATACATAACCAAATTAAAAGGAAGAAACTTCTAAATTTACTGAAAAAAGAAAAAAATTGATATAGCATTTGTGCAAGAAACATTTAACTGAATTGGAGCACAAGAAATTAAAGAGAGATTGGGTAGGACACGTAACAGCAGCGTCGTATAATTCAAAAGCAAGAGGAGTAGCGATATTAATTAGTAAAAATGTGCCAATTAAAATAGAAGAAGAAATAATAGATCCAGCAGGGAGATATGTAATGATAAAATGTCAGATATATTCGGAGTTTTGGAATCTACTCAATGTATATTTGCCTAACGAAGAAGATCAAAAGTTTATGCAAGATATTTTTTTGAAGATAGCAGATACGCAAGGGAACATATTAATAGGAGGGGATTTCAACCTGAATTTGGATTCAAATATGGACAAAACTGGGAAAAAAATTAACAGAAAGAACAAAGTAACCAAATTTATAATTAAATCGATGGAAGAAATGAAACTTTTGGATATATGGAGGAAACAACACCCAAATGAAAAGGAATATTCATATTACTCGGCTAGACATAAAACATACTCAAGAATAGACCTATTTTTATTATCAGCACGTATGCAAGATAGAGTAAGAAAAACAGAATATAAAGCTAGAATATTATCGGACCATTCACCCTTAATATTGACAATAAAGTTAGAGGACATCCCTCCAAGAATGTATAGATGGAGATTAAACTCCATGCTATTCAAAAGGCAGGATTTTAGAGAATTTATTGAAACACAAATTAAAATGTATTTTGAAATAAATACGGAATCAGTGAAAGATAAGTTTATACTATGGGATGCAATGAAAGCGTTCATTAGAGGGCAAATAATAAGTTATGTAACCGAGATGAAGAAGGACTATAATCAGGAAACAGAGCAGTTGGAAAGGGAAATAGTAAATATAGAAAAAGAATTAGCAATGAAGGAAGACACAACTAAAAGAAGAGAATTGGCAGATAAAAAAATAAAATATGAAACACTACAAACATATAAGGTGGAGAAGAATAATGAAGACAAAACAGAAATATTATGAACTAGGGGAAAAAATGCACAAAATTCTAGCATGGCAGCTTAAGACAGAACAAGCAAAGAGAATGGTATTGGCATCAAGGAAAAAAGACAAACAAATCACATATAATCCAAAGGAGATCAAGGAAAACTTTAGAGAATTCTATGAACAATTATACTGAACTGAAAACGAAGGGAAAGAAGGGAAAATAGATGAATTTCTAATTAAAATTGAACTACCAAAATTACAAATAGAGGAACAAAATAAATTAACAGAACCATTTGAAATAGTAGAAATACAAGAGATAATAAAAAAATTACCAAATAATAAAACACCAGGAGAGGATGGATTCCCAATAGAATTCTATAAAACATTTAACGATTTATTAATTCCTCCCCTCCTGGAAGTAATCAACCAGATTGATAAAACACAAAGCTTACCAGATTCATGTAAAACAGCAATAATTACAGTAATACTAAAGCAAGGGAAAGATCCACTCGCACCAGCGTCATATAGACCAATATCATTACTTAACACAGATTATAAGATAATAGCTAAACTATTAGCAAACAGAATAGCAGAGTATGTACCGAAATGGTAAATCTCGATCAAACTGGATTTATTAAAAAAAGACGCACAACAGACAATATTTGTAAATTTATTAACTTAATTCATGCAGTAGAAGGGAGTAAAGCGCCAACAGTAGCAGTTGCTTTAGACGCAGAGAAGGCCTTTGACAGAGTAGAATGGAATTATTTATTCAAAGTATTGCAAAAATTCAGTTTACCAGAGAAATCTATTAATTGGATTAAAGCATTATATAAGGGGCCATTGGCGAAAGTGACAGTAAATGGATATATATCAAAGCAATTTAACAAGCAGGTCAACACGGCAGGGATGCCCACTATCACCCCTATTGTTCGCGTTAGCTATAGAACCACTTGCAGAATTGATAAGAACAGAAAATAATATAAAAGGGATAAAAATAAAAGACAAGGAATATAAAATCAGTTTATTTGCAGATGATGTTATAGTATACTTAACAGAACCAGAACTATCAATAAAAGAATTATATAAGAAATTGAAGGAATATGGAGAAGTGTCGGGTTACAAGATTAACATAAATAAAAGTGAAGCAATGCCAATGAATAATGCGGATTTCTCAAAATTTAAGAAGGAATCACCATTCAGATGGCAAATGCAAGCAATAAGATACTTAGGTATACAAATAAATAAAAATCTCGGCCAACTATATAAACTCAATTATTATCCGCTAATGAAAAAAATTACAGGACGATTTAGAGCATTGGAAAGATTTACCATTAACACTAATAGGAAAGAAAAACTGTATTAAAATGAACATTTTCCCAAGGACATTATACCTATTTCAGGCATTGCCAATACACTTGACAGAAATTCTTCAAGGAGTTAAAGAAAATAATAAGGAAATTTTTATGGAAAGGGGGGAAACCGAGGATAGCACTAGATAAATTAACAGAATGGTATAAACAAGGAATGGTATAAACTGCCAAACTTTAAGAATTATTATAGAGCCGCACAATTAAGATACCTATCAGATTTTTATCAAACAAGGGAAAAGCCAGATTGGACTAGATTAGAACTAGATAAAATAGGGGAGAAGATACCTAAACATATATTATATAAATGTGATGAAAAATTGGTACAATGTAGGAATTCTCCAGTATTGCATCATCTGCTCAACATTTGGAAGAAGATTCATGTAGAAAGGAATAAAACAAATTACCAACTACTAAAACTAATACTGACGCAAAATCAGCTAATCCCTTTTACAATAGATAACCTTTCCTTTAGAAAATGGGAGAAAAAAGGGATCAAAAGAATAGAAAATTGTTTTTCAGGAAATAGATTATTATCCTTTGAACAAATGAAAGATAAATACAATTTAACTCAAGATACGGTGCTGGCATATTACCAATTGAGATCCTACTTGAAGGACAAATTAGGAAACAGTCTGAGTTTACCAGAGGGAAGTAACTTTGAATATGTGATTACAGATACAATGATAATCAAAAGATTTATAACAAATATGTATATTAAACTGCAAGAAAAGGAGAATGAGGAAACAAATGGTAAAACTAAACAAAAATGGGAACAAGATTTAAATATAAAGATAAAAAAGGAAACATGGGAGAAATTATGTTCTGGAATGATGAGAAATACAATAAATACGAGGTTACGTATGATACAATATAACTGGATACACAGGCTATACATTACACCTCAAAAGTTAAATAAATGGGACCCAACAGTATCTGATAGATGTTTTCGATGTAAAAAAGAAATGGGATCAACAATTCATGCAATCTGGACATGTGAGAAAGTAGAAAAATTTTGGGAAGATCTAAACCAAATATTAAATAAAATTACAGAAAACAATATACCAAAGAATCCAGAGATCTTCCTCCTAAGTAACATAAAAAACAAAGAATTTGGACTCGATTTGAATGGTGCACAAAAAAGATTTGTTAAGATAGCTCTAGCCGTAGCAAAAAAATGTATTATGTTAACCTGGAAATTGGAAGAGATTTTGAAAATACAACAATGGTATATAGAAATGAATAAATGTATTCCATTAGAAAAAATAACATATAGTTTAAGAAATAATATTGAAATATTTGAACAAATATGGGAGCCTTACATGAAACACAATAGAGAAAACCTACCGGGGACATTCACTCCCTAAATTAACGAAAGGAGAAGGAAATGAAAAGAATTGACTCAGTGGAATTTCTTGTTTATTTTTATTGAATGACAACATTGTTTGACTGGTTTAATGTATCCTAGATTTTGTACTTTAAATGGACGGGGGGGTGGGGGGAGGTAGGGAGGGTGGGATGGGAGGAGGGAGTGGGGGGAGAAAATGGCACTGTATATATTTGAAAAGGAAAAAGTATGTATCATGGTTAATGTGGTTTATGGTGTGAAAAATAAAAAATTTAAAAAAAAATGTTGGAGATGAAGTCGCTCCAATGAATGTTGAGGATGGAGCAGAGACAATGCTGGTGGAAGCGTTCTAGGAGCCGTAGGTGATGCCGGTAAAGGACCCATGATTTGGAGCCGAACAGGAGTGTGGGTATGACAACGGCTCTGTATACGCTAATCTTTGTGAGGTTTTTCAGTTGGTTGTTTTTCCAGACTCTTATGTGTAGTCTTCCAAAGGCGTAATTTGCCTTGGCGAGTCTGTTGTCTATCTCGTTGTCAATCCTAGAATCCGATGAAATGGTGCAGCCGAGATGGGTAAACTGGTTGACCGTTTTGAGTTTTGTGTGTCCGATGGAGATGTAGGGGGGCTGGTAGTCATGGTGGGGAGCTGGCTGATGGAGGACCTCAGTTTTCTTCAGGCTGACTTCCAGGCCAAACATTTTGGTAGTTTCCGCGAAACAGGACGTCAAGTGCTGAAGAGCTGGCTCTGAATGGGCAACTAAAGCGGCATCGTCTGCAAAGAGTAGTTCACAGACAAGTTGCTCTTGTGTCTTGGTGTGAGCTTGCAGGCGTCTCAGATTGAAGAGACTGCCATCTGTGCGGTACCGGATGTAAACAGCGTCTTCATTATTGAGGTCTTTCATGGCTTCTTTCAGCATCATGCTGAAGAAGATTGAAAAGAGGGTTGGTGCGAGAATGCAGCCTTGCTTCACGGCATTGTTAATGGAGAAGGGTTCAGAGAGCTCATTGCTGTATCTGACCCGACATTGTTGGTTTTCGTGCAGTTGGATAACCATGTTGAGGAACTTTGGGGGGCATTCGAGGAGCTCTAGTATTTGCCAAAGCCCTTTCCTACTCACGGTCTCGAAGGCTTTGGTGAGGTCAAGAAAGGTGATGTCGAGTCCTTTGTTTTGTTCTCTGCACTTTTCTTGGAGCTGTCTGAGGGCAAAGACCATGACAGTAGTTCCTCTGTTTGCGCGAAAGCCGCACTGTGATTATGGGAGAACATTTTCGGCGACACTATTTAGGAGAATCCTAGCGAAGATTCACAATACATTACTTAGAAAAGAAGACCGTTCAAAGTGTTTTCGCACCCATAATATCAGTCATATTTATACAGTATCTGTCCATGGATGCTACCAATAACTAGAATCATTTTTAATTTTAAAAATAATTTAGACATACAGCACAGTTCCAGGCCGACTGGGCACCCTCTGACCTGATGACATTGACTTATTTGGCTCTTGTTAAACCTCCCCCAACCCCTTCTTGTCTCCTTTCGCATGGACATGATAAATTCACATCCAACCTTTTGTTGGTCTGGATTCCTCCCCTGTTGTTTGAATTTGGACACTTCCTGACCTATCCTGCTTCCGCCTTTTCTCTGATTTCTCCTTGACGAAGGGCCCAGGCCTGAAACGTCGCCGATATACCTTTGTTTCCTGAACAGACTGGCTGAGTTCCTCCAGCGTTTTGATGTGTTTACTGCAGACCCAGTGACACCCAATTAACCGACAACCCCGGGATGTTTTGGAGGGTGGGAGGACACTGGAGCCTCACCCCAGGGAGGGAGGGAAGTTTAGGGGAGACATCAGGGGTAGGTATTTTACAGAGAGAGTTGAGGGGGCCAGGAATGCCTAGTCAGGAGTGGTGGTGGAGGCTGGAACATTGGGGGGCATTTAAGAGACTCTTAGCACATGCAAGTCACAAGGAGAACATACAAACTCCAGCGTGGGACTCGAATCCCAGACTTTATTGCTGGTATTGGACTAATCTCTGCAATTGTGCCGTGAGGCAGTGTCTTTGGTTCATTGGTCATTGAATCTTCAACAGAGTTCTCAAGTTTTGCAAAGCAAATAAAGTGTTGCTTTTAACGGAGCTGTGGTCACGGAAACTGACGAACTGGAGGCCCCGCTGCAGCCTGCAGCAGTGACCCACACTTATCTCATTCACCGTCGGGCACTCAGCCTCTGTGGTCGCCTGTGAGAGGGAAACAGGAACCACTGCGCTCTAGGGGAATGAACAAACGCGCGGGAGAAACTCAGCAGGTCAAACAGCGGCCTTAAGGCAGCAAAGATCCGACGTTTCGGGCTTGAGCCCCTCATCAGGGCGGGGGCTCGAACAAAATGGTGGGGGGGGAATGGGGCAGGGGGAAGAGCGTGGTCCTGCAGGCAGGATGAGGGAGGGGGGCACAGAAGCAGACAGGGGGAAGGGGGTGGAGAGGGAAGGGGGTGGAGAGCCAGAGGGAGGGGGAATGGGGGGTGGGCCAGCAGAAACTGGAGAAGTCGATGTTAATCTGGCTGGAGAGCACCCGGATGGAAAATGAAGTGTTGCTCCTCGAATTTACGGTGGGCCTTGGCTTGGCAGGGCATGAGCCCAGAGATAGACATGTCAGCGCTGGAGTGGTGCATGGAATGGTGGGCCACTGGGAGATCCCTGACCTGGGCAGAGCGAGGGTGATCAGCGAAGCGGTCTCTCTGACATAGAGGAGACATTAATGGGAGCACCGGGTGCAGTAAATAACTCCCACGGATACGCAAGTGATGCTTCACTTGAAAGACCCGTTTGGGGCCCCGGACCATGGTGTGGGCACAGGGGAAGGAGCCGGGGGGAAGTGGGGGGGGAATTGGTGGGAGGGATGAGGGAGCGGTCCCTATTGAAGAGGGGAAGATGTGTCTGTAGGTGCAGGAAACCCCAGAGGATAATGCGTTGGATGCAGAGGCTGGTGGGGTGGTCAGTGAGGGCGAGGGGGATCCTGTGCTTGTTACTTCAGGGGGCCAAGGCAGATGAGTGTGAAATGGAGGAGATGTGGGTGAGGGCTAAGGGGAGGCTACAGATGTGGAAGGAGGATATTTCAGATGATCCGTTATGAAAAGATGGAGGAATTGAGAGAAATAGAAACCTTGCAGGAGACTGTTGATTTGTGGCAGAGCATGTGGAACATTACAGCAGAGTATAGGCCCTTCAGTCCACCAGCCCATGCCGCCCAATTAACCTATTTACAAACTCCTTACAGAGAGCGCTGGATTCAACCCCCCCACCCTGTACCGATCGCTGGCGGCTGTCAAGGTGATCGCTGGCGCTAACCACGACACCAAACATTCCACCCCAATGTCTACTCTCATCCTTCCCCGCTCCAAAGTGAAAAGTTCTGGCTCTGCTAAACTTGACTTGTTTTTCAATCCAGGCAATAGCCTGGTGAGTCTCCTCTGCCCCCTCTCCATAGCTTCCTGTAATAAGGTGACCAGAACTGAACACAATACTAGTTGTGGTGTCACCAGAGAGTTGGAGAGCTGCAATATGACCTCACGACTCGAGTTCAATGCCTTGATTAATGAAACCCTCTCCATGACTTCCACATCATTCCTGTAATGAGTATTGTGCATTACAAATTACTATAAATTATATTTCCATAAATACACTATTTAAAAAGTGCCAATTAAAATTGCGAGGCAGTGTCTGTGGTTCATTGTCCGTTCAGGAATCTGATGGGAGCAGGGAAGAAGCCGTCCTTGTGCCGCTGGGTGTTCGTCTTCAGGCTCCTGGACTCCTTCCTGATGGTAACAGAGTGAAGAGGGCACAGTCTGGGTGGTGGGGGGGGGGGGTCCTTGAGGATGGAGGCTGCTTTCTTGAGTCACCGCCTGTTGCACAGCATCCAGTAAAAGTCTGAGGCCGACAGGTATAAGTTATCGCACCCTCTCTTGCCCAATCTGGATACGGCTTCTTGGCTGTGCTCCAGCCCCCACATGCCTGCTTTCGCTTCTACCTGATGAAGGGACAAGGGGAGCGGGCGAGACAGGGCCACAGGGGAAAGCACCCTCTCTGCACAACTGCTCTCGGTCTTTGAGGACGTGGAAATAGCAAACCTGAAATCCAAAATATAAATCCAAAATATAAACAGACTGCTGCAAATATTCAGTGGAGAATGGAATCGTTACAACCAAGTCCCAGGCAGTGAGTTGGTATTTATGGGGTTGCCCTGGAGCATGTCCGCATTTGCAGAGGGTTCCAAGGAGTGTGTCAGTGTTTACAGGGGGTCCCAGGAAGGGTGTCAGAGTTTACAGGGGTCCCAGGGAGTGTGTGTCTGTTTACAGGGGGTCCCGGGGAGTGTGTCAGTGCTTACAGGGGACCCCAGTGTGAGAGATAATAGAATATAGGAAATAAAGCTAGTATGAATGAAATAAGGAATACTGGACTGGACTAGAGGAAGTTAAGTAAGTGCTGAGTAGGGATGAATTCCAATAAGAGTGTGAGGAAGGGTTACGCAAGTATAATAGAATAAGGGTCTTATAGTGATAGAAAGAATTAGCAAGTTCTGCATATAGAATTAGTAAGTCCTGGGGGTTGAGATGTGTAAATAAGAACAAAGGCAGATTCATGAATAAGGACAATGACATGATGGGACCCAGACAGGATTTGCACTTCGGCAGACAGAATCACCAAATGCCAAACCAATCCAGGAGGCAGAAGAATGTTAGGGGGGGGAGGGTACCTCTACACTGAAATGAACTGTATAAAAGTTGGGTGAGCCCCAGTATGTGTGTGTATTCCCAGGGTAAGGGGAAGCACCCAACTTTGCACTGTTGTACAATAAATGTTCTTTGTTCTCAATTTTTGTCTCGAGCGAAATCTGTGAAGGTACTTCTGTTTCTCACAAATGGGGCCTCGTCCGGGATCGCACTCCCTCCACTGACAGAGTGCCCGACGACGGGGGTAGGTGCACCCCGGCTGATTCAGCTGGACTCCCAGACGACGGGTGACTGGTCAGTGGACGAAGCGAGTGATATCCGAGAAGAGGCATTGAGAACAAACGACGGGAGAACATTAAGGAAGCACGCTAGGAATAGCTACTGGATCCCGGTAAGAGGAATTTATTTACCTGCTAGTATGGGAGGAGTAAGTAGCAAGGGAAACAGTCCTGGAGAAGTACGGGAAGATCAGATACCTAAACATAGTCCATTAGGATTGATGTTATCTGATTGGGGTGCGGGGAAAACCCGTGGGAAAGATAAACAGACCATGGTCAGGTATTGCTGTCAGGAATGGGTTAAGAATCCGATAAAAGGGAGTTCGGTATATTGGCCAAAGTTTGGATCTGACGAGGACTGGATGTGTCAGGCATTGAACATCTGGCTCTACCAAAATCAAGGAGGTAATACCGAAAGCAGAGAATATGCAGCCTGTTGGCTCAGTGGATCGTTTGATCAAATGATTTTGAGCGAAAAGGATTGTAAGAACAAGAAGGACGAGGAACCTTCTGCCCCTGAAATACAAGGATGGGATGTGTTACATTCCCTTCCTCCACCTTATGCTCCCCCTGTGCCGGCTCCTATCTCCCCCCTCTCACCTACGCTTTACCCTTTTTCACCTTCCCCTCTTCCTCCACAGTTAGAGAAAGAAAAAGAAAGTAGGGGTGGTATGATGACCCGCTCACAGAGTACAAGATTACCGCCTCAATTGACACGAGAGGGAGGAGACTTTGATTATGAGGGTCATTCAGAACAGTGTGAGACCCTTCAGAAGGAAAGGGCAGAACCCTTTGATTTGTCTCCCAGAGGGCAGGAACCTAAACATCATAGAGGAGGGGATAAGCCAGAAATTAACTGGATGAGACCTTTACGAGAGGTTCCCTTGGGAGGGGATGTGGGGGGTCTCGGGTTCGTAAATGTGCCTCTGACCAGTACGGAGATGCGCAATTTTAAGAAGGAAATACCTCTCTGATAGAAGACCCTCAGGGATGTGCAGAACAATTAGATCAATTTTTGGGACCAAATATATATACCTGGGATGACTTAATGTCTATCTTTAAGACTCTGTTTACTTTGGATGAGCGTGGAATGATTCGCCAGGCAGGGATTAGAGTTTGGGATAGGGAACACCAAGGGGGACCAGAGGCTACCTGGGGACCTGGAGAAGCTAAATTCCCCCTGGTAAACCCGAATTGGGATAAGAATACTAATGATGGTCGCACGCAAATGGATGAGTACCGGGTTAATCTAATAAAAGGAATGAAGGAGTCTGTTCCAAAAGGACAGAACTTTAAGAAGGCATTTGAGGTTCCCCAAGGTGCCGAGGAAACCCCCTCTGCATTTCTGAATAGATTGCGTGCAGCCATACAGCAATATGGGGGGGTTGGATATAGGATCCCCAGCAGGTGAACAGTTGGTATTGATGGGCTTTGTTACTAATTCAGCCCCAGATATCAGGAAGAAATTACAAAAGACAGAGAATTGGCATGAACAGGGAATAACACAGCTTTTACTGATCGCACAAAGGGCATACGTCCAGAGGTCTGAAGATCAGCAGAAAGGAAAGGCTAAGATATGGATGCAGGCAGTCAAGGAAATTGTGGAGGGACAGCAGGGAAATGTTAGGAGCTGTGTGCCAGCTCCTGGACGTTGGGAGGAGCGCCAGGGGTGGGGAAGTAGAGACCAGAGCAGAGGCAGGGGTAGAGGAGAATTCCGGGGACAACGACCATCCCCGGGACCCCGTGGAGACCCTGGTAGAAATTGGGAAACAGGAGCTATTATTGTAAAAAGGAGGGACACTTTAAGAGGGAATGCCCAATGCGAGCCAGGGAGACGCGATCTTATGCATTGATGGAGGCAGATTATGAATAGGCGGGTCACGGTTCTCAGTCAATACACATCATGGGGCTGCACGGAGAACCATTGGTAAATTTAAGCATAGGACCCCACGGTGACGAGATGACTTTACTAGTAGATTCTGGGGCAGCCCGGTCTAGTATTTTACAACGGCCCGAGGGTGTTAAAACAGAAGGGACAGTGATGATTTCGGGAGTGGGAGGAAGAGATTTTACGGTCCCTATACTAAAGAATGTAAGGATACAAATGGGAGAAAAGATAATAACAGAGGATATTTTACTCGTTCCCCAAACTGGAGTTTGGTTGTTGGGACGGGATTTACAGGACCAATTGGCTATCGGTACCAGACCACAGGGATCAGGTATCGGGGTTCAATTTTATGTACTAACAGAGGAGGATCGGGAACTAATAAATCCTAGAGTATGGGCACAAAGAGGCAATAGAGGAGGATTAGATGTTCCTCCCCTGCAAGTTACTTTAAAAGACCCTGACCAAGTAATTAGACGAAAACAGTATCCAATTCCTATGGCTGGCCGAAAGGGGCTGCAGCCAGTAATTGACCAGTTGGTGAAAGATGGTATACTCGAACCTTGTATGTCACCTTTTAATACCCCAATTTTAACGTGCCGGCCGGAAGGTGGCTTACTGATTCTAGAATTTTAAAGTATGAAGCGATTCTCATGGATAGGGATGATTTGACACTGATTATGAACAAAGAACAGAATCCAGCCGCCTTCTTGGTTTCTCCAGATTCTGATACTCTCCCCAATGATTTAGAGCATGTATGTTTAGAAGTGATAGATTTACAGACAAAAATTAGAGATGATTTAAGTGATGAACCTTTACGGGAGGGTGAAAGATGGTTTATTGATGGATCTTCCTGCTATGCTGCATTGATGGCATTCGGTATAGCGGGTATAGTGCAGTGGATGGGAATGAAGGAGTTGTGATTGAAGCCGGTCGTCTTCCCGGTCATTGGTCGGCACAATCCTATGAATTATATGCCCTCTGTAGAGCTCTCCAGGGTTTAGAGGGAAAGGTGGGCACAATCTATACCGACTCAAAGTATGCTTTTGGTGTAGTGCACACCTTTGGAAAGATTTGGAAAGAGCGGGGAATGATAACTGGGAAAGGACAAAAGTTGATCCATGAAAACTTAATTGTTCTTATGTTACCTGAGGAGATAGCTGTAGTTCATGTACGGGGCCATCAAATTATTGACAGTCCTGAAGCACAGGGGAACAGATGGGCAGATGAAGCTGCCAAACAGGCTGCACTCACAGAAAAAATAGACATGCAGCTGTTACTCCCCACCCCACATAAGGTTAAAAAGACTCCCATCTTTTCACAGGAGGTTTATATGAAAAACCAGGGAATGCGTCAAACTGCCGATGGGTTGTGGTGGACGGCAGAGGGACGCCAAGTACTGAACAGAGCCTTGGCTCGTCAGATTATTGATCAGCTCCAGCAGCAGACACATTGGTGAACACAAGCACTTGTTGATGCTTTTGTATGCTCCTTTAATTGCTCGGGAATATACACCATAGCCAAGCAAAGTACTCGGGGGTGCTCAATCTGTCAGCAAGTGAATAAGAAAGTCATGTGTAATGCCTGGCGGTCGCGATATTGCCGTATGCCCGTTTCAACAAATACTGATTGACTTCACGGAATTACCTAAGACAGGGGCTTATAAATACCTCCTGTTGATGGTGGATCATCTTACTCGATGAGTTGAGGCTTTCCCGACCCCTAATGATCGTGCTAGTACCGTTATCTGGATATTACTAGAGTCTGTTATTCCGCGTTATGGCATTATTCAAACCATTGATTCAGATCGAGGTACACATTTTACCTCTCAGGTACTCCAGGGGGTGTGTAAAATCCTAGGAATAGATTGGCAGTTACATACCCCATGGCACCCCTAGAGTTCAGGCCGTGTTGAACGGATGAATCAGACCCTGAAAAATCAACTCACTCAACTTCATGAGGAAACTGGCCTCTCCTAGATGAAATGCTTACCCTTAGCTTTAATTAGGACTCGCACAGCTCCTCGTAAGACCTTGCTGTCTCACCATATGAAATGATGTTTGGTCTTCCTTACATGGATTCCACACTGATACCCCTACCCCTGAGGCTAATGACCGGTACATATCTAAATATTTACAGGGACTTTCTACTTCTCTGTATGACTTAAGACAGAAGGGTTTATTAGCTCAAAACCCACCCCTGGACTATCCTATTCATTCTGCTAAACCTGGTGATTGGGTGTATGTAAAAGCGTGGCAAGACCATAAACTAAAACCAATATGGGATGGCCCTTATTGTGTACTTCTGATTACAGACACTGCAGTGTGAACAAAAGAAAAGGGGTGGACTCACATACAATGCATTAAACAAGCTAATCCACGAACTAAAGACATTGATAATATACCCTCCACCTGGCGTGCAGTCTCGCATCCTTCTGGTCTGAAAGTTACGCTATGCCGGGAAAAAGTGCTGTAATGTTATTTTTATTATTTGCTGTATTGTTTTTCTGCTGGTTCCCAATTTTTGGGAAAACACCCCCTCCATAAATCTTCGTCCGCGAAGCCAAGCCAAAGATTAAGTCCTCCTGGAATAGGGGCAGCAGAGGTGATAATTACTTTGAGAAATGGACAAGTTTACCTTTAGAATGCGGACAGGGCACAGGTATAGAGTGTATTCATAGTAAGGTACCTTATTTAGTATGGTTTAATTTAGGATCCCAACATGGACCAGGGAAACAGAACTGCCCTAGTGGAGTGGATTGTGTTTGTGTCCCGGGCTCTACAGATATTAAAGAGATGAGTGCTAAAAATATGGTACAAAGAAAATGACAGGCAGAACATTAGTCAGGGCTATACCTGGAGTAGGGATAAAGGGGGTATATATGCTAATGCTTGCAGACAAGCTGCTACTCACAGGTTAGGTAACAATAAACGCCCCCCCCCCCCCCCCCCAACTTGGCATCTTGTAAATCATCCTTTGGGTCACGAATACATTCGGAAGGCTAAAGGCCATCACTATAAAGGGGATTCCAGTTGTAAACGGCTCAAGCTGCTCTAGAGTACCACAGCTGTTTGGCATTTAAACCGTTTAATCAGACTCCAGGCAGTTTTGGAGATTATCACCAAACAGACAGCGACGGCCTTGGATTTATTGGCTGAAGAACAAAGACAGATCCGAGCTACAGCTTATCAAAATCACCTGGCTCTCGATTACTTGTTGGCTGCTGAGGGCGGCGTTTGTGGAAGATCAATTAATGACAACGGTCACAATGGTCAGGCGTTTGAACTTTTTACTGGTGACTTATAGCAGTTGGTCTCGTTATTTTAGCCATTATGATACTTCCCTGCCTAATGACTTTTGTGCAGTGTTTAATTCAACGGACCCTTCGTCAGATCACTACAACCCAAAGGATGTCTGTTTCCCAAACTCCGTCTGATGATGCTGAGATTGCAGTTCGTTTGCTGACTCGCTGGGAAAAAGACCAAGCTTACAGTTGAGAATTTACTAAGCGTAGCTAAAGAAAAAGCGTGGATTGTGAGAGATAATAGAATATAGGAAGTAAAGCTAGTATGAATGAAATAAGGAATACTGGACTGGACTAGAGGAAGTTAAGTAAGTGCTGAGTAGGGATGAATTCCGATAAGAGTGTGAGGAAGGGTTACGCAAGTATAATAGAATAAGGGTCTTATAGTTAGAAAGAATTAGTAAGTCCTGGGGGTTGAGATGTGTGAATAAGAGCAAAGGCAAATTCATGAATAAGGACAATGACATGATGGGACCCAGACAGGATACCCCATGGTCTTTCAAGTTTACAGAAACTGCACTTAGGCAGACAGAATTACCAAATGCCAAACCAATCCAGGAGGCAGAAGAATGTTGGGGGGGGTGGGGGGTACCTCTTCTTTTCTTTGGCTTGGCTTCGCGGACGAAGATTTATGGAGGGGGTAAATGTCCACGTCAGCTGCAGGCTCGTTTGTGGCTGACAAGTCCGATGTGGGACAGGCAGACACGGTTGCAGGGGAAAATTGGTTGGTTGGGGTTGGGTGTTGGGTTTTTCCTCCTTTGCCTTTTGTCAGTGAGGTGGGCTCTGCGGTCTTCTTCAAAGGAGGTTGCTGCCCGCCCAACTGTGAGGCGCCAAGATGCACGGTTTGAGGCGATATCAGCCCACTGGCGGTGGTCAATGTGGCAGGCACCAAGAGATTTCTTTAGGCAGTCCTTGTACCTTTTCTTTGGTGCACCTCTGTCACGGTGGCCAGTGGAGAGCTCGCCATATAACACGATCTTGGGAAGGCGATGGTCCTCCATTCTGGAGACGTGACCCACCCAGCGCAGCTGGATCTTCAGCAGCGTGGACTCGATGCTGTCGACCTCTGCCATCTCGAGTACTTCGACGTTAGGGATGAAAGCGCTCCAATGAATGTTGAGGATGGAGGGGAGACAACTCTGGTGGAAGCGTTCTAGGAGCCGTAGGTGATGCCAGTAGAGGACCCATGAAGGGTACCTCTACACTGAAATGAACTGTATAAAAGTTGGGTGAGCCCCAGTATGTGTGTGTATTCCCAGGGTAAGGGGAAGCACCCAACTTTGCACTGTTGTACAATAAATGTTCTTTGTTCTCAATTTTTGTCTCAAGCAAAATCTGTGGTACTTCTGTTTCTCACACCAGAGAGTGATCAGTGTTTACAAGGAGTCCTGGAGAGTGCGTGGTCAGTGTTTACAGGGGGTCCCAGGGAGTGTGTGTGTGTGTTTTTACACGGAGTCCTGGGGAGTGCATCAGTACAGGGCGTCCCATGGAGTGTATACATGTTTACAGGGAGTTCTGGGAGTGCATCAGTGTTTACAGGGAGTCCTGGGGAGTGTGTCAGTGACTCCCCAGAGTCCTGGGGAGTGGGCCTGAGGGAATGTATCACTGTTTACAGGGGGTCCCAGGAATTGTGTCAGTGTTTACAGGAGGTCGTGGGGAGTGGGCCCGAGGGAATGTCAGTGTTTATACGTGGTCCCAGGGAGCATCAGTACTAGCAGGGGATCCCCACGGATTGTCAGTATTTTCAGGGGGTCCCGGGGAGTGTCAGTAGCAGCACCTGGGTCACCCTCCTGGGACCCAGGTGCGATCACTGGGGCAAAGGTGCTGGAAGCAGTTTTTAACCTCCCCAAGATGACGCATCATGCATTCACTGGAAGTACAGCCAGACGTTGGCTGCCATAGTGACACATGGAATAAACGGGTCAGGTATTTTCCTTTATAAATTGGCCGTGGATGAGACCAGAGTACGTTTAACTGGGTACCCTGACCACCTCTTTTTTTTTAATTTTTTTTTATTTTTCACACTATAAACCACATTGATCAAGATACATACATTTTCCCTCTTGAACATATAGTGTCGTTTTCTCCCCCCCTCCCTCCCTACCTCCCCTCCCTCCCTACCTCCCCTCCCATTCATTGAAAGTTCAGAAAATAGGATACATTAAACCCGTCAAACAATGTTGTCACTCAATAAAAATAAACAAGAAATTCCACTGAGTCAGTTCTTTTCATTCTCTTCTCCTTCTGTCATTTTAGGTGGTAGATGTCCCCGGTAGGTTTTCTCTATTATGTTTCATGTATGGCTCCCATATTTGTTCAAATATTGTAATATTATTTAAATTATGTTATTTTTTCTAATGGAATACATTTATTCATTTCTATATACCATTGTTGTATTCTCAAGTTATCTTCTAATTTCCAGGCTGACATAATACATTTTTTTGCTACAGCTAGGGCTATCATAACAAATCTTTTTTGTGCACCATCCAAATCAAGTCCAAATTCTTTGTTTTTTATGTTACTTAGGAGGAAGATCTCTTGGGTTTTTTGGTATATTGCTTTTTGTGATTTTATTTAATATCTGGTTTAGATCTTCCCAAAATTTTTTCACTTTCTCACAAGTCCATATTGCATGAATTGTTGTTCCCATTTCCTTTTTACAGCGAAAACATCTGTCAGGTCCCATTTATTTAACTTTTTAGGTGTAATATATAGCCTGTGTATCCAGTTATATTGTATCATACATAACCTCGTATTTATTGTATTTCTCATAGTTCCTGAGCATAACTTCTCCCATGTTTCCTTTCTCTTTGTTTAGATCTTGTTCCCATTTTTGTTAGTTTTACCATTTGTTTCCTCATTCTTCTTTTCTTGTAGTTTAATATACATGTTTGTTGCAAATTTTTTGATTATCATTGTGTCTGTAATCACATATTCAAAATTACTTCCCTCTGGTAATCTCAGACTGCTTCCCAATTTGTCCTTCAAGTAGGATTTCAGTTGGTAGTATGCCAACACTGTGTCGTGAGTTATATATTTATCCTTCATTTGTTCAAAGGATAATAATTTATTTCCTGAAAAGCAATTTTCTATTCTTTTAATCCCTTTTTTCTCCCATTCTCTAAAGGAAAGGTTATCTATTGTAAAAGGGATTAGCTGATTTTGCGTCAGTATTAGTTTTGGTAGTTGGTAATTTGTTTTATTCCTTTCTACATGAATCTTCTTCCAAATATTGAGCAGATGATGTAATACTGGAGAATTCCTATGTTGTACCAATTTTTCATCCCATTTATATATGTTCAGGTATCTTCTCCACTATTTTATCTTGTTCTAATCTAGTCCAATCTGGCTTTTCCCTTGTTTGATAAAAATCTGATAGGTATCTTAATTGTGCGGCTCTATAATAATTTTTAAAGTTTGACAGTTGTGAGCCTCCTTGTTTATACCGTTCTGTTAATTTATCTAGTGCTATCCTCGGTTTCCCCCCTTTCCATAAAAATTTCCTTATTATTTTCTTTAACTCCTTGAAGAATTTCTCTGTTAAGCGTATTGGTAATGCCTGAAATAGGTATTGTATCCTCGGGAAAATGTTCATTTTAATACAGTTTATCCTTCCTATTAGTGTTAGTGGTAAGTCTTTCCAATGCTCTAAGTCGTCTTGTAAATTTTTCATTAGTGAGTTTATATAGTTGGCCGAGGTTTTTATTTATTTGTATACCTAGGTATCGCATTGCTTGCGTTTGCCATCTGAATGGTGATTCTTTCTTAAATTTTGAGAAATCCGCATTATTCATTGGCATTGCTTCACTTTTATTTGCGTTAATCTTGTATCCCGACACTTCTTCATATTCCTTCAATTTCTTATCTAATTCTTTTATTGATATTTCTGGTTCTGTTAAGTATAGTATAACGTCTTCTGCAAATAAACTGATTTTATATTCCTTGTCTTTCATTTTTATCCCTTTTATTTTATTTTCTGTTCTTATTCCCTGACCACCTCTGAGCTAGGTCTGGGACCCAATTGGGTTCCGATGTGGTTCACCCAGTAGGACCCTTTAAACTGCCGCATAACTGGGGCACTAACTGTGCAAGTTGCCCAGTTAACCCCATTTTACACGGCAGTTTGAATTTATAAAGGTCCACATTCACTTTAAACTAACTAGGACTCTGTATTCCTCATTCTGTCAACTTTCTCACCTCAGGGAAATTTTATTCTTCTGGGTGGCCTAAAAATAGTGAATTAAAATTGTTCTTTGCTCCTGCAAGAGCTTGGAAAATCTGATTCCCATGACAATCTTGAGCGTGCCAAAGAATTTCACTGACCATAACGAGAAGGAAAATTATTTTTATTGTTTGAATACAAAAACAGTTCTTTAGTAACAGAGGCTGACAGCAGGGTCTGGGTGGAGGGTGCAAGTGGGGGGACATCAGCATTTTACGTTTCATAACACCAAATAAAAATGGCCCCAGGCTCGAAATCTGCTCTGGGAGAACCTCGGGAGAGATCTCGGAAGCTCAGAAGGACCGAGGAGGAGATGGGAGGAGGGTCTATGGCAGGATGACCCTCTCCCATCCCTTAGTCCCGCCACATGGGTTGGCCTTCCACTCCCCCATCCCCACCCAAGTCCGAGGGAGAGGGAGCTCTACCCAGGGGCTCTAGTGATTGGCTAACCCCTCCGTCAGATGGGTCAGCCAGACAAGGATTACAATCGAAAAACAATATTAGTGTTGGGGGGGAGATGGGACCTTACCCCAGCAATCCCACCCCTCTTCCTGAAAGAAAAACATCGTAAAAAATAATGGGCTGTCAGTTAATGAAGCCTTGAGATGGGAGGAGATGATGCCTTATATGGGAGGGGGAGTGAGTGGACGATAATGGGGGGGGGGGGGGGGAAGGAGGGGGACAAGGTGGGTGTCAGCAAGCTGACAGAGGAGATGGCTTATTCCTCGTTCCTCCTCCCATTGCTAGCTGGTCGGGCCTGGGTGCGGGGGAGACGAGATTAGATCCTGCCCATCTCCCTGGAGCCGGCGAGGTGGGGGACAGTCAGGATGGGCCGGATGCCTCCTCCTCCCACTCCAGCCCCATCCCGACCAATCTTGGGCAGGGCGAGATCCCCTCCTCGGGTATCAGTAAATGGATTCTGGGGCAGAAGTGGTTCAAATCAGTGATGGAAAGCAGCATTGTTCTTCTTCCTTGGGAGTGAGGTGGAGCCAGGAATCCAGAAGAGAATGTGATTCATCACTGGCCTGGTGGAAGGGCTGTGGGGTAAGAGAGGTGGCTCGTAGTCCTGCTACGGTCAACACCATTAAACCGCCTGCTGTTGGGAAACATCGACGGCAGTCCTCAGTCTCCTGTTGGGGGCTACCACTGGACAATGGGAATCAGAGAATGCAGAGGGATATTTTGGCATAGGGTGAGAGGGAGAATGTGAGTGGTAGATAGAGTGGGGTAGAGAGAGAGAACATGGGAGAGAAGGAGAGGGGGGTAGATGGAGGGTAAGAGGTAGATGAGAGGGGGGATGGAGAGATTGTGTGTGGGGCGAAGGTATCGGCTTGCCCACACGGGAATGGGAGGACTCTGAACGCAGGGCAGATCTTGGCCTGGAAGCCGACACCACTTCCGCCCTGCAAAGCTGGGAGCGGGTACTTAAGTGCGTGCCGATTCAAACAAAGCAGTTCAACCAGACTCGCTGTGACTACATATACACAGTATACAAGGAGAGGGATGGAGAGGGAGTGAGATGGGGAAGGAGAGAGAGGGGGATGGGGAGGGAGAGAGGAGAGGGATGGGGAGGGAGAGAGAAGGATGGGGAGGGAGAAGGTTGGGGAAGGAGAGGGGGAGAGAGAGAGTGCGTGCACAATGGTGCTGGGCAGTGGTGTAATGGCTGCAGGCAGTTCTAGTCAGCACTGCTGGAGGAAGGGTCTGACACAAGATGGAGGGTGAGGTGGGGTAGTTCTGTGACTGGGTCTCAGGAGGGACACTGGAAATGTGTAGAGGGGCGTGGGGGGAAGCTCAGTCCTTTGAGGAAGAGCTCCTTGCAGTCAGAGGGGTCCCTGCTGGAGCCGACGAGGGAGGCCCTGGATTCCTGGGGTCGGTGAGGTGCAGGGCGTGGAAGGAACAAGGGCTTGTCTAAGGTTTCTCTGGCAGTGAAGCCCTCCCTCAGCACTATACATTCAGTCCTGGCTGACAGGGCAGGTGGGGGGGGGGGGGGGGGGTGGGGGAAGGAGAGAGAGAGAGAGAGAGAGAGAGAGAGAGAGAGTGGGGTAGGGGAAAATGGGGAGAGAGAAATGGAGAGGGAGAGAGGGGAAGAGGAAGGGGAGAACTGGAAAGGGGAGAGAGGTGGAGAAGGGAAGAAAGGTGGAGAGAGAGAGAGGTGGTGGGGGAAGGGAGGGATGAAAGGAGAGGCCACAGCAGGGATGAACCAGGAGATTGTCAGGGCGGGGAACGGTGAGGAGACTCTTGGGCGACAGGAGACTGAAATGTCATGCAGCCATGATGTGAAATTCAGAATGACCTCAGTCTCAGGGTGTGGGGGTGGGGGAGAGAACTGAGATTCAACACCCACTCCTGGAGCAGTGTGGGGCCTGGACATTCCCCGAGCAAGGGCAGGGAGAGGGGGAGCTCTCTCCCCCCCTGGAATGATCAGAGTTTAACCTCAGGCGTGGTGCAGGTTGGCCCACTCAGGGCCACCCACACTCGAGGTGGCAGAGCGGGGAGTCTTTGAAAGGTGGAGAAAGCATGGCAGTTTCATGTGACACTGGCCGAGACCAGTAGGATTGGGGGGGGGGGTGGTGGGGGGTGGGTCAGTCTGAGTCCATCTCCCCCTTCACCAGCAACTTCTTTCCTTTCTTCATCTCGGCGCTCCCTTTCTTCTTCTGGGCAGCCTTGGGGCGCCTGGGGGCAGGCAGATAGAATTGGTGCCATCAGGCCCCTTGATCCTGCAACCTGATTCACAGCGCACACACCACCCCCAGTCCAGTATATCCTCTCCTCCAGTAATTCCCTTCCCCATACCATCCCCCAGTAATCCCCTGCTCATACCATCCCCCAGTAATCCCCTGCTCATACCATCCCTCAGTAATCCCCCCTTCCTATACCACTCCCTAATACATCCCCTCCCCAGTAATCCCCTCCCCATACCATCCCCCAGTAATCCCCTTGCCCCATACCACCCCCCAGTAATCCCCCTTCCCCCATACAACCCCATGTTCATCCCCCACCTTCCCTCCCTGGCCTGACCCATCCCACCCGTGCCCAGACCCCCCTCCATTTACTGCTGCCTTCTGTAGGCTTCCACCACACCTCCCACCACCTGGCCCTTTGACGCCTCACACCCCCCCATTCTCTGCTGGTGCCTGTAGGCCTCCACCACGTTGCTGGGGACCAGGTCGAACACCCCCCCGCCCCCTACTCACTGCTGCTGTCGGTAGGCCTCCACCACATTGCCAGGGACCAGGTCAGACACCTCTAGCGCCTCCAGGATCTTCTTCAGCATCTCGTAGCGCTCACGCCCCTTCACCTGTGGCAAATGCAATGGTCCCGGTTAGCGCTCCCTCTTCCTGAGTGACAGGTCAGTGGGCCAATCGCCCAGGACCTACAGGCCCCATCGCTGAGCAGTGCCGTCAGGCTAGTGAGGGGGGGTGGGGAGAGAGTCCACTCAGCCTCTCTGCTGTTCCACAAACCACACCATAACACCCCCACTTAACCCTGTTAGTGTTGGTATGGACCCCACTCACCTGCAAGGTGAAGATCTCGTTGTCCGATGCCAGCTTTTTCTTGCTGGGGGCAGGCGGGTCATGTGGCTGAGAAACCTCCTGGATGGCTGGAGATGGAACAGAGGGGGATTGAGAGAGTTGAGTCTCGGCCTCGGACCCCAATAAACTCCTCAGACCTGAGGTTTACATACTGGGCTGGGAACCCTCAATCCCAGGGTCACTCACTGAGACGTCTCCCCCCCCTCTCCATGGCCAGGTCACTCTGAGTAGAGATTGCACCCCCCCCCCAACTCCTGGGGTCCCTCACCGAGCCAGGACCAACCCCTCCCCTCATCTCCCATGGACTCGGACACCCCCCCCTCATTTCCCCTCCCCAGTCCCCCACTCATTGCTCCAGGACCACCCTCCCTCATGTTCTACCCCCCCCCCCCACGACCCCCTCTGCCCTCATCTCACCTAGCCGGGACCCCAATCAGCCAGGTCACTCCAAACTGGAACACCCTCCCCCACCAGCTTCCCTCACATCCCTTCCACGTCAAGGGGCTTGGATACCCCCTCTCATCCTCTCCGCACCCCTGGCACAGCCAGTGTGCCATAACCTGGGACCCCCTTCTCCCTTACATTCCCTCCCCTTCCCTCACAACCCCTTGGTCAATCACTGCACCAGGACCACTCAACCTCCACTCCCTGGCCACTCACTGCACCGGGACCACCCTCTCCTGCCTGTCCCACCACCCTGCACACACTCACTGCGCTTGGTTGCCAGGCCGCCCTTCTCCAGTGCCTCCTGCTTCCGCAGGTTCTCCTCCTCGCCCTTGCGGTCACGGCCAGGACAGGCACACACTCGCACCTCAAAACACTGACGGCCCAGTAGTTGTCCGCTGGGGGGGGGGGGGGTGTACAGGGAGGATGCAGGTTAGTCCTCAGACAGGGCTGGGGAGGGCAGTATGCCAGCAAACGGGGAGTCGCAGTGGAACATGGGAGAGCTCTAAAGCTGGGATGATGGGTGGGTGTGTGGGGAGCTCTGAGGCTGGGAGGTGCTTGTGTGGGGAGTTCCGAGGTTGGGACCGTGGGTGTGGGGGAGCTCTGAGACTTGAGCCTTGGTTGTGGGCAGGAAGAGAAGGATTGAGAGTGGTAGAGAGAGAGAGAGAGAGGGAAAAAGAGAGAACAGGGAGAGAAGGAGAGGGGGTAGAGGGAGAGAAGGAGGTAGAGTGAGAAAGGTGGAGAGAGTGGTTAGAGGGTGACAAGACCATATAGAGAGATGAGAAGATATAGAGAGGGGAGAGGGGAAGAGAGAGGCAGTGAAAGAGGGGGTGGGAGGGAGAGGGTGAGAAAGAGGAGGAGTGGGGAGATGTGGAGAGAAGGAAAAGTGGGGATAGAAAGGGGGAAGGAGTGGGAGGAGAGGGGGAGATCAAGGGGAGATAAAGAGGCCTCTGGGTCTGGTAGCAGTGTTGGGCAACATCCTGGCGATGTGGTTTGTGGCAATGGTGGGGTGGGGGTAGGATTCACTCTGGGGCATCCAGGCTGATGGGGGAGGGGCGGAACGATGGTGAGGGAGGTGCTGTGGACTCACTCGGGGCCTTCCAAGGTGATGATTGAGACAATGGGCCTCCGGTTCATGCCCCCCATACAGCTGCTGTTGCACATGAAGTTGTAGAGCACCGTGGTGCAGTCTGAGCCCACCTGCACAGGGAACACAGCGGTCAGTGACCATGGGAGCCCTGCATGCTCACCCAGCGAACCCTGCCCACGCAGCACCCCCCCCCCTCCGACCATGGGTCGGCCAGGCCTCTGCAAGATGGGGCTGGAGGTGGGGGGTCTCAGAGGCCCCCATCCTTCCCAGTAGTCATGGACAGACCAGTGTCTGGCAAGGAAACACTCACTCCCTGGTTTGGGAGTCACACCCACATGTGCTGTGACAGGGATTCCCGAGGGGGTGGGGCGGGGGGGGGGGGGGAGTCTTCTTAGCGGAGATATAGGAACCTGGCTTTCTGGGACAGGCAGAGGCATCCAGCAGGAACACTGGGCCGAGAGGATGTGGACTGGCCCCCAGCACCTACCCGAGAGCCCCCGTCGGGCGAGGTCATGAACCTTCTCAGGTACCCCGCCAGGTGTTGATTGTGGGCCATGCCCCTCTGGTACCCCGCCGGGTGTGGGTTGCGGGCCATGCCCCTTCCCCGGTACCCCATCGGGAGCGCATTCTCAGGCACACCCTCACCTGCGGCACCTCATACGGCACCACCACGCTCTGCCGCTTGCTGTGGCTGTCCTCCATGTACCTGGCCTGGCCATTCCCCTCCACTCGGATCAGGTGGCTGGGAGGTGCTGCCCCTGCTGGGGGTGGGGAAGGTGGTTCAGTCATACGCTCTGCCCTCACCAGAGGCCACGCACTCGAGCCGCACCAACGTCCTTGCCTGCAGGAGGGAAGCGTAGATCCCAGCACCCTAGACTCAGGCGCCACAGTGGAGCAGTGGAATCTCCCTTCCATCTCCTTTCGCACAAATATGATAAAATCTTGACCTTGTCCCTTAACATATCCACTCAAATTTAGGCATACAGCATGGTAACAGGCCATTTTGGCACACAAGCCTGTGCCGTCCAATTAATCTACACTCCTGGTACGTTTCGAATGGTGTGAGGAAACCAGACCCCTGAATAAAGCCCACGCAGACATGGGGAGAATGTACAAACTCCTTACAGACAGGCAGGATCTGAAACACGGTCCCGATCGCTGGCGCTGTAAAGGCGTTGCGTCAAACTTTTGTGGGTCTGGGTTCCTCCTCCAGCCAGCAATGCCTAAGATTTCCTGCTTCAGGCTCATTCTGTTTATTTCCTGAAGAAGGGCTCAGGCCCGAAACGTCGGTAAATGTACCGTCACCTCCTGAGACCAGCAGAGTTCCACAGCGTTTCTCTGTGCTTTTACTATAATCACAGTGTTTCACAGTGGAGCAGTGACACAGATTTGATCCTGACTGTGTGGCATTCGTGTGTTCTCTGCTCCCCACCCTCCAACCCCCCAGCACTCACATCTCTTTGTATGTGCAGGATGGTACATCACGGTTCACGAGCGAGGTGGCAGAGTAATGTCAAGAATTGGGCTGCAGTCAGTGTGGATTCGGTGGGAGGTTCTGCACCGCGTCTCTACATGACCCTGAGACCTCAGATGGGTAGGTGGTTGGGGCTTCAGGGGCTTGGATGGGCGGGTGGTCGGGCATCGGGAGCTTGGATGGGCAGGGATTTGGGAGCTCGGATAGGAAATAAGTCTTGTGGAACAAGGTTAGCAAGCTGAGACTTTTCTCTTTGGAGTGTACAAGGATGAGAGGAGATTTAATAGAGGTCTACAGAATTATGAGGCGTAGAGAGGATGGACGGCCAACACCTGGTTCCCAGGGCAGGAATAGCAAACACCAGAGGACAGGTGTACAAAATGAAGGGATGGAAGTTTCGGGGAGGCATCAGGGGTAAGCATTTTTAAGCAGAGATTTGTGGGGGCCTGGAAGATATCGCCAAGGGTGGTGGAGGCTGAAACATTGGGGACATTTAAGAGACTCTTAGACAGGCACATGGATGAGAGAGGGTTAAGTACTTTTTATAGTTGGAATATATGGGTGGGCACAACAAGGGATGAAGGACCTGTACTGTGCTGTAGTACTATGGGTGGGCAGTAGGGGACAAAAATAAGGGTGGGGGGGGGGGGTGTCAATTTCTACCCATGATCGATAGTGTACACCCAGACCTCTGAAAATTGGTAGCAAACCACGGCTGCCAGATCCCTTAAGTATGCACGCGATCCACAAAAGCCCTGCAGCCAGTGTGCAGTGGGATGGGGTCGGGTGGGGGGTGGGGGAGGTCTCTGGTGTGGAACCTCACCGTCATTCTCCGAGCTGCGTTCGTGGTGGGGGCACCTCTTCACCACCTCGGCCACGTGCTCCGATTTCTTGTAGACGGCAGTGGCACGGAGCAGGGAGCCCGGCGGGGGCAACAAACTCACCCTGATCTGGATGGGGCAGGTCTTGGCCAGCTGGCAGAAGAGCTTGTTCAGGATGGGTGAGTACTGCGGGGAGAGAAGATGGGTGAGAAGGGTGGGGGGGTGGGAGGTGAACCAACAGGAGCCATAAACAGGGGTCCCCACCCCGACAACACAATTTCTCGGATTACATCAGCGTGACCTGGACAATCTGACACGGTCCCAGTTTCTCACCTAGCTCTGACAACGCTCCAGAACTTACCGCAATGGGCCCAACACAGACCCTTGCGGAATATTACTAGTCGCCAGCAGCCAGTCAGGGCCCCCCCCCCCCCCCCTTTCTTTAACTTCTGCCAGCCAGCCAATCTTCTACTGATCCTGATAATACCATGCATGGGCTCTCATCTCCCCCGGCAGGATCCTTGCTAATCTCCAGCCTCGACTTCTGAGTCCCTTCTCCCTCGTCATTTCCAAAATCATTATCGGACCACCAGGAGCAGGTCAGCATTTGTGCTTTACTCCCTCCATCTCCTTGCCTCTTCCTCCAACCACCCCCCCCCCCCCTTCTGCGTATCTGCTTCTGAAACTTCCCTCAACCGCATTACCATTTCCAGCGTGGTCTGAAGTGTTAATCGCCTCTCCTTCTGCCGGAGCTTCCTCTGCCCCGTCCCTCCGCCCCCTCTCCTTCAACCCCCGCCCTCTCACTCACACCCCTTCCCCTGCCCCCTCTCCTTTTACTCACCGCCCTCTCTCTCTCTCACACACCCCCCATTCCACATTTCTCACCTGCCCTCCTCCACTTTCTTGAATTTAAAAAAATGTAAACTTAAATTTAATTTATTATTATTAAAGAAAAAAATAAATTTAATTTATTTTAGCGACACAGGGAGAACGTAAAAACTTCTTACAGACAGCACGGGATTCGTATCCTAGTCTTGATTGGAGGTAACCTGCGCAGACATGGGGAGAACACACAGAGAGGACTCGAATGGAGGTAACTCGTGCAGATATAGGGAGAACATACAGACAGAGTGGGATTCGAACCCTGGACTCAATTGGTGGTAATCTATGCAGACACGGGGAGAACATACAGATAGAACGGGATTCGAACCCCGGACTCGATTGGTGGTAATCTGTGCAGACACATGAAGAACATACAGACAGAGTGGGATTTGAACCCTGGACTCGAATGGTGGTAATCTGTGCAGACACAGGAAGAACATACAGACTGAGCGGGATTCGAACCCTGGACTCGATTGGTGGTAATCTGCGCAGACACGGGGAGAACATACAGACAGGACTCGATTGGAGGTAACTCGCGCAGACACAGGGAGAACATACAGACAGCGTGGGATTCGAACCCTGGTCTCAATCGGAGGTAACTCGCGCAGATTGACTCCTTACAGACAGCGTGGGATTCAAACCCCGGACCCAATCGCTGGAGCTGTAACACACTTGTTCACACACTGCACTAACCATGGCACCCAATTCAACAGCTGGCACCTGTGGGAACTTGCCCCATTGCCCGAACCACAGCACTACTACAAGAATAAAAGTCCACCTGCACCACCGACGAATCCCAGTTTTTGCGCTATTGATGATTTATTTTATTTTATTATTTACTTATTGTTACAATTATATTCATATTATTAGGGTATTTTGCATAATGGAAGCTGCAAGAAGCGAGACGCTCACTGCACTGAGTACCCGACCACACCCTCACCTGTGGCCTATTTGCCCCAGAGTGGTGTGAACTGTGTCCTGGTTTCATGGAACATCCCGTCTACCTCCAGTTGAGCTGGACTGGACCGCGTCCTCCATGCAAACCACCTGTCTTGTGTGTAAACGCGGCGCAGAGACACAGGGAGCGGAGACACAGTGCTCCCCGCGGTGTCCATCCACCCAGTCCGACTGCCATCGGCCGAAAATGGAGCCGGCAGTGATTTGATTGAAAAATCCACCAACCGTGGGGTCTGCGCCCAAGATGGCGGCGCCTGTGAAAGGCAGCGGCCACGAGGGGGTTGCAGACTCCGGGGAAGTGGAGGACTGGTGCAGGGCACCAGAAAACAGCGAGAACAATCCCACCCCCCCCCAACCTGAGGAGGAGAAGCAGAGATGATCCACAAGATGGTGACCACAGCGGCGGACCAGAGAGGGGTCTCGGAGGCTGAGGAACACACAGGCAGCGGGGCTGTTGGGAACTCGAGGTGAGGAACCCGCGCAGGCTGCAGGCGACTGCGGTTGAGGGATTCAAACCAGGCCGTGTATTGCTTGAGGCTGTCTGATGGGGGACCAGGTATAGGAGCCAAGGACCCTGGAGACTTCCTGATCACATCGGAGGTCGGGTTGCCGATGGTTTGGACTGGGCTCTGTGCAGTCGATGAGGCTGTGGGAGCGCAGTGGGGGGGGTGTGAGCTGCTGTCAGTCAGATGGAGAGGGCAGGAGCAGCTCAGCAGTCCATGGCACAGGTTGGGTGAATGGGAGGGGGGTGGAGAGAGAGACAGGATATTTGGGAGGTCAGTCACATGCAGATAAGGCCTGTGAGTGAGTCACTGCAGGATGAGGCAGGGCCAGAGGGGAGGAGACACTGAAGTCAACATGTCCAGTCATGCCCACCTGACTGCCTCTCTGCTCCCGGAAAGGGTAACAGCTCTCACAGCTGTGAATCATGGGAAGAGGAGGACATAAACGCATGCGGTGCTTCAGGTAAGGAGAACCAGGAGGTGCCCCCCCCACAACCGCCCGCCCTCCTGCAGCGTTCTCTGACGGATCGCGCTCGCCTGCCAAGCACGTTTGCTGGCGCTGACGAAAAGGGGCATCAGGATGTCAAACGGGGTGATTTAAATCTCTTCAGTTCCTTCCACTCCCTGTCCTGTTGAAACCATTGACGAGGACTTGCGGGGGGGGGGGGGGGGTGGTGGGAAGAAGTGACGAGGAAGAGACTGGGCCTCCTTGGGTGGCTGAAGGTAGATATTAGATGTGTATAAGATTGTTTGGGGCACTGAGGTCAACTATCACATCCTTACTCCAGGGTAGGGGAGTCTAAACAAGATTTGAAGAGAGGAACAATCCAAAAGGAGGCTCAGAGACTCCTTTTTTCTGACACAGGGATATGTGGATCGCACTCCCAGAGGAAGCTGTGGAAGTAGTGACTTTGAAGAAAACTTGAATGAGAAATGTTTAGACATATAGGTGAAACATAGGTAAATGGGTTCAGCTCAGACAATCTGGTCAGCAGGGAAGAATTGGGCCGAAGGGCCTCTCTCTATGCTGTACAGCTTGAGGACTTTGTGATTTGAAAATGCTTCACAGCTAACAAATAACTTTGATCGAAGCAAGATACCATCCTTCCCACAGCATGGAGCTCCCTCACTGTACCCCCAGAGTGCCGAGCTTCCTCACCACCCTTCCCACAGCATAGAACTCCCTCTCTGCCCCTCCCATGGCGCAGAGCTCCCTCACCACCACCACATGGTGCAGAGCTCCCTCACTGCCCCTCCCACATTGTGGAGCTCCCTCACTGCCCCTCCCACAGTGTGGAGCTCCCTCACTGCCCCTCCCACAGTGCAGGGCTCCCTCACCATTCTTCTCATAGTGCAGGGCTCCCTCAATGCCCATCCCACAGCGCTGGACTCCCTCACCACCCCATCTGTCGCTGCGGGGTTAGGGCTGTGATGCAGCCTGTCGTTGCCCCAGGGCTACGTACCGTGCAGGTAACAGACTTGGCAGTGCTGGACTTGTGGAATTGGAGCTCGAAGTGATGGGCTCCCGGGTAGTCCGTAGTGGCAAGGACCGTGGAGGCTGGGGCAACAGGGCAATCTGTGGGCAGTCCAGCCTGGGAGCAGGAGGGCATCAGGGATCTCTCCAGAAAAGTGTTGTTGAAATTCTCCAGGTTCAGCCACTGATCATTGAAGTTTGGGTCTTCCAGGGCTGACTACAAGAGGGAGGAACGTAACAAGGTCAAAACGAGAGGCTATCGTGCCCCTCTGTACAGAACGATGAGGAGTCATTGGCCAGGGTCCCGGTACCCTGGGCAAGGCCCTGTGCTTCAGCAACCCTTCAACCCCAGGGATGCAGTTTCCCAGACCCGTTCTCCCAGACTTAGACCCTGAACCCAGTTCTCCCGAACACAGGCCCCAAACCCCGGTCTCCCAAACATAGACCCCGAACCCCGGTGTCCCAGACAAAGGACCCGAACCCGTCTCCCGTACATAAACCCCGAAACCCGGTGTCACAGGCCCCGAACCCCGGCCTCCCGAACACAGGCCCGAACCCCGGCCTCCCGAACACAGAGCCAAACCCCAGCCTCCCGAACACAGGCCCAAACCCCGGCCTCCCGAACACAGGGCCAAACCCCGGCCTCCCGAACACAGGGCCAAGCCCCGGCCTCCCAAACACAGGGCCAAACCCCGGCCTCCCGAACACAGGCCCAAACCCCGGCCTCCCGAACACAGGCCCAAACCCCGGCCTCCCGAACACAGGCCCAAACCCCGGCCTCCCGAACACAGGCCCAAACCTCGGCCTCCCGAACACAGGCCCAAACCCCGGCCTCCCGGGTCACAGGCCTCGGTCTCTGGATATAGGCCCCGAACCCTTGTCTCCTGAACACAGGCCTGAAGCCCGATCTCCCAGTCACAGGCTCAAACCCCGGCCTCCTGGGTCACAGGCCTCGGTCTCTGGATACAGGCCCCGAACCCTGGCCTCCTGGACACAGGCTCTGGACAATGCTCCCCCCTCATCCCCAGGGACACTGTTCCCTGGACACAGGCCTTGGGCATCGTGGGTACTGCCACCCCTTCCACACTCACCCACATCGGCATCTGACTCTGCTCGGGCTCTGGAATCCTGTGGGGGGGGGGGGTGGGGGGGTGGGGGGAAGACAGACAAGGACAGATTTAGCGATGCGATTGTTGCTGTTGCTGGCAGAACTCCACATCGCAGCCCGCAGGGGGCAGGGTCCTGGAGCCCAGGTCTCCAGCCTGAATGAAGTCAGAGGCTCCCGCTAGCTTCAGGATCCCTGGCATAACCCGCCCCCCCCCCCCACCTTTCCTCTCCGGCAAGACTGCTGTCAGACGTGAGGGTGAGCACAGTTGGAATAAGACGCCCAGTGGGCTCAAACACAAAAACTGGCATAGTGGTTAGTGCAAACCGTTACAGCAATCCGGATTCAATTCCACGTTGACTGTAAGGAGTTTGTATGTTCTCCGCATGTCTGCATGGGTTTACCCTGGGGGTTCTGGTTTCAAAATGTACTGGGGGGGGGGGTTTAGGTCAATTGGGTGGCACGGGCTCCTGAGCCAGGAGGGCCTGTAACCGCGCTGCCTGTTAACATTTATAAAAACTTATATGTGGGGGAGTATGTGGAAGCCTTGCATTGTGTGCAGTTTTGGTCACCGAACTACAGGAAAGTTATCAATAAGATAGAAAGAGTGCAGAGAAGATTGACTAGGATGATGCTGGGACTTCAGTGAAAGGGTTTTTCCACTGAGGGCGGATGAGATACAAACCAGAGGACGTGGCTTAAGGGTGAAAGAGGAAATGTTTTGGAGGATCTTCACATAGAGAGTGATGGGAGTGTGGAATAAGCAGAAGTGGTGAATGCAGACTCAAACTAATATTTAAGAAGAATTTAGACAGGTACATGCATGGGAGGGGTATGGAGGGCTCTGGACTGGGTGCAGGTCAGTGGGGCGAGGCAGCAAAATAGCTCTGCACAGACTAGAAGGGCCGAAGGGGCCTATTCCTGTGCTGTAATGTTCTGTGGTTCTAGGACCTGCAATCAGAGTCCAAGGAGGGCATTGTGTGTGTAAAGGAGGCAAGGCCAGTGAACCGAGGGCGCGTCATTTCCCACTAGTAGGCGACTCACGAATCCCAGAGCTGGCGAAATGTCCCCTGGCTCAACGGCTCGTCCGGTTCTCCATCCGACATTGTGGCTCACGGTGGGTGCGGGGCACTGGATCAGCAGAAAAATCTCTCACCGCTGGAGAGAGAGAGAGGAGAGAGAGAGTTGTAACTTCCACCTGGAGCTCGCAGGGACCCACTGGAGGCATACGTGGTGCAGATGCTTTATCCAGACCTAGCCTGGGACAGCGGATTTAACCTGGGCTGTCCTTGCACTGGGGATGTTGGTATGGAGTGCGCTGAGGTGAGAGTGCACAATGGGATAACTCAAAGCTGGAAAAACTCAGCAGGTCAAATATTACCCACACCTCCTCCCTCACCTCGGTCCGGGGCCACAAATAGACCTTTCAAATGAAGCTTCACGTGTATCCACAGGACTGATTTGCTGCATCCGGTGCTCCCTTTGTGGCCTTCTCTACATCGGAGAGACTGGGAAATCACTTCACTGAGCCCCTTCGCTCTGTCCACATCAGTGACAGAGACCTCCCAGTAGTCAACCATTTCAGTTCTGCGTCCCACTCCCACGCTCACATGGCCTTATGTACTGTGCCGCCAAAACCACCCGCAAATTAGAGGAACGACACCTGATTTTCCGTCTGGGCACCGGATGGCATTAACATTGACTTTTCCAATTTCAGCTAACCTGCTCTCCTCTTCCCCCTTTCCAATTCTCCTCCTTCCCTTCACCCAGCCAACTTCCTCCCCTTGATCGCTGCTGTCCCCTCCCTCCTCCACCTATCATGTCCAGCCTTTGCGAACACCCTTCCCCCCCCAACTCTTTTGTTTGGATGCCTGTCGACATTTTCCCGTACCTTGATGAAGGCCTCAAGCCTGAAATGTCGGTTCTGTATCTTTACGTTTGCTCTATAAAGGACACTGTTTGACCTGCTGAGTTTCTCCACGTTGTGTATTTTTACTTCAAGTGCAGAGCCTTCAGATTTTCATGTTTTACTTCTAACTCAAAAGGGAGCCCCACCTTGCGTTTGTTTATCCTAGTTTGTTTTAAGGCACAAACGTCTGTAAACACCGTGGCTGAATTAAAAACACAACGCTGGAGAAACTCAGCAGGTCAAATTATCCTTTATATCGCATAGATGAACTTCAGGAAGGGAAAGACCAGAGGTGATCATTGGGCGATCAGAGGTGGAGAGGGTGAGCAAATTTAACTTCTTCAGAGTCATTATCAGGGATCTCTCCTACGTCCCACCACCCCAATTTCCGAAGACTCAGCTAACTACACTGTACATACATTATCGCTGTGTATTTATCATGTAACATAACATAACATAACAATTTACAGCATGGAAACAGGCCATTAGGCCCTTCTAGTCTGCACCGAACCAAACACCCCTCTCTAGTCCCACCTCCATCTTCCATAACCCATAACCCTCCATCTTCTTCTCATCCATATACCTGTCCAACCTTTTCTTAAATAATACAATTGACTCCGCCGCCACTATTTCTCCTGGAAGCTCATTCCACACAGCTACCACTCTCTGAGTAAAGAAGTTCCCCCTCATGTTACCTCTAAACCTCTGCCCCTTAATTCTTAACTCATGTCCTGTTTTAATCTTTCCTCCTCTTAACGGAAATAGTCTATCCACATCCACTCTGTCTATCCCTTTCATAATCTTAAATACTTCTATCAAATCCCCTCTCAACCTTCTACGCTCCAAAGAATAAAGACCTAATCTGTCCAATCTCTCCCTATACTCTAGATGCTTAAACCCAGGTAACATTCTGGTAAACCTTCTCTGCACTCTCTCCACTCTGTTTATATCCTTCCTATAATTAGGCGACCAGAACTCCAAAATTAGGCCGCACCAACGTCTTATACAATCTCAACATCACCTCCCAACTCCTATATTCCATGCAATGATTGATAAAGGCAGCATACTAAAAGCCTTCTTCACCACCCTATTCACGTGAGTTTCTACCTTCAGGGAACGATGTACCGTTACTCCTAAATCTTTCTGCTCTTCTGTATTCATCAATGCTCTCCCATTTACCACGTATGTCCTGTTCTGATTCTTCTTACCAAAATGAAGCACCTCACACTTATCAGCATTAAATTCCATCTGCCATTTTTCAGCCCACTTTTCTAAGCAGCCCAAATCCCTCTGCAATCCTTGAAAACCTCTTCATTATCCACTATTCCACCTATCTTAGTATCGTCTGCATATTTACTAATCCAATTTACCACCCCATCATCTAGATCATTAATGTATATAACGAACAACAATGGGCCCAATACAGATCCTTGAGGCACACCACTGGTCACCAGCCTCCAACCTGACAGACAATTATCACTACCACTGTCGTTTCTGCTTTTAATATGTTAGTGATATTTTTGGCTTTATGCATTATTTGATGGTTTTTTTTTGGATCTGGGAACCCTCAAAACATTTCCCCATAGGAATCAATAGTAATCACTTTCACTTTATGCCATTTTGGTTTGTGAAAGGTTCCACAGCAACGCTCTAGTTTCGTAAAGCGGGGTACACCTGTACTAGGTATCTGAAGCAGGGTGCAAGAGAGATTCCTGACTGTGTCGGAGGTTCAGATCTGGAGCTCGGGCGGCCAATAGTTTGGATTGGACTGGACTCTGTGGGGCCGCGGGAGGTGAATCCACGGACACTCCGTGACTGCGAGGGACTCTCTTTTGCTTTTCCTTCCACGATTTCTGTCATAATTGAATCTGGACCACGTGTAATGGAGCAGCTCCACTCTGTGCCCTCAACCAGGCCTGCCATGGGCTCGCCTCTGATTGGCTGAGGCTGAGGTCCCGCCTCCGTCAGCCCTGCCATGGGCTCACTCCTGATTGGCTGATGCTCCGCCTCACCAGAGCCTGAGCTCACGCCTGATTGGCTGAGGCCCCGACTGTAAGGAAGCCACGTCCCGCCTCCCCCTCATGAGTCATTACGTCACCGACAAAACAAAAACAATGACGGGAGGGGGAGGAACTTTTGGATAAAGTTTTGTCTTGGGGAGAAAAGTAGCTGCAAAGCGCGGAGAGGAGAAAAGACACTTAAATACTCACTAAGAAATAGGACTGGGGAGAAAGAGAAGGAAAAATTAAGCATTAACGTTTTATAAATTATCTATATTTTGAGGATTTCCCCCCACCTCCCAGAGCAGCACAATGGTTGAACCGGGGCAATACCACAACATGCAGAGAAAAGGGGTGGGCTTGGAATAAAAAGGGGCAGAAATAGAATCAATGAGGCGATTTAATCCAGTTTAAAAAGTGCACCAGATTTGATTTGAAGCAGGTGAAGCGGGCACTGACGCCCCATCATTGCAATGGTAGCCGGGAGATGCCGTCTCCTTCCCGCCGCCCCCCCCCCCCCGTTACCGTGTGGTGAAGCCCGACCGCGTGTCTTTTTTTATGAATGGGGGGACATCGGAGTCCCCCCGTTTCCCGTCGCCTAGCCCCCCAACATCCGGGTCCCCCCGACATCCGGGCACGGTGCCAACGCGGGCAGTTGGTGGGCGCCGCCATAGCGGAGGGGCTCTGCCACCCTCCCGCTCCCTCCACCCCGATCAGCACCGCCGCCGCCGATGGGTATATCACTGTCACCACCGTCGGTCCCCTGGTAAATTTACCCCTCTCCTCCTCCACTCTCCTTCTTTCCCGAGATCGGAGCTCGCTGCTCTCACCGTCCGACGCCTCCTTCGCGCTCTCAGGCTGCCGGGGTGGAGGGGGAATCCCCAATCCCAGCCTCCCCGCGGTGGTGCCCTCCGTCGGCAGCGGCGCTCGGCGGCGCCTCTGGAAACTGCAGCCAGGGGAGGGGCTGAATGGGTTCAGATCCATTGTCACTCCACATGACATCATGATCTATTGTCATGAACGAGTCATGAAATTTGATGTTTTGTGCAGCATCAAGGGGCAAACATTCATATTATAACCACCTTACAACGATACTGTAAAAAGTGCACGAAAAATGAGGCCGTGTCTGTGATTCATTCTCCATTCAGGAATCTAATGGCGGAGGGGAAGAAGCTGTCCTTGTGCTGCTGTGAGAGATGGGAAAATTGATCTAAAATTATGAACATGGAAGAAACTAAAATTCATCAGTTAATGGCTGTAACCAGTACAAACAGGATAAGCTTGGGGTTAGGATGCAGGAAAGCAGAGTCAGCACGATTAACATAAGAATCTTCTGTGTGACAAGAGCCACCATAAGACTAAGAAAAGGAATAGTAAGGTACAATAGAATGTAGGAAGTTGAGGTAGTCTGGATCAGATAAAGGTCTCCTAGACCTGGACAGAAGTACCAAGTCCTTACATATCTAATTAGCTAACCATACACAGATTTATACATATGAAATTAGCCAACCCTAGATAGAATGAGTCAACTCCGCATACCAAGAGATTGTAGCCCCGAGAATCAGGAAGGTGTGAATAAGGACAATGACATGATGGGACACCCACAGGATACCCCCTGGTCCTCCAAGTGTACTGAAACTGCACGTAGGCAGGAAGGATTACCTATGCCAAACCCATCCAGGGGGCAGAAGAATGTAAGGGGGAGGGCACTCTGATACTGAAATTGACTGTATAAAAGTTGGGTGAGCCCAGTATGTGTGTGTATTCCCAGGGTAAGGGGAAGCACCCAACTTTGCATTGTTGTTGTAATAAATGTTCTTTGTTCTCAATTTTTGTCTCGAGCAATTTCTTTAAAGGTACTTTAATTTCTAACAAATGGGGCTCGTCCGGGATCACACTCCCTCCACTGACAGAGTGCCCCGACGACGAGAGTAGGTGCACCCGGCTGATTCAGCTGGACTCACGGGCGACGGGTGGCTGGTCAGTGGAAGAAGCGAGTGATATCCGAGAAGAGGCATTGAGAACAAACGACGGAAGGAAGCGCGCTAGAGAATTGCTACTGGAACTCAGTAAGAGTAATTTTACTTGTTTATAAGTATGGGAATAATGAGTAGCAAGGAAGAGAGTCCTGGTTCAGGATGTGAACACAGATAGCTACGTACAGCCCGCTTGGGTTGATGTTATCTGAGTGGGGCACGGGAAAGACCCGTGGGAAAGACAAACTGACAATGGTCAGGTATTGTTGTATTGAATGGGTTAAATACCCGGTTAAAGGGAGCTCCGTGTACTGGCCAAAGTTCGGATCCGAGGATGAATGGATGTGTCAAGCTTTGAACATCTGGCTCTATCAAAACCAGAGAGACAATGTTGAGAGCAGGGAATATGCAGCCTGCTGGCTCAAGGGACCCATTGAACAACTGGTTTTGAATGAGAAAGAATTCAGGGATAAGAGAGAGGAGGAACCTTTTGTCCCTGAATCACAGGGGTGGGATGTGTTACATTCCCTCCCTCCACCTTATGTTCCTCCTATGCCGGCTCCTATCTTTCCTTCCCCTCCTATGACCTACCCTTCTGCACCTCCCCCTCCTCCCCCACCACTAGAGAAGAAAGAGGAGAACCGGAGTGGTATGGTGACTCGCTCACAAAGCGCTCGATTACCACCTCCGTTGACAGTAGAGGTAGAACATTGTAATTCAGAACAGCGTGAGATCCCTCAGGAAGAAGTGGCAGAACCCTGCGATTCACTTCTCAGGGAACAGGAACACAAATCTAAGAAACCAGAAATCAGCTGGATGCGACCCCTGCGGGAGGTTCCCGTGGGAGAAGGTCTTGGGTTCGTAAATGTGCCCCTGACCAGCACTGAAGTACGTAATTTTAAGAAAGAATTAATCTCCCTGATAGAAGATCCCCAGGGATGTGCCGAACAGTTAGACCAATTTTTGGGACCAAATCTGTATACTTGGGAGGAATTAACATCCATCTTTAAGACTCTGTTTACCTTAGATGAGCGGGGAATGATCCGACAGGCAGGCATTAGAGTATGGGATAAGGAACACCAAGGGGGACACGAGGCGACCCCTGGAGAAGTCAAATTCCCCCTCACAAAACCTAATTGGGACAAAAATACCAGTGGTGGCCGCACACTGATGGAGGAATACAGGATTAATTTGATCAAAGGAATTAGGGAATCTGTCCCCAAAGGACAGAACTTCAAAAAAGCCTTTGAGGTTCCCCAAGGTCCCGAGGAGACCCCCTCTGCATTTCTCAATAGATTGCGCACGGCAATTCAACAATATGGGGGTCTCGACATAGAATCCCCAGCAGGGGAACAATTGGTTCTAACGGGTTTTGTTACCAACTCAGCCCCAGACATAAGAAGAAAGCTACAAAAGACAGAAAATTGGCACGAGCAAGGAATTACCCAGCTACTGCAGATTGCTCAGAGAGCATTTGTCCAGAGGGCAGAGGATAAACAAAAAGGGAAAGCTAAAATTCTATTACAAACAGTCAAAGGAATAGTAGCTGACCATCACGAAAAAGATAGGGATTACTGGCCAACTTCTGTACGAGGTGAGGGGAGCCACGGGTGGGGAGGTGGAGACCCCAGCAGGTGGAGGAGTAGAGGAGGATTCCGGGGACGACGTATGCCCCCTAGAAATTTTGGGAAAGATTGGGAAACAGGACCCCTTATTTGTTTTCATTGTAAAAAGGAAGGGCACTTTAAAAAGGAATGCCCACTGCGAACAATGGACACACGTTCCTATGCCCTGATGGAAGCTGATCACGAATAGGGGGGTCACGGTTCTCAATTAATACATACCGTGGGGCTGCAAGGAGAACCGTTAGTTAATTTATGCATAGGACCCCACAGTAATAAGATGACATTTTTGGTCGATTCTGGAGCCGCCCGATCTAGCGTTCTACACCAACCCCAGGGGGTGAAAATAGAAGGGACAGTTACAGTTTCTGGGGTAGGAGGACGAGACTTTCCAGTCCCGGTATTGCGAGAAATCAGAATTCAAATGGGATATAAGATCATAATTGAGGATCTTCTATTACTTCCCCAAGCCGGAGTATGCTTGCTAGGAAGGGATTTACAGGACCAATTGGCTATCGGTACTCGACCTCTACAATCAGGCATTGGAGTACAATTCTATGTTTTAAACAAGGAAGATCGCAAACTAATAAATCCAAGAGTATGGGCAGGAAAGGGAAATAGAGGAATCCTCGATATTCCTCCGCTACAAGTCACTTTAAAAGATTCTCAACGAATTGTTAAACAGAAACAGTACCCGATTCCGATGGCTGGCCGAAAAGGTTTACAGCCCGTAATTGACCAGTTGATTCAGGACGGTATACTCGAACCCTGTCTGTCTCCCTTTAATACCCCGATTTTACCTGTTCAAAAACCAGACGGCACCTACCGCCTAGTACAGGACTTGAGGGAGCTAACAAATTCATTCATGCCTGTCACCCGGTTGTACCTAACCCCTATACCATCATGAGTAAAATTAACCCCCATAATCAATGGTTTAGTGTCATTGATCTCAAGGATGCATTTTGGACTTGTCCATTAGCCACAGAGAGCAGAGACATGTTCGCCTTTGAATGGGAGAACCCCTTTACTGGCCGTAAAAATCAATACCGGTGGACTGTCCTTCCACAAGGCTTTACAGAATCGCCCAATTTACCTGGTCAAGTCCTAGAGCGGGTATTAGATGAAGCTCCTCGGAGAGAAAATTGCCAACTCATACAGTACGTGGATGACTTGCTAATTACAGCAAGAACTTATGAATTAGCTAAAGATTTTACGGTAGCACTTTTAAATTTTTTGGAGAAGAAAGCTCTGAGAGTCAGCGAGTCCAAACTACAATTTGTGCAATCCGAGGTCAAATACTTAGGACATCTAGTTAGTCAAGGAACCAGGAAAATTAGCCCTGAGAGAATAACTGGTATTAGACAGATCCCCCCTCCCAAGAATGCCCAGGAACTCAGGAAATTCCTTGGGTTAGTGGGATTCTGTAGAATATGGATAGAAAATTATTCGAACCTGGTCAAATTCCTTTATGATAAGATTCCCAGTATAGGAACCGGAACCCTTGACTGGACGGATGAAGAGATTGAAAATTTTAACTTTGTTAAACAGTGCCTTACGCGTGCCCCAGTTTTAGCGCTACCTGACCTAAACAAACCTTTTGATTTATAATACCAAAGCTGGGGCAGCCACCGGAGTGCTCACCCAAAGCAGGGCTGGCTATAGACAACCAGTGGCTTTCCTATCAAAGCTTTTAGACCCCGTTTGTCGCGGCTGGCCAGAGTGTATACAAGCCATATCAGCCACTGCAATTTTGGTTGAAGAAGGACGAAAGATTACTTTCGGCACCCCTATGATAGTTCATACCCCTCATACAGTCCGCAATATTCTATTGCAGCAGGCTGGAAGGTGGCTCACGGATTCAAGAATCTTAAAATATGAAACGATACTAATGGACAGCAATGATTTGACCTTACTCACGACCAAAACTCTCAACCCAGCAGCCTTCCTCATCTCTCCAACTAATGACCAGCCCTCAAATGATTTAGAACATGTGTGCTCAGAGGTTATCGACTTACAAACAAAAATTAGGGAAGACCTAACCGATGTCCCTTTAACTGAAGGAGAAAGATTGTTTATTGACGGTTCTTCACGTTGTATTGCAGGAACCCGCTATAGTGGGTATAACATAGTGGACGGTAAACAGGAACTGGTGATCGAAGCTGGTCGCCTCCCTGGTCATTGGTCAGCACAATCCTGTGAGCTATATGCCCTCTGTAGAGCACTCCACGAACTAGAGAACAAGGTAGGAACGATCTAAACTGATTCTAAATATGCTTTTGGTGTAGTCCATACCTTCGGTAAGATATGGAAAGAAAGAGGGATGATAACTGGTAAAGGACAAAAGTTAGCCCATGAACAGTTAATTACCCAATCCCTAGAGGCTTTAACACTCCCGTCCAAAATTGCCATTGTACATGTGCGGGGACACCAGACTGGTAACAGTCCTGAAGCTAGAGGAAACAGGCAGGCTGATGCAGCTGCCAAACAGGCAGCATTAGCAGAAAAGATTCACATGTACCAGCTACTGCCCACGCCGATAGAGATTAAAAAGAACCCCACCTTTTCACGGGAAGAGGAGGTCTCAATGAGAGTTAAGGGATTTTGCCAGACTGCCGACGGGTTGTGGTGGACAGTAGACGGACGGCAAGTCCTTAACAAAGCCATAGCCCGCCAAGTCATAGATCAGTTACATCAACAAACACATTGGGGAACCCAGTCCCTTGTTGATACCTTTGGACGTTTCCTTCACTGCCCTGGCATATACAATATTACTAAACTTGCTACTAGATCTTGTCCCATTTGTCAGAGGGTTAATAAGAAATCGATGCGCCAAGTAATACCTGGCGGTCGCGACATTGCCGTTCGCCCGTTCCAGCGCATACAAATAGACTTTACTGAACTTCCTAAGATTGGTATTTACAAATTTCTCCTTGTCATGGTCGATCATTTTACAAGATGGGTTGAAGCTTTTCCTAACCCGAATGATCGTGCCAACACTGTCATCAGAATACTCATTGAATGTGTCATTCCACGATACGGTATGATGCAGACCATTGATTCAGATAGAGGTACGCATTTTACCTCTCAGGTTCTCCAGGGTGTCTCCAAGAAGCTAGGAATAGACTGGCAACTACATACCCCATGGCATCCCCAAAGTTCGGGTCGAGTCGAACGTATGAATCAAACATTGAAACTCCAACTCACCCGACTTCATGAAGAGACTGGTCTTTCCTGGATTAAATCGTTACCATTAGCCCTGATTAGAATTCGGACAGCACCTCGTAAAGATCTTGCAGTCTCACCGTACGAGATGATGTTTGGGCTCCCATTTATGGGGTTCCACACTGATTCTCCCATTCCTGAGGCTAATGACCAATACATTTCCAAATTTTTACGAGGGCTTTCTACTTCCATCCAAGATTTGAAACAAAAGGGACTATTAGCCCAAACACCACCCTTAGACTTTCCTATACATTCTATTAAACCTGGTGATTGGGTTTATGTAAAAGCATGGCAAGAGGATCAACTAAAACCTGCCTGGGATGGTCCCTTCTGTGTACTTTTAATTACAGACACCGCAGTAAGAACAAGAGAGAAAGGCTGGACCCACATTCAAAGAATTAAACCAGCTTCTGAACCACAACATCACGACACACAGATTCAACCCTCAACCTGGCATGCAGTTCCTCATCCTTCAGACCTGAAACTTACACTGCGCCGTGACAGAGTGCCGTAATGTTACATTTATTGTTGTATTTTTTATTGTCGTATTTTAATGGTTTATACCTTTATTGTTGTATTTTTTATTGTCGTATTTTAATGGTTTATACATTTATTGTCGTATTTTAACGGTTTATACATTTATTGTTGTATTTTTTATTGTTGTATTTTTTATTGTCGTATTTTAATGGTTTATACATTTATTGTTGTATTTTAACTGTTTATTCATTTATTGGAGTATTGTTCGTTAAATGGATATGTCACTTCAGTACTCGCTATGTTTTAAGTCCTCCTGGAATAGGGGCAGCAGAGGTTACAATTGTGATACTTTACAGTGTAGACAGGGCATAGATTTAGGACAATTTTAATACGGACCAGGGGAACACAGTAGCGATAGTCAGTTAAGAGCCTACATAGTGATTAATCAATGTACATTCCACACACATGGAGCGACTCACAGGCAAGCTGAAATTCACGAGAAACAATCCCCCCCCAGCTTGGTCTCTTTTCATCACCCCGTGAAGGGAAGCACCAGTTACCAACAACGTGAGCTGCTTGACACTTTAATATCAGGCTCCAGACAGCCTTCGGAGATCGGTGGCCCTAGGGTTCGGGGCTGAAGAGGACATCAGATACTAGCCACAATTCAACAGAACCGCCTGACTCTCGCTACTCGTTCGCTGCTGAAGGCAGCGTTTCTCACAGACTGCTACTTGTTCGCTGCTGAAGGCAGCGTCTCTCACAGACTTCGTCAGGACAATGCTTACAAAAGTCGGGTGGTTAAAAGACACTGCTTCAATGTTTCAACGTGAATCTGCCCATGCCCATATTCAGACATGGCAACTTCGGACTGATGTGGGATGGACTAGACTCTTTACTGAGAACTGGAGCCTGATACTCGCAACCCTAATAAGCAGCTGGACTCGCTACTCTGACCTTCATGGTGCTCCCCTACCTAAAGACTTTACACAGGTATTACAATTCGGTTATTGACCAGCTGGGTAAAACAACACCTTACACTTGAAAGATCAGTATTACTGATCTAAAAGAAAAGTGAGGAGGTGGGGGGGGGGGGGGGGGGGGGGGATCAGTCACACTGACACTAGTAACCAAAGATCAGTAACACTGATCATGGTGAAAGATCAGTATTACTGATCTAAAAGAAAAGTGAGGATTGTGAGAGATGGGAAAATTGACCTAAAATTATGAACATGGAAGAAACTAAAATTCATCAGTTAATGGCTGTAACCAGTACAAACAGGATAAGCTTGGGGATTAGGATGCAGGAAAGCAGAGTCATCACGATTAACATAAGAATCTTCTGTGTGACAAGAGCCACCATAAGACTAAGAAAAGGAATGGTAAGGTACAATAGAATGTAGGAAGTTGAGGTAGTCTGGATCAGATAAAGGTCTCCTAGCCCTGGATAGAAGTACCAAGTCCTACATATCTAATTAGCTAACCATACACAGATTTATACATATGAAATTAGCCAACCCTAGATAGAATGAGTCAACTCCGCATACCAAGAGATTGTAGCCCCGAGAATCAGGAAGGTGTGAATAAGGACAATGACATGATGGGACACCCACAGGATACCCCCTGGTCCTCCAAGTGTACTGAAACTGCACGTAGGCAGGAAGGATTACCTATGCCAAACCCATCCAGGGGGCAGAAGAATGTAAGGGGGAGGGCACTCTGATACTGAAATTGACTGTATAAAAGTTGGGTGAGCCCCAGTATGTGTGTGTATTCCCAGGGTAAGGGGAAGCACCCAACTTTGCATTGTTGTTGTAATAAATGTTCTTTGTTCTCAATTTTTGTCTCGAGCAATTTCTTTAAAGGTACTTTAATTTCTAACACTGCTGAGTGCTAGTCTTCAGGCTCCTGGACCTTTGTCCTGATGGTAGCAGAGTGAAGAGGGTGGTGGGGGGTCTTTGAGAACAGAGGCTGCTTTTTTAAGACACCGCCTCGACAGAGTGGAGTCTTGTGCCCATGATGTCACAGGCTGAGTTAACAACCCTCTGGAGTTTATTCTTGTCCTGAGAGTTGGTGCCTCTGTACCAGGCAGTGATGCAACCAGCCACGGTGCACCTGTAGATGTTTACGAGAGTTTTCGGTAACGTACCGAATCTCCTCACAAAGTATAGCCGCTGGCAAGCCTTCTTTGTGATTACATCAACGTGGAGGCTTCAGGAAAGATACTCAGAGATGTTTACCCCTCCCAGGAATTTGAGTTCTTGACCCTCTCCACTATTGAGTCCTCGATGAGGATTTGGTCGTGTTCCCCCGACTTCCTCCTGAAGTCCACAATCATCTTGGTTTTGCTGACGTTGAGCGCAAGGTTGTTGTTACACCATTCAACGAGCTGATCTATCTCCCTCCTGTAGGCTTCCTCATTGCGGTTTGGGTCGTGGGTGTATAATGAGTAGGGCAGTAGGTTATGCTCGCATCCTTGGGGTCCGCCTGTGTTGATGATCAGTGAGGAGGAGACGATGTTTCCAATTCATACTGACTGTCCATAAATGAGTTCCTGATTGAGTTTGTTGTGGAGAAGTCTGATGGTGGAGGGGGAGCAGCTGTTCCTGAATCTGGTGCTGTGAGTCTTGTGGTACCTAAACCTCTTTCCTGATTGCAGTAGCAAGAACAGAGCGTGTCCTGGGTGGCGGAGATCCTTGATGATCGCTGCTGGTCTCCGACGGCAGTGTTCCCCATAGATGTTCTCAATGGTGGGGGAGGGTTTTGCCTGTGATGTGTTGGGCTATGACCACTACCCTTTGCAGAGCTTTATGCTCAAGGGGGGATTGGTGCCCCCATATCAGACCATGATGCAGCCAGTCAGCACACTTTCCACCACGTCTCTGTAGAAATTTGCCAGGGTTTCTGGTGTCATACTGAACCTCTCCAGATTCCTGAGGAAGTAGAGGCGCTGATGAGCTTTCTTCATAATACTATTGGAGTGTTAGCTCCAGGACAGATCCTCTGAGATAGTGACTCCCAAGAACCTAAATTTGCTCACCCTCTCCACTTCTGATTCCCCCAATGTTCACTGGATTGTACGCCTCTGGTTTTCCCTTCCTGAAGTCAACAATCAGCTCTTTGGTTTTGGTGACATTGGGGGTGAGGTTGTTGTTGGTTGACAGGGATTTAATTAGTCGGGGCTTCAAGTGTTATGGGGAGAGTGCCGGAGAGTGGGGCTGAGTGGGAAGATGGATCAGCTCATGATTAGAATGGTGGGGCGGACTCGATAGGTTGATGCGCCAACTTCTGCTCCCATATGTTTTTTTTGGACAGGCCTTTCTGGCCCACAAGCCCAAGCAGCCTAATTGTCCTATATCCCCCGTTCGCTTTTGGAGACCAGACCCCCTGGTGTAAACCACACAGACACAGGGAGAATGACAAACTCCTTACAGACTGCGTTGGATTTGAACCCAGTCACTGGCGCCATAACAGTGCTATGCTAACCATGTCGCCCCAGCGCTAACTGCAAATCAATGTTTGTTTATTTATTTCTATATAGGAATACTCGTCCTGCATATGTATTGTTAGTCTGCACTGTTGTCACTGGGGGGTGTGGACCGCACTAGGTGTCACCACTAGAGGGGGTGACTCTAAAATGACAGTCCATAGAATTATTTTTTGCAGTGTTTCAGCAGAAATGTATTTTTTTTTATAAAAATATCCCTGTTGTTTGTTATAACAACAAAAAATATTTTTTGTCAGCCCAGATGACATGTATTAATGTCCCTACAAGGCTAAAACTCGTTTACCTTTTGAACTTCTAATGCACTCTGGTCAGAGCTGTCGTTGTGACCCGATGACAACGATGCTTTGAATCATGTGGTTCCGTCTGCACGTGCCCATCAGCAAGCGCTGTTATTTTTGTTGCTGCCAGTGTTTTTACAGTCGCTGCTTTTGTCACATTTTCTGGTGTTTTAGCTACAATACTGGGGTCATTAGTGTTTGTGAACCGAAATCAATAACTTTTTCGATAATGAAGTAGTAAATAAAGGAAAAGAAGGAAAAAATTCCTGTGGGGGGGGGGGGGTGGGTGGGTGGTGACACCATGAATTACACCAACAAGTGATGCTGCTGTCTGTCTGTACGTGTGTTGTGTCTGGTTGTGCATCTGCGTGTTTTGCACCGAGGACTGGACAACGTTGTTTCGTCGGGTTGTACTTGTTCAATCAGATGACAATAAACTTGACTTGAGCCCCTTTATCGAGCCTAAAGTAGGAAAGGGTAATGTCAACTTTATATAGGGGAAAAGTAAAAGGGGAGGAGCAGAGATGGGCATCCTTACAAGAGGCAGGGTGGGAAGGGGCATACAGGCCGTCCTTGGATTATGTACAAGATCCATTCCTAAGTCTGCCTTCAAGTTGAATTTGTAGTTAAGTCGGAACGGTTCTTATTTAGTGTCAGTTAGTGAAAAGTTTGTCTTAGTATTATCGTATATATTTTACCTTTCTAGGCATCTAGGAGGTCAATTTCTTGAAGTACGCGTCAAGGGATCCAACTTAAAATGGCGGATGGTGTTCTCCTTCCTCGAGCCGACGAACTGCTGAAGCCATGCTTTTGTAAGTATGAGTTGTCCATAAGTCAGATGTTAGTAACCTGGGGATTACCTGAATATTAAAATCACAGAGAGGAACTCAGCAGGTGTCACAGCGTCCATAGGAGGTAAAGGTATATAACAGACATTTCGGGCCTGAGCCCTTCTTCAATGTGTGAGTAAAGAGCAGACGGGCACCTGAATTAAAAAGCTGGGGGGTGGGGGAGAAAGGAATAAAGGGCGGGTGGAGGGAAAGCACAGGCAAAAGGTGTTGAATGGATAAGGATGGGACATATCCATATCCTAAGGTGAGAATTGGCTGCGGGAGAGGAACTTGCTTTTTGATGTTAATGCCATCTGGTTGGACAGATTATGACGTGTTGTTCCTCCGATTTGCGGGAAGAGATGCAATCCAGGTGCACATCGGCCAAGATGCTCTCGATAGGGCTCCACATGGTGGCTGGTGGCCCATCAGTCCTCTCAGGACATTGTGAATGGTGGGATGAAATTGGAGCACCCGGAGGAAACCCATGCAGACACTGAGAGAACATTCAAACTCTTTACAGACAGCGCAGGATTCGAACCCTGGTCTCCGACGCTGTAATAGCGTTTCGCTAACCGTTATGCCACCCCCATGGGGAAACTGTTCACATTTGGAAGTAAGAACAATGACATTATCATCTAAATGGTGCAACATTGCAGGAGCAACTGCCGCAACATCCTGTTGACACACACCACTAGAGCCCAGTGACACAGACCACCAGGGCTCAGTGACACAGACCACCAGTGCCCAGTAACACACACACTACCAGGGCCCAGTGACACAGACCACCAGGGCCCAGTGACACAGACCACCAGGGCCCAGTGACACAGACCACCAGGGCCCAGTGACACAGACCACCAGGGCCCAGTGACACAGACCACCAGGGCCCAGTGACACAGACCACCAGGGCCCAGTGACACAGACCACCAGGGCCCAGTGACACAGACCACCAGGGCCCAGTGACACAGACCACCAGGGCCCAGTGACACAAACCACCAGGGCCCAGTGACACACCACCAGTGTCTCTTAATGCAGACCACCAGTGAACATGCTGACCCTGAACTTGACTGTTATATCCCACCTCTCTAGTTAGGCCATCTACATATTGCTTGAGAAAACTTTCTTGGACATACTTAACAAATGCTGCCCGATCTAATTCATTAACAGTCCGGGCTGCGGACCACTGGAGACTGGCTGAAGGGGTACCAGGTATCGGAACCCGGATGCTAGGGGGTGCCGAGGGCGCTGAAGGGTTCCTGATTGTGACGGAAGTTTGGATCTGGCGCTCGTGCTGCTGATGGTTCAGTCTGGACTCTGCGTGGCTGCAGGGGCTGCGGGAGCGCTGAAGAATCCATGGACACTCGGTGACTCAGGGGGATTCTCTTTTGCTTCTCTTTCTCCGACTGTAAGAGGCGCTTCAGGCAATCACTGCCAGTGGTGAATTTGTCTGCCTTACGGCAGATGAAAACAAATTCCGTGTAATATTACACTCTATTATACAACAATCAAGGAATCACGAATCTTGAAAGGTTACGAATAACATGTCAACCCCTCAGCCAGAGGACTCATGGGCAGAAATTCCCAAAAGAAGCTGCTGTTTCCTGGAAGCCAGAATTCCTTCTTGTGCCACTTGAAGTGGAGTGTCAAAGAGATGGGAAAAGTTCCCAGATGAACAGCAGGTTTGGGCAGAGATGATCGGACTTGCATTTCAAGGACATGCCAGGGGTGGGCAGCACAGACTAGTATTCAGTTCATCTTGGTGAAACGCTAAAGTCCGCAGACACTCTGATTGTAAAAACACAGAAATGCTGGAGGAACTCGGCTGGTCTCGCAGCGTCCACCTAAAAAGACTGGGGAGAAGGGAAGAATGTTGGTTTGTGCTCTCCCCCTGCTCTTCCCTTCTCCCTGGCCTTTTAATTCAGGCACCTGCCAGCTATTTTACTCCTACCTTGAGGAAGGGCTCAGGCCCGAAACATCAGTAACTGAATAGGCACGTGTAATAGTCAAAACCGTGTAAAAGTCAAACCCCTATTTTTGGCCCAGAAGTCTGGTATTTTCCATACATTGCAGGTGAATGTCGACCCCACCCCCCCCCCCCCAATATTTGGCCCTGGCCTCCCTTCCATCCGAGGTCCTGATGCCCCGACCACCGTCTCGCACCCAGGCCCCGGCCACCCACCCATCCGAGCTCTCAATGCCCCGTCCATGGATCCTCGCCCCAACCGCCCGCCTGCCAGAGCTCTTGACACCCTGACCATGGATCCTTGCTCCATCCGCCACCTACCCATCCGAGCTCCTGATGCCTCGACCGTCACCTTGGCCTTTGCCACCTGTCCATCTGAGTTCCTGAACAAAGCAGACACTTACTGCAGTCAAAGTAATGGGCCCCTAAATTTTACCTTAAATATTAGTCTGCAAAATTTGACTATTGCGTATATATATGATACATATTTTCAGCTCCTATTTGAGACATGCTGAGTTTCTCCTGCATTCCTTTCACTCAGCACCCTCTCACATACCAGTTCCAGTACGTGGTACCCCTTCAGTCAGTCTCCAGCAGTCCACAGCCTGGTGTGAATCCCTCAAGTAGCCTGCGCAGCTAAAAGCTGGTGCAACATAGGAATTCACCAGTACTGCACAATGTGCTCAACATTTGGAAGAAGATTCACGTAGAAAGGAATAAAACAAATTATCAACTACTAAAATTAATATTGACACAAAATCAACTAATCCCTTTCACAATAGATAACCTTTCCTTTAGAGAATGGGAGAGAAAAGGGATCAAAAGAATAGAAAATTGTTTTTCGGGAAATAAATTATTATCTTTTGAACAAATGAAGTGCAAATATGGTATAACTCACGGTACAATGTTTGCATACCACCAACTGAAAACCTACTTCTTTTTTTTTTAAATTTTTTATTTTTCATATCATAAACCACATTGACCATGATACATACATTTTCCTTTTCAAATATATACAGTGTCATTTTCTCCCCCCCTCCCTCCTCCCATCCCACCCTCCCTACCTCCCCCCCAATCCATTTAAAGTACAAAATCTAAGATACATTAAACCAGTCAAACAATGTTGTCATTCAATAAAAATAAACAAGAAATTCCACTGAGTCAATTCTTTTCATTTCCTTCTCCTTTCGTTAATTTAGGTAGTGAATGTCCCCGGTAGGTTTTCTCTATTGTGTTTCATGTAAGGCTCCCATATTTGTTCAAATATTTCAATATTATTTCTTAAACTATATGTTATTTTTTCTAATGGAATACATTTATTCATTTCTATATACCATTGTTGTATTTTCAAATTATCTTCCAATTTCCAGGTTAACATAATACATTTTTTTTGCTACGGCTAGAGCTATCTTAACAAATCTTTTTTGTGCACCATCCAAATCAATTCCAAATTCTTTGTTTTTTATGTTACTTAGGAGGAAGATCTCTGGATTTTTTGGTATATTGTTTTCTGTAATTTTATTTAATACTTGGTTTAGATCTTCCCAAAATTTTTCTACTTTCTCACATGTCCAGATTGCATGAATTGTTGTTCCCATTTCTTTTTTACATCGAAAACATCTATCAGATACTGTTGGGTCCCATTTATTTAACTTTTGAGGTGTAATGTATAGCCTGTGTATCCAGTTATATTGTATCATACGTAACCTCGTATTTATTGTATTTCTCATCGTTCCAGAACATAACTTCTCCCATGTTTCCTTTTTTTATCTTTATATTTAAATCTTGTTCCCATTTTTGTTTAGTTTCAGCATTTGTTTCCTCATTCTCCTTTTCTTGCAGTTTAATATACATATTTGTTATAAATCTTTTGATTATCATTGTGGCTGTAATCACATATTCAAAGTTACTTCCCTCTGGTAAACTCAGACTGCTTCCTAATTTATCCTTCAAGTAGGATCTCAATTGGTAATATGCCAGCACTGTATCTTGAGTTATATTGTATTTATCTTTCATTTGTTCAAAGGATAATAATCTATTTCCTGAAAAACAATTTTCTATTCTTTTGATCCCTTTTTTCTCCCATTCTCTAAAGGAAAGGTTATCTATTGTAAAAGGGAGTAACTTATTTTGCATCAATATTAGTTTTGGTAATTGGTAATTTGTTTTATTCCTTTCTACATGAATCTTTTTCCAAATATTTGAGTAGATGATGTAATACTGGAGAACTCCTAAGTTGTACCAATTTTTCATCCCATTTATAAAATATGTGTTCAGGTATCTTTTCCCCTATTTTATCTAATTCTAATCTAGTCCAATCTGGCTTTTCCCTTGTTTGATAAAAATCTGATAGGTATCTTAATTGTGCGGCTCTATAATAATTTTTAAAGTTTGGCAGTTGTAAGCCTCCTTGTTTATACCATTCTGTTAATTTATCTAGTGCTATCCTCGGTTTCCCCCCTTTCCATAAAAATTTCCTTATTATTTTCTTTAACTCCTTGAAGAATTTCTCTGTCAAGTGTATTGGCAATGCCTGAAATAGGTATAATATTCTTGGGAAAATTTTCATTTTAATACAGTTTATCCTTCCTATTAGTGTTAATGGTAAATCTTTCCAATGCTCTAAATCGTCTTGTAATTTTTTCATTAGTGGATAATAATTGAGTTTATATAGATGGCCGAGATTTTTATTTATTTGTATACCTAGGCATCTTATTGCTTGCATTTGCCATCTGAATGGTGATTCCTTCTTAAATTTTGAGAAATCCGCATTATTCATAGGCATTGCTTCACTTTTATTTACGTTAATCTTGTAACCCGACACTTCTCCATATTCCTTCAATTTCTTATATAATTCTTTTATTGATAGTTCTGGTTCTGTTAAGTATACTATAACATCATCCGCAAATAAACTGATTTTATATTCCTTGTCTTTTATTTTTATCCCTTTTATATTATTTTCTGTTCTTATCAATTCTGCTAGTGGTTCTATAGCTAACGCGAACAATAAGGGTGATATTCGGCATCCCTGCCGTGTTGACCTGCTTAAGTTAAATTGCTTTGATATATATCCATTTACTGTCACTTTTGCCAATGGCCCCTTATATAATGCTTTAATCCAATTAATATACTTCTCTGGTAAACTGAATTTTTGCAATACTTTGAATAAATAATTCCATTCTACTCTGTCAAAGGCCTTCTCTGCGTCTAAAGCAACTGCTACTGTTGGTGCTTTACTCCCTTCTACTGCATGAATTAAGTTAATAAATTTACAAATATTGTCTGTTGTGCGTCTTTTTTTAATAAATCCAGTTTGGTCTAGATTTACCATTTTAGGTACATACTCTGCTAATCTGTTTGCTAATAGTTTAACTATTGGGCTAAACTATTAAAGGGCTTTGGCAAATACTAGAGCGCATCGGATGTCCCCCAAAGTTCCTCAACATGATTATCCAACTGCACGAAAACCAACAAGGTCGGGTCAGATACAGCAATGAGCTCTCTGAACCCTTCTCCATTAACAATGGCGTGAAGCAAGGCTGTGTTCTGGCATCAACCCTCTTTTCAATCTTCTTCAGCATGATGCTGAACCAAGCCATGAAAGACCCCAACAATGAAGACGCTGTTTACATCCGGTACCGCACGGATGGCAGTCTCTTCAATCTGAGGCGCCTGCAAGCTCACACCAAGACACAAGAGAAACTTGTCCGTGAACTACTCTTTGCAGACGATGCCGCTTTAGTTGCCCATTCAGAGCCAGCTCTTCAGCGCTTGAAGTCCTGCTTTGCGGAAACTGCCAAAATGTTTGGCCTGGAAGTCAGCCTGAAGAAAACTGAGGTCCTCCATCAGCCAGCTCCCCACCATGATTACCAGCCCCCCCACATCTCCATCGGGCACACAAAACTCAAAACGGTCAACCAGTTTACCTATCTCGGCTGCACCATTTCATCAGATGCAAGGATCGACAATGAGATAGACAACAGACTCGCCAAGGCAAATAGCGCCTTTGGAAGACTACACAAAAGAGTCTGGAAAAACAACCAACTGAAAAACCTCACAAAGATAAGCGTATACAGAGCCGTTGTCATACCCACACTCCTGTTCGGCTCCGAATCATGGGTCCTCTACCGGCACCACCTACGGCTCCTAGAACGCTTCCACCAGCGTTGTCTCCGCTCCATCCTCAACATCCATTGGAGCGCTTACATCCCTAACGTCGAAGTACTCGAGATGGCAGAGATCGACAGCATCGAGTCCACGCTGCTGAAGATCCAGCTGCGCTGGATGGGTCACGTCTCCAGAATGGAGGACCATCGCCTTCCCAAGATCGTGTTATATGGCGAGCTCTCCACTGGCCACCGTGACAGAGGTGCACCAAAGAAAAGGTACAAGGACTGCCTAAAGAAATCTCTTGGTGCCTGCCACATTGACCACCGCCAGTGGGCTGATAACGCCTCAAACCGTGCATCTTGGCGCCTCACAGTTTGGCGGGCAGCAACCTCCTTTGAAGAAGACCGCAGAGCCCACCTCACTGACAAAAGGCAAAGGAGGAAAAACCCAACACCCAACCCCAACCAACCAATTTTCCCCTGCAACCGCTGCAATCGTGTCTGCCTGTCCCGCATCGGACTTGTCAGCCACAAACGAGCCTGCAGCTGACGTGGACTTTTTACCCCCTCCATAAATCTTCGTCCGCGAAGCCAAGCCAAAGAAAAAGTTTAGCTAATATCTTATAATCTGTGTTAAGTAATGATATTGGTCTATATGACGCTGGTGCGAGTGGATCTTTCCCTTGCTTTAGTATTACTGTAATTATTGCTGTTTTACATGAATCTGGTAAGCTTTGTGTTTTATCAATCTGGTTGATTATTTCCAGGAGGGGAGGAATTAATAACTCTTTAAATGTTTTATAGAATTCTATTGGGAATCCATCCTCTCCTGGTGTTTTATTATTTGGTAATTTTTTTTATTATCTCTTGTATTTCTACTATTTCAAATGGTTCTTTTAATTTATTTTGTTCCTCTATTTGTAATTTTGGTAGTTCAATTTTGGTTAAAAATTCATCTATTTTCCCTTCTTTCCCTTCGTTAACTGAAAACCTACTTGAAGGACAAATTGGGAAGCAGGCTGAGGTTACCAGAAGGAAGCAATTTTGAATATGTGATTACAGACACAATGATAATTAAAAGATTTATAACAAACATGTATATCAAACTGCAAGAGAAAGAAAATGATGAAGTAAACTGTAAACCCAAACAAAAATGCGAACAAGATCTAAACATAAAGATAAAGAATGAAACATGGGAAAAGCTATGCTCCAGAACCATGAGAAATGCAATAAACACGAGGTTATGCATTATACAATATAATTGGTTACACAGGCTATACACCACGCCCCAAAAGTTAAATAAATGGGACCCAACAGTATCAGACAGATGTTTTCGCTGTAAGAAGGAAATGGGAACAACAGTACATGCAATTTGGGCATGTGAGAAAGTTTTGGGAAGAACTAAATCAGGTATTAAATAAAATCACAAAAAGCAACAGACCAAAAAATCCAGAGATCTTTCTTCTAAGTAATATAAGAAGTAAAGAACTTGGACTCGATTTGGATGGAGCACAAAAAAGATTTATTATGATAACCTTAGCTGTAGCAAAAAAATGTATTATGTCAACCTGGAAATTAGAAGAGAGCCTGAGAATACAGCAATGGTACATAGAAATGAATAAATGTATTCCACTGAAAAAAATAACATAATTTAAGAAATAACATCACATTATTCGAACAAATTTGGGAACCGTACATGGAACACAACAGAGAAGTCCTACCGTGGACCTCCACCGCCTAAAATGACAGAAGGAGAAGACGACGAAATGAACCGACCCAGTGTGTAAAAGTAGATGACACAAATTTCTTGGTTATTTTCATTGTGTGATGACATTGTTTAATGGGTTTAATGTATCATATATGTTGAACGTTGAGTGGGTGGGGGGGGGTGAAGGAGGGAGGGAAGGGAGGGGGGAAAAGGGGAGAAAATGACACTATGTATACTCAAGAGGGAAATTTTTGTGTGTATTTTGGTCAGTATGGTTCATAGTGTGAAAAATAAAAATTTTTTTTAAAAAAGTAGCCTGCACAGCACCTCGCCTCGATTTGCCAACAGCCCCTCTGCCCGTGCGGTTCTTCAGCCACAGAATCCCTCGCTGGTCCATCACTGTGGTCACCATCCCGTGGGTTGTCTCCCCTGCTTCTTCTCACACAGGGTGTGGGGAGACTGGGTGTTCTCCCCATTTTCTGGTGCCCTGTGCCAGTCCTCTGCTTCATTGTCCAGTGTTATCTGCCACACATGCCCTTGGTGTTGCAGCAGGGACCACGGGTGGTAGCTCCCTTTCCTTCCTGGGGTGTGGGTGGGGTGGGGGGGGGATGCGCTGGGGCCGAAAAACCCCTGTAGCAAAGGACTCACCTTGTCTGCACTTCCCTGAGTGCCGGCATCGGCTCACAGGGCTGGTCTCAACCCCAACTCCACATCAGAAAGCTGTGGGCTCGAGTCCCACCGGTGGAGACTGGAAGCACTCAATAGATCAGGCAGCGCCTATGGAGAGAGATCTGGAACTTGGGAAAGAGAAAACTCAGTTAGTGTGCGGGGAGGTGGGAAGAACTAATGGAGGGGTCTAGACCTGAAACGCACAAAGTGAAGGAAGGAAAGTTTAGAGGAGACATCAGGGGAAAGTGTTTTTAGGTAGACCGTTGTGGGTGCCTGGAATGCCTTGCCAGAGGTAGTGGTGGAGGCTGGAACAACCGGGGGCATTTAAGAGACTCTTAGACAGGCACATGGATGAAAAAAAAATAGAGGGTTACGGGATAGGGAGGGTTTAGTCTGTTTTGGTAGGTATATATGGGTCGGCACAATATCAAGGGCTGTTGTGTTCTGTGGTCTATGCTGTTAACTTCTTCCATAGATGTTGCCTGACCAACTGAGATTTTCCCAACAGTAAAAACACAGTGCTGGAGAAACTCAGCAGGTCAAACATAGAGCAAAGATAAAGATACAGTCCCTTCATCAAGGAGACATATCCACTCCCCCGTTCGCTGCTGTGCCCTCCCTCCCTTATCCATCTATGACTTCCTGCCTTTGGGACTGTGCTCCTCCACTCCCCCCTCCCCCCACCATTTTGTTCGGATGTCTGCCGACATTTTGTCCACATCCTGGTGAAGGGTGCAAGCCTGAGACGTTGGTCATCTTTGGACACTGTTTCTCCAGCATCATGTTTTTACTCCATCTACAATGTCTGCAGACTTTCGTGTTTCATTTTGGGGTCAGGGGACCTGGTGGTGGGTGAGGGGAGGAGGAGTCGGGTGTGACCAGGGAGGGGGTTTTGGTGGGGTATCGGGGACAGGAGACCAGGTGGTTAGTGCGGAGCAGGAGAGTCGGAGTGCTCAGGCACGTGCGCGTCCGCAACCCCCGATGCCCCTCCAACCGCTCTGCTTCCAAACAAGGGTCAGTCGTGTGGGCTCACCCAACAAGAAGGTCGCCCGTCGCCCGTCGCCACCCCCCCCCCCCACCGACACAGAGAGTTTGACCTTTCATCATGTTCAGCAAGTCACTATTCCCCAAATGTTAATTGCAGCCTGAGGCTAATGTTAGTTTCATTGTTACTGTCACTGCTCCAGCTAAGCTGCTAATGGACCATGAGCAGGAGGTAACCCGCTGGCATAATTGGAACCGAAGCATCCAGCGAGGACATAGAACATAGAACACTACCGCACAGTACAGGCCCTTTGGCCCTCAATATTGTGCAGACCCATATCTTTCTTAAGAGAAAGGCACAAACACTCCCTACCTCGTAAGCCTCCATCTTTCTTCCAACCACGTGCCTGTCTTAAATGCCCCCAGTGCTTCAACCTCCAACACCACCCCTGGCAAGGCCCATTCCAGGCATCCACAACTCTCTGTCTATAAAAACAAACTGACTGTGCAATACAGAACAGAAAAAGTGCAAAAATAAGAATCCTTAAACAAGCCCCTGATTGAGTTTGTCATTGAGGAGTCTGATGGTGGAGGGGTAGCAGCTGTTCCTGAACCTGGTGGGGCGAGTCTCTTGGCACCGATACCTCTTTCCTGATGGCAGCAGCGAGAACAGAGCGTGTGCTGGGTGGTGTGGATCCTTGACATTTGCTGCTGTTCTCCAACAGCAGTGTTCCCTGTTATATAGATTTAGTAGTGGAGTACCAGTTGATGAAGTAGACAAAGACGATGCGGTCAAACAATATTCATGGCTTTTATTAGCAGAAACTTCTGGCAGCTCAGCAGAGATTCACCACAAGTAGATATACTCAATAGTGGGGAGGGTTCTGCCTGTGATGTCCTGGGCTGTGTCCACTACCTTTTGTCGGCCTTTATGCTCAGGGGTATCGGTGTCCCCGTGCCAGACCATGATGAGGCTGGTCAGCACACTTTCCACCACACCTCTGTAGAAATTTGTCAAGGTTTCCGATGTCACGCTGAACCTCCACAAAATCCTGAGGAAGTAGAGAAACTGACGTGCTTTCTTCATGATTCTGTCAGTGTGTTGGATCCAGGAAAGGTCCTCCGAGATAGTGACTCCCAAGAATTAAATTTGCACACCTTGGGTAAGGCAGCAGGGATGGGGCTGGACACCATCGGCTGCAGTTTCTCCTCCCGGCTATCACGTTCCACTGCTCCGAGTGAGTTAATAGCTGCACCCATAACCTGAAAAATGAATAAATAGTGTCTTGGGTTGGGGAGGGGGGCGGGGGGAAAATCCTGCCCACGCTGGCCAAAACTGCTCTCACACACCCACTCGTTCCCCATCTGCAACACCACCCAAAACAAAACGCTGCGTCAGGGCAGAATGGTTGGCGCAATGCCTTTTCAGCATTAGCGATTGAAATTGGGATTCGAATCCCACACTGTCTATAAGGAGATTCTCCCCATGACTGCGAGGGTTTTCCTCCAATCCTAACCCTAACCCCAGGGGTCTGGTTTCCTTTCACCATTCAAAACGTATAAGGGTTGTAGGTCAAATCAGTGTAATTGGGTGACACGGGCTTGTGGGCCGAAAGGGCCTGTTACCGTGCGGTAGGTCTAAATTTAAATAAAAAATTTTAATTTAAAGTGGGACTGGGGTTCATATCTGTAATGAGTTTCTATGTTCTCCCCATGTCTGCATGGGTTTTCCCCGGGGGCTCTGGTTTCCTCCCACCATTTGAAATGTACTGGGAGTTGTAGGTCAGTTGGACCTTTTACTCTGGTGTATGTCTACATTTGAAATTTGTAAGGAAACGCAGAGAAGATACCTCAGCCCCCATCTCTCTCAACACTCACTGGCTCTAAACTGACATCTTGGACTGGAAATATCCTCCAACTGAATATTGTGAATTCCAGCTCCGAGCTCCGGTTTGAATTGTTGATTGTCTGTGACCTTGGGGTCAGATTTGACCCCAGGATGAGTTCTGGGCCTGCATAGCTGCCAAACCTCTGTCACTGCAGTACGACCTGGTTTGAATCCCTACTCTCAGCTCATCACCAAAACTCTTGCCTTTACCAATGTGATGGCAGCGCTGCCACTGGTGTGGACCCGCGGAGAGCGGGGAGCGGAGGCACAGCGCTCCCTCACAGTAGCCAACCACCCAGTCCAGCTGCCATCAGCTCCATACAGACTTAAAATGGCCTGTAAACGGAGTCGATGGTGGTTTTAATTATAAATTCTGCGACTGCAGAGTCCACGGCCTACGATGGTGGCACCTGTGATTGGCAGCAGCCATGAGGGATTGAAGGCTCCGGGGAAGCAGAGGACTGGTGCAGGGCACCATAAAACGGGGAGACCACCCCCCATTTGAAAAGGAGAAGCAGAGGAGACCGACCCACAGGATGGTGACCACAGTGGCGGACCCCAGTGAGCGTCAGTGTGTGTGGGACCCGTCCCCCAGTGAGGGTCAGAGTGTGTGGACCCCATCCCCCAGTGAGAGTCAGTGTTTGTGGGACTCGTCCCTGAATGAGGGTCAGTGTTTGTGGGACTTGTCTCCGAATGAGGGTCAGCGTGAGTGGGACCTGTTCCCGAGTGAGGGAAGATTGAGGGGTAATTGATAGAGGTATTTAATATTATGACGGGTACAAATAGAGTAAATGTGGTCAGGCTTTTTCTATTGAGCGTGGTGTGGGGGTGGATTTAAACACGAGGACATGGATTGAGATTGAAAAGGGAAAGTTTAGGGGAAACATGAGGGGGAATTTCTTCACTCAGAGGTTGGTGGGAGTGTGGAATGAGCTTCTGGCCAAAGTGGTAGATGCAAGTTCGATTTTAATATTTAAGGAAAAGTTGGATTGGCATATGGATGAGAGAGGTATGGAAGATTATAGACAGGTGCAGGTCAATGGGATTAGGTGGGACTAGAAGGGCCAAACTGGCTTGTTTTCTGTGCAGTAATGGTAATATAGTTATATGGTAAACAAACTGACTGTGAAATACAGAGAGAAGAAAAGAAAATCAGTAAAAGTGGACAAGTAAGAGTCTTTAAATGAGTCCCTAATTGAGTTTGTTGTTGAGGAGTCTGATGGTGGAGGGGTAGCAGCTGTTCCTGAACCTGGTGGCGCATGTCTTGTGGCACTGAGACCTCTTTCCTGATGGCAACAGCGAGAACAGAGCGTGTGCTAGGTGGTCTGGATCCCTGATGATCGCTGCTGCTCTCCAATGGCAGTGTTCCCTGTCGATGTTCTCGATAGTGGGGAGGGTTATGCCCGCGATGTCCTGGGCTGTGTCCACTACCTTTTGCAGGGCTTTACTCTCAGGGGTATTGGTGTCCCCCGTCCCAGACCGTGATACAGCCAGTCAGCGCACTTTCCACTGCACCTGTGCAGAAATTTGCCAGGGTTTCTGGTGTCCGTACCGAACTCCTGAGGAAATAGAGGCACTGATGTGCTTTCTTCACAATGCTGTTGGGTCCAGGAAAGATTCTCCGAGATAATGAACCCCCCCCACCACAAAAACTTAAATGTGCTCACCCTCTCCACCTCCGATCCCCCAGTGATCACTGGATTGTCCACCTCCGGCCTTCCTTTCCTGAAGTCAGCAATCAAGTCCTTGTTTTTGGTGACATTGAGTTGTTGTTGGTGCACCATTCGGTCAAGTTTTAGTCTCCCCTCCTCCCCTTCCTTTATACATTCCACCACCGTGGTATAGTCGGCAACTTTCTAGATGGTGTTATTGCCGTACCGAGCTACTCGTGACTCATGGGGGGGAAGGGCAAGTGCCAGCTTGATGCAGCGGTTCAATGCTGTGATTAGCCTATAATTAAATTATGATCTTAAATCAGGGAGATACGGTGTGACAAACACCTTCTCACAAATGAGAACCGATCACTAACAATCACCATCACGGTCTGAGGAAAGGTTAAAGCAATGAGGGGAGCATTGCGCTGGGCAGCACCCGTCCTCCGCCTTAACCCTTTCAGGCAATGTTCAGTGCAGGCAACACAGATGCGGAGGTCGGCCCAGAATTATTCCCCTCATCTCCCATTTCCTACACCCTCGAGCTGTGATATCCTGTTAAATTTATCGCCATTTTGAAATACTCTGATCCTTGTGGGGGCAAAGTTACTCAGTGAGGTTCAGTCCCACATATACTGACTCTCCCATAGGTACAGTTGTATGGAGATTGACCCTTACTGGGAGACGGGTCCCACACACACTGACCCTCACTGGGGGAAGAATCCCACACACTGACCCTCACTGGGGGATGAGTCCCACACACACTGACCCTCATTGGGGGACGGGTCCAACACACATTGATCCTCACTGGGGGAACGGGCTCCTTACACACTGACTCTCACTGGGAGGCGGGTCCATCACACACTGACCCTCACTGGGGGATGGGTCCCATACACACTGACTCTCACTGGGAGATGGTCCCACACACACTGACTATCACAGGGGGATGGGTCCCACACACATTGACCCTCACTGGGGGATGAGTCCACTCACACTGACCCTCACTGGGGGACAGGTCCCTCACACACTGACTTTCACTGGAGAGTTTGAATTGGGCAAATATTGGTGTCAATGAAAGATGATTTATTTACAAATTCAAAGACTAGACACATAAAATGGTGTGTCCAAGAAACATGGCATTTCACAAAGGACCAAGATGATTGAGCTGGAGATGTTGTAGAGTCAGTGTATTCATGTCATGGACTGAGAATGGATAGATTAAGCTGAATGATTGCGAGTTGACTGGATGGATATATTAAGGAATGCCAGAATAGTCTTGGTATGCACGCAGTCATAATTTTCATTTGTTACCTCTCTCAGATTTGCTGATGTTATCAAGACACTTTGGAGACCTGTAAAGAACGCAGTCTGTCCAGGTCGGTAGCAGAACGTTGAGCACCGTCATGCTGAGCACCATCACGCTGAGCACCGGTGGCCCTCAGGGCCGCACGCTCAGCCCGCTCCTGTCCACGACAGCAACGCTAGATCCAGCTCCAGCAAAGTTAACAGATTTGCAGACGTCACCACAGTTGAAACAGAGGCGAGGGCAAGTTTGGGGCATTCTGTGCAGTTTTGGTGACCTCATTACACGAGAGATATCAATAAGATGGAAAGAGGGCAGAGAGGATATACTAGGATGTTATGGGGACTTCAGGAACTGAGTTACAGGGAAAGGTTAAACAGGTTAGGACTTTATTTCCTGGTGCGTAGAAGAAGAATTTGATTGAGGTATTTAAAATTATGAGGGAGACAGACAGTAAATGTAGGTCGGCTTTTTCCACTGAGGGTGGGTGAGATATAAACCAGAGGACAAGGGTTAAGGGTGAAAAGGGAGAAGTTTGGGGGGAACTTCTTCATACAGAGAACGGTGGGAGTGTGGAATGAGCTGCCAGCTGAGGTGGTGAATGTGGGCTGAATTTTAACATTTAAGACAAATTTGGATGGTTACATGGATGGGAGGGGTCTGGAGGGTGATGGATTGGGTGCAGGAGTGGGACTAGACAGAAAAAAAATAGTTTGGCACAGACTAGAAGGGCTGAAGGGCCTGTTTCTGTGTTGAACAGTTGGCCTCATCAGCAATGACAATGAGTCGCACTACGGAGACGAGGTGGAAAATCTTGTGAAATGGCGCAAGGGTAACAACCTGAGTTTTAATGTGTACATCAGGAGGACCAGGAACGACCACCCTCCCCTACACATTAACCACTCTGTAGTGGAGAGAGTGGAGACACCAAGTTCCTTGGAGTTCACTGAACTAGTGACCTATCTTGGACACTCAACATCTCCTCACTTGTCAGGAAGGCGTGACAGCAACTGCACTTCCTGAGAGGACTGAAGTGGGCAAGGCTGCTGTCAAGTCAACCTTCTACAGGAGCTCTATCGAGAGCGTCCTGGCCGGCTACATCACAGTTTGGGAACTTGCTGCAGAGAAATGGATCAGAACTCAATCTGCAGGACACCTTGAGCGGCAGAAAGGATCACTGGAGTGTCCCTCCACCCCATCGACGTGATCTACCAGGATTGTTGTCTGAAGAGGACGCGCATAATCATTGAGGATCCCTTCCACCCCCACACACGGCATCGTCCAGCTGCTCCTGTCGGGGAAGAGATCCAGGAGGATCAGAGCCAGCACCACCAGGCTGAGGAACAGCTTCTTCCCACGGGCAGCGAGAACGCTGAACGACCAAAGGAACTGCTCACACTGACCCTCTGAGCCTCTCATTTGGACAAAGCGACATTCTAAAATTTATTTTTAATCGATAAAGTACCTGTCCTGCATACTTAGTGTCTATCTGTAAGTGTGTGATGTCTGGTTGTGTGCGTGTTTCGCACCGAGGACCGGAGAACGCTCTTTCGTTGGGATGTACTTGTGCAATCAGATGACAATAAACCTCACTTGAACTTGATTGGCGTAGTGGTTAATGCAACACTGTTACAGTGCCAGTAACTGGGACTAGTGTTCGAATCCTGCAATGTTTGTAAGGAGTTTGTATGTTTTCTGCGTGGGATTTTCCCAGGGGCTCCGGATTTCTCCCATCATTCTAAATACATACTGGAGGTTGTAGGTCAATTGGGCGACATGGCACTTGTGGGCCGGCAGGACCTGTTACTGTGCTGAATGACTAAATGTGAATCACTGTGGGAGGGGTGGTGGGTGAGGGAATGAATCACTGTGGGAGGGGTGGTGGGTGTGGGTGTGAATCGCTGTGGGGGGGGTAGTGGGTGAGGGTGCGAATCGCTGTGGGAGGGGTGGTGATGAGGGAATAAATCGCTGTGGGAGGGGTGGTTGGAGAGGGAGTGAATCGCTGTGGGAGGGTGGTTGGAGAGGGAGTGAATCGCTGTGGGAGGGTGGTGGGTGAAGGAGTGAATCGCTGTGGGAGGGGTGGTGGGTGAGGGAGTGAATCACTGTGCGAGAGGTAGTGGGTGAGGGTGTTAATCACTGTGGGAGGCTGTAGAAACACAAAGCTGTAGAAACTCAGCATGTCAAGCATTGTCCTTTATGTCGCAAAGATAAAATACATCAACGATACGGGTTTGAGCCCTTCAAGGTATGGAAAAATGTCAGCAGGCATCCGAACAAAAGACTGGGGGGAGGTGTGGTCGCAGAGGCAGGAAATGATAGGTGGAGAAGGGGAAGGGGGAAGAGGAGAGAGCAGGTTAGTAGAAACCGGAAAAGTCGATGTTAATGCCAACTTGCCAGAGAGCGCCCAGATGGAAAATCAGGCGGTATTCCTCCAATTCATGGGTGCTCTTGATGGGAGTGCATGGACAGACATGCGAATGTGGGAGTGCACGGTAGAACTGAAATGGTTGGCTACTGGGAGGTCTCTGACACTGTTGCAGATGGAGTGAACGTGCTCAGCCAAGCGAACCCCCAGTCTGTGCCCAGACTCTCCGATGTAGAGGTCACTCTGTTGGAGGGCTTTATATTTAAGAATAGGTTTAATTGATTGAAAGAGAATCAACATGTGTTATCAACATACTGTGGTCTTTATGGTTGAACTCTTGAAAGGACACACACAGACTGACCCGGAATAATACACATATCGGGTGCAAGTAAATCGCTGCCAAAAATTCTCAACTCGAGACCGAGAATGCAAGGGTTAAACACACAATACCCATCCAGGTACAGCAGACCAATGAACAGTAAATTAATTACAACTAACAAGAAAGGACATACATGATAAACGGTCGGACACTGAGGAGTGCGGTAGAACAGAGGGATCTGGGAATACAGATACATAATTCCCTGAAAGTGGTGTCACAGGTGGACAGGGTTGTCAAGAGAACTTTTGGCACATTGGCTTCATAAGTCAAAGTATTGAGTCCAGGAGCCGGCATGTTATGGTAAAGTTATACAAGATAGTGGTGAGGCCAAATTTGGAGGATGGTGTGCAGTTTTGGTCACCGAACTACAGGAAGGATATCAATAAGATAGAAAGAGTGCAGAGAAGATTTACTAGGATGTTGCCTGGACTTCAGGAACGGAATTACAGGGAAAGATTAAACAGGTTAGGACTTTATTCCCTGGAGCATAGAAGAATGAGGGGAGATTTGATGGAGAAATTTAAAATTATGAGGGGTACAGAGAGAGTAAACGTAGGTCGGCTTTCTCCACTGAGGGTAGGTGAGACACAAACCAGGGAACAGGGGTTAAGGGTGAAAAGGTTAGGGGGAATGTGAGGAGGAACTTCTACACACAGAGAGTGGTGGGAGTGTGGACGAGCTGAGTTGGGTTTAATTTTAACACTGAAGAAGAATTTGGAAGGGTCAAGGATGACAGGGTCAGTGTAACTGGGCAGAAAAATAGTTTGGCACAGACTAGAAGGGCTGAAGGGCCTGTTTCTGTGCCGTAGTGTTCTATGATTCCATTTCAAGTGAATCTAGTTTGCAGCATTGACCACGGCACGGGATCTGGGATGGGCCCATCGCAGTTGGCCCTCCGAAGACCAATCGCGTGTCAACCTCACCTGTGGGCAACTGGGGGACCAATGACATGTCAGCCGCAAGGGCCAATCACGCACCAGTCTCACAGGTGGGCACATCGCACCCTTGATTGGCCTGTGAGGTGACCTCAGACTAGGTTCCAAACAGAGAGGTCACATAACACTCTGTAATCCACACTACAGAGGGGCCATGAGTACTGAGGGAGCTCCCATCTGTGGGAGGGGCAGTACTGAGGGAGCCCTGTACTGTGGGAGGGGCAGTACTGAGCCCCACTTTGTGGGAGTGGCAGTACTGAGGGAGCCCCACACTGTGGGAGGGGCAGTGCTGTGAGCCCCACTTTGTGGGAGTGGCAGTACTGAGGGAGACCCACACTGTGGGAGAGGCAGTGCTGAGGGAGCCCCACACTGTGGGAGGGGCAGTACTGAGGGAGCCCCACACTGTGGGAGGGGCAGTGCTAAGTGAGCCCCACTTTATGAGAGTGGCATTACTGAGGGAGCCCCACACTGTGGGAGGGGCAGTGCTAAGTGAGCCCCACTTTGTGGGAGTGGCAGTACTGAGGGAGCCCCACACTGTGGGAGGGGCAGTGCTAAGTGAGCCCCACTTTGTGGGAATGGCAGTACTGAGGGAGACCCACACTGTGGGAGAGGCAGTGCTGAGAGAGCCCCACACTGTGGGAGGGGCAGTACTGAGGGAGCCCCACACTGTGGGAGGGGCAGTGCTAAGTGAGCCCCACTTTATGAGGGTGGCATTACTGAGGGAGCCCCACACTGTGGGAGGGGCAGTGCTAAGTGAGTCCCACTTTGTGGGAGTGGCAGTACTGAGGGAGACCCACACTGTGGGAGAGGCAGTGCTGAGGGAGCTCCACACTGTGGGAGGGGAAGTACTGAGGGAGCTCCCCACTGTGGGGGGGCAGGGCTAAGTGAGCCCCACTTTGTGGGAGGGGCAGTACTGAGGGAGCCCCGCATTATGGGAGGGACAGTGCTGAGGGAGCTCCCCACTGTGGTAGGGACGGTAAACGGGATTTGAATGGAACGAATTTGTGTGTGAGGTGTGGGAGTACGCGGACAGGCTCCTTCTACAGAGAACTTGTACTTTGCCAGGGTGGATTTACCCCTCCGTGGATCTACTATCTTTCGTCTAAGTTGCATCGGTGACTCCACGGCCACCCCATCACTGATTCGCTCGGAGGTCGGTTGTTGGTGACTTTTTGACGGCGTCTCGAAGGGCTGGGAGCCCGGCCTCACCATGGAGGAGTTCGGGAGCCGTGGGCCGATTGCCAAAGAGCTGGTTCACGAAGTGTCCGGGGACTTCTGCTCGTCGCTCTGTTATCTCATCGACCAAATAATGGACTCACATCTTGGAGTTTCGTCTCGATGTGGGGAATGAGGGATGCTGTGCTTTGAGTTAGCACAAATTCCCTCGACTAGAGACCTGCCCTCTCCTGTTGCGGACGACTGTTTTACACTGTGGTCGAGTTTGTTTTTTTTTGGTGAATTTGCCAGACCCATTTTCCAAAAGCCCTGAGCCCGACAGGAGTCGCTCTGGGCCAGTGACATCAACGACCCCCGTGGCCAGGAATTCATTCTCGTCACTGGAAGAGGAGAATGAGGTCACGATACTTGTCCCCAACCATCACGGGTGGAAAATTAACAAAGGTAGTGGTGGGGAGCGACAGTTACAGCCAGTGTGAAAATGGAGGGAAAATCCGGGATTTGCCTACGAAATGTGAAGGCGGGGGTCCAGTCACGAGTGGAGTCAATTCACGGACTCGCCAGCCGCCTGGGAGAGACCGCGTTTCACGGAGATGCGGAGTGGGCGAGGGTGCAGCCCCTGCTCCCGGGCTTCGAAGGCTGCATTTCAGCCCCACGCTCCCGGCACCCGGTCACGGAGGAGGGAGGGTCGGTCGAGGGGTGTCCTCGTCGGTCTGGGTACGGGGCCTGGACAAAATGGATTCAGGCAGTGGGCAGACGGGGGTTCAGCTCGGGCTGACCACCTGCCCCTCTCCAGAGAACACCTGTGTGTCCATGTATCCCTGGAGAAGGAGCTCTCAGTGCCTACGGGCAGTTTGGAGGGTCTCAGGGAAAGGTCCCCCCCCCCCCCCCCCGAAGGATTTGAAGGAGATGATCATGTATTTTGTGTTAATAGCCTGAATTGTAAACTGATGTAACGTTGGGTCTATGAAAAGGGGCGGTGTTGATTTACCGCCGACACGGGGGCTGTGGGGGGGTGAGTACTGAGGGAGCCCCGAGCTGTGGGAGGGGCAGCACTGAGGTAGCCCCGCACTGAGGGAGGGGCAGTACCGAGGGAGTGTCCCTGTGGGAGGAGGGGCGGTGAGATTGCTGGATTGTCATTTACTGGGGGAATCAACACGTTCACATTTGGATGGGGGATAAACAGAGACTGAATGGTAACTGCCTGAGCCAGACTGGAGGGGCTGAATGGTCTCCGTCTGTTTTTCCCCCTCCTCCAGTTCCCCGCCTGCTTCCCCCCACACACAGACCACACCACACGGACTGTCAGGTACGCCGAACCGTGCTTTATTGAGGTCGAGCCGCCGTCGCAAGGAGCGGAGCCGCGTCGCCCGGGGAACCGCGCCGGAGCCTCTCGCCCTCGACTGCAGCCCGTGGTGTAGACGGGTGCCGGGGGAGTTAGTCCAGACCGTCCTCCCATGATCCCCGCCTCGCCCCCACCACTCCCCCACCCCCCCGTACGGTCGCCTCGCCCCCCGAGCCCCTGCTTCGCCCCCACCCCCAGCCGCCCCGAGCTCAACAGGACGTGTAGGTTTTCCAGAAAAAGTTCTTGCAGCCGGCCTTGCGGTCCCGGCCCGAACCCCAACGGCGCCACGGCGCCTTCCACTCCGGCGACTTGTCCTGGGCCGCCAGCTCCCACAGCAGCTTCAGCACCATTACCCTGGACAGCTCCTGCAGCGACAACAACGTGCGTTCAGATTTGGTGGCAGAGCGCACACACATCACATACAACTCCGAAATTCTTTTTCCTGCGGATCGGGCAGTGCAAAAGAACTACTCAGCGTGCACATGTAAACAAATAAAGAAATGTAAACAAGCTGACTGTACAATACAGAGAGGAAAAATTCAATAAAGTGTACAAGAATCCTTAAATAAGCCCCTGATTGAGTTTGTCGTTGAGGAGTCTGATGGTGGCGGGGGAGCAGCTGTTCCTGAAGCTGGTGGGTGCGAGTCCTGTGGCCCCGATACCCCTTTCCTGATGGCAGCAGAGAACAGAGCGTGTGCTGGGTGGAGGGGATCGCTGCTGCTCTCGACGACAGCGTTCCCCGTAGAAGTTCTCAATGGTGGGGAGGGTGATGTGATATCCTGGGCAGTGTCCATCTCCTTTTGGAGGGCTTGACGCTCAGGGGTTTTGGTGTCCCCATACCAGACCTTAATGCACTCACTTTCCTCCCCACCTCTGTAGAAATTTGACGGTGTTTTCAATGTCATACCAAACCTCCACAAACTCCTGAGAAAGCAGAGGTGCTGACGTGCTTTCTTTACGATGCTAATAGTGTGTTGGGACCAGGAAAGATTCTCTGAGATAGTGACTCCTAAGACTTAAATTTGCTCACCCTCTCCACCTCTGATCTTCCAATGATCACTGGACCTCTAGATTTAGTTAGCACCTGTCACGACTCCTGGGCAGTTCCTTGCCATGACAAGAACGTGCATTTACTTCATGCCTGTCATGGTCCCCAGCATGTCGACGCTGCAGTGCACAACAAGATGCCACAAAGGGATTAGGAGTCCGGAATCCAGAGGGTCTAACATCAACAGTAGAGGCAGTGGGGATGGTCAGTGTTTGGGGTCAAGACCCTGCCCCCACAGATGTCATTTATCTTTCCCACAAACGGAAATATTATCTGCAATGTTTAACCAGGTAAGGAGATGAAGGAAAGGATGTGGATATTGTCTACATGGACTCTAGTAAAGCCTCTGACAAGATCCCACATTGGTCAGGAAGGTTCAGATGCTCGGTATTCATGGGGAGGTAAGGAACAGGATTCAATGTTGGCTGATTGGGAGAAGCCAGAGAGTGGTGGTGGATGATTGGAGGCCTGTGACCAGTGGTGGGCCTCAGGGATTGATGCTGGGATTGGTGTTTGTCATCTATATCAATGATCTGGATGATAATGTGGTCAATTGGATCAGCAAGTTTATAAATGACACTAAGATTGGAGGCGTTGGGGATAGCGAAAGTTTTCAAAACTTGCACAGGTACCTGGACCAGCTGGAAAAATGGGCTGTTAGAAATTCAATGCAGACAAGTGAGATGTTGCATTTTGAAAGGACAAACCAAGAAAGGACGTACATGGTGAATGGTCGGACACTGAGGTGTGCGGTAGAAGAGGGATCTGGGAATACAGATAAATAATTCCCTGAAAGTGTTGTCACAGGTAGATAGTGGTTGTGAAGAGAGCTTTTGGCATGAAGGGAGATTTGATCAAGGTATTTAAAATTATGAGGGGGACGGACAGAGGAGTAAATATAGGTCAGATTTTTCCACTGAGGGTGGGTGAGATACAAACCAGAGGATGTGGGTTAAGGGTGAAAGGGTAGAAGTTTGGGGGGGAACTTCTTCACACAGAGAGCAGTGGGGAGTGTGGAACGAGCTGCCAGTTGAAGTGGTGAATGCAGGGTCAATTTTAACATGTAAGAAGAATTTGGACAGGGAAAGGCATGGAGGGATATAGACTGGGTGATGCTCAGTGGGACTAGGCAGAAAAAAGGTTTGACATAGGCTAGAAGGGCTGAAGGGGCCTGTTTCTCTGCTGTAATCTATGATTCTAGGGACAATAATAGTTCAGCACTGGTTAGAAGGGCAGAAGGGCCTGTTTTGTCGTTCTATGGTTCTAAAATAAATATCAGACCCAGTTTCAGAAACAGAATCTTCCATGATAACCCATCTCCTTCAATGGCTATCCCACAGTGGCCCCTCTCCCCCACCCCACTGATGTCAACCCTCTCCCTCTTCCCTAGTGCCCTGTGTCACTGACTGTAACACCACTGATGTCAATCCCCCTGTCTCAGTGACCCCTCTCGCTAGTTCCCCGTGTAACTGACTAATCCCCACTGACATCAACACCCCCCTCTCCCCCAACACCCTGTATCATGACTGTGACCCCACTGATGTCAATTCCCTTCCCTCACACTGTCAGGAACCCCTCTCTTCCCAGTGGCTTGGGTCACTGACTGTATCTCCACTGACATTAACCACACTCCACACTGTCACAGTTACTCTGTCCTCTGTTACATCAGCTCCGTCTTTGGATCTCCCAGTGGGCAGATGTTTTAGTTCCCCCATCTCATTCCCACACCTCCTCCCTCACCACCATTCGGGACCCCAAACAGTCCTTCCAAGTGAGGCAACGGTTCACTTGAGAATCTACAGGGTCACCTACGACTTCCGGTGCTCCCGCTGTGGTCTCCTTTTACATCGGAGAGACTGGGAGATCTCTCCGTTCGGCTCCGTCTGCCACAATAGCGTGGATCTCCCAGTGGCCACTCATTTCAATTCCCCACCCCATTCCCTTGGTGCAGATCTGTCCATGGTCCCATGCATGGCCAGACTGAGACCACCCTCAAATTGGAGGAACGACACCTCATCTTCCATCTGGGCCCCTTCCAACCAGATGGCATTAACATCGACTTCTCCACTTTCTCTCTCTCTCCCCCTCTGACTGTCTCTCTCTCCCTGCACAAAATCAATTCTCACCTTTCCTCTTAGCATATCCAATTAACACCTTTTATTGGTCTGGACCCCTCCTCCATCCAGTCTCCTGATCTTTACTTATACCTTGAGGAAGGGCTCAGGCCCGAAACGTCGGTAATATATCTTTACCTCCTATGGACGCTGTGAGACTGGCTGAGTTCCTCCTGCATTTACAGTGAATTTTGACGACAATCACAGCATCTGAAAACTTTTGGGTTTCACACAATTTCTCCGCTCCTTGGCACTGACTGGTCCAGCCCCCTCACCACTGCACCAAAATCCTTCTTCCCAAACACCCAAATGTGCAAGTGTGAAGCCGGCTCCCTCATGCTGTGACTCACCTTGATTATCCTTTCCTCCATCACCGACCCTTATCCTCCCAGCACTATGTGTACGCCACCCGCCGACAGCGGCTTTCGTTCAGGACCTGTGTTCCAACATCGCTGGCGTTAATTCAGTTCTGTCGCAAAGCAACTCCTTCCCCCTGTGCCCTGTCACTGACTGTAGCCCTCCTGATGACTGCATCTCTACTGATTTAAATCCACTCCCTGTCACACTGCAGGCCTGCTAGTTACCGATCAGATTTCTACTGTTAACCAAGCACCCTGTGTCTGACTGTACTCCCACTGAGCTCATTGTTCTTTGGTATCCAGTTCTCTGGTCATCTTTGACCATCTGACTTTTCAGCTCCACATACTTCACTCAACATGTCAGAGAGAGAAATTAATGTGAGGCCCGGCAAACGCAGCCAAGGGGTTTTATTTGACAAGGTGAGAGTGGTGCTCTGGGTGAACCCCGCTCCACTTTTGACCGAACAACTCACTTACTCCTCTGCCGCTGGGTGCCTGCTGAGCCAGCAGGATGTCCTGCGCTCCTCCCTCTCTGGGAGCACCCATGACCCGGGGTGCCAGTAAGGCGATGGAGATCATGGTGAGCAGGGCTGGAACCGGTGAGCCGGGCATCTCGTGGAGGCTGGTGTGGTCGAGCACGAAGCGAGTGGCACACTGCTCAGACAACTGCAGCCCTGTTCCTTAACACACAGCCTAATATGTTCCCCCCACAGGGGCAGGTGTGATGTCACCACCCAGCCCCCATTCCGTGATTGATGCTGGGATTCTATTGGACGAGTAATGTACCAATCAGAGCAGAGCCCCTTCATGCGATGGATTAGAATTCAATTGGAAATTTAGGATTAGTTTGATGTTTTTCACCTTTTCCTGGTACAAGGAGAGTTAGAACAGCGAACACAACAGCACAGTACAGGCCCTTCGGCCCTCGATGTTGTGTCAACCCATATATTCCTTCCAAAAAAAAGTGTAAACCCGTGACCCTCTATTTTTCTTCCATCCATGTGTCCGTCTAAGGGTCTCTTAAATGCCCCTAATGTTCCAGCCCCCACCACCATCCCTGGCAAGGCATTCCAGGCTCCCACAACTCTGGGTAAAAAAAAAACTTACCCCTGTCATCTCCACTAAACTTTCTTCCCTTCACTTTGTACAGAGGTTTGCTATTCCTACCCTGAGAAACTGGTGCAGGCCGGCCACCCTGTCCATGCCCTTCAGAACCTTGTGGACCTCTGATCTTTCTACACTCCAAAGAGAAAAGTCCCAGCTCTGCTAACCTTAACCAGTAACACTTTTTTCAATCCAGGCAACATCCTGGTGAATCTCCTCTGCCCCCTTCCACATCCTTCCTGTAATGAGGTGACCAGCACTAAACACAATGCTTACCAGAGATTTGTAGAGTTGCAACATGACCTCTCGACTCCCTGAACTCAATCCCCCAACTAATGAAGCCCAGTGTCCCTTAGGGAAGATTGCACTGTTCATCCACAATCCTAGATCATTTTGATCTTTTTTAAAAATTTTTTTATTTTTCACACTATAAACCATATTGATCAAAATACCTACATTTTCCTTCTTAAATATATACAGTGTCATTTTCTCCCCTCCCTCCCTCCCTACCTCCCCTCCCATTTATTTAAAGTTCAGAATATAAGATACATTAAACCCGTCAAATAACGTTGTCACTCAATAAAAATAAACAAGAAATTCCACTGAGTCAGTTCTTTTCATTCTCTTCTCCTTCTGTCATTTTAGGTGGTAGATGTCCCTGGTAGGTTTTCTCTATTATGTTTCATGTATGGCTCCCATATTTGTTCAAATATTGTAATGTTATTTCTTAAATTATAGGTTATTTTTTCTAATGGAATACATTTATTCATTTCTATATACCATTGTTGTATTCTCAAGTTATCTTCTAATTTCCAGGCTGACATAATACATTATTTTGCTACAGCTAGGGCTATCATAACAAATCTTTTTTGTGCACCATCCAAATCAAGTCCAAATTCTTTGTTTTTTATGTTACTTAGGAGGAAGATCTCTGGGTTTTTTGGTATATTGCTTTTTGTGATTTTATTTAATATCTGGTTTAGATCTTCCCAAAAATTTTCACTTTCTCACATGTCCAGATTGCATGAATTGTTGTTCCCATTTCCTTTTTACAGTGAAAATATCTGTCAGATACTGTTGAGTCCCATTTATTTAACTTTTGAGGTGTAATGTATAGCCTGTGTATCCAGTTATATTGTATCATACATAACCTCGTGTTTATTGTATTTCTCATAGTTCCTGAGCATAACTTCTCCCATGTTTCATTCTTTATCTTTAAGTTTAGATCTTGATCCCATTTTTGTTTAGTTTTACCATTTGTTTCCTCATTCTCCTTTTCTTGTAGTTTAATATACATGTTTGTTACAAATTTTTGATTATCATTGTGTCTGTAATCACATATTCAAAATTACTTCCTCTGGTAACCTCAGACTGCTTCCCAATTTGTCCTTCAAGAAGGATTTCAGTTGGTAATATGCCAACACTGTATCGTGAGTTATATTATATTTATCCTTCATTTGTTCAAAGGATAATAATTTATTTCCCGAAAAACAATTTTCTATTCTTTTGATCCCTTTTTTCTCCCATTCTCTAAAGGAAAGGTTATCTATTGTAAAAGGGATTAGCTGATTTTGCGTCAGTATTAGTTTTGGTAGTTGGTAATTTGTTTTATTCCTTTCTACATGAATCTTCTTCCAAATGTTGAGCAGATGATGCAATACTGGAGAATTCCTACGTTGTATCAATTTTTCATCCCATTTATATAATATATGTTCAGGTATCTTCTCCCCTATTTTATCTAGTTCTAATCTAGTCCAATCTGGCTTTTCCCTTGTTTGATAAAAATCTGATAGGTATCTTAATTGTGCGGCTCTATAATAATTTTTAAAGTTTGGCAATTGTAAGCCTCCTTGTTTATACCATTCTGTTAATTTATCTAGTGCTATCCTCGGTTTCCCCCCTTTCCATAAAAATTTCCTTATTATTTTCTTTAACTCCTTGAAGAATTTCTCTGTTAAGCGTATTGGTAATGCCTGAAATAGGTATTGTATGCTTATGAAAATGTTCATTTTAATACAGTTTATCCTTCCTATCAGTGTTAGTGGTAAGTCTTTCCAATGCTCTGTCGTCTTGTAATTTTTTCATTAGTGGATAATAATTGAGTTTATATAGATGGCCGAGGTTTTTATTTATTTGTATACCTAGATATCGCATTGCTTGCGTTTGCCATCTGAATGGTGATTCTTTCTTAAATTTTGATAAATCCGCATTATTCATTGGCATTGCTTCACTTTTATTTGCGTTAATCTTGTGCCCCGACACTTCTCCATATTCCTTCAATTTCCTATGTAATTCCTGGTTCTGCTAAGTATACTATAACGTCATCTGCAAATAAACTGATTTTATATTCCTTGTCTTTTATTTTTATCCCTTTTATTTTATTTTCTGTTCTTATCAGTTCTGCTAGTGGTTCTATGGCTAATGCGAACAATAAGGGAGATAGTGGGCATCCCTGCCGTGTTGATCTGCTTAAGTTAAATTGCTTTGATATATATACATTTACTGTCACTTTCGCCAATGGCCCCTTATATAATGCTTTAATCCAATTAATATATTTCTCTGGTAAGGTGAATTTTTGTAGTACTTTGAATAAATAATTTCATTTAACTCTGTCAAAGGCCTTCTCTGCATCTAAAGCAACAGCTACTGTTGGAGCTTTATTTCCTTCTACTGCATGAATTAAGTTAATAAATTTACAAATATTGTCTGTTGTTCATCTTTTTTTAATAAATCCAGTTTGGTCTAGATTTACTATTTTTGGTACATAGTCGGCTAATCTGTTTGCTAATAGTTTAGCTATTATCTTATAATCTCTGTTAAGTAAAGATATTGGTCTATATGACGCTGGTGCAAGTGGATCTTTCCCTGTCTTTGGTATTACTGTAATTATTGCTGTTTTGCATGAATCTGGTAAGCTTTGTGTTTTAACAATCTGGTTGATTACTTTCAGAAGGGGAAGAATTAATAAATCTTTAAATGTTTTATAGAATTCTATTGGGAATCCATCCTCTCCTGGTGTTTTATTATTCGGTAGTTTTTTTATTATCTCTTGTACTTCTTCTATTTCAAATGGTTCTGTTAATTTATTTTGTTCCTCTATTTGTAATTTCGGTAGTTCAATTTTAGTTAAAAATTCATCTATTTTGTCTTCTTTCCCTTTGTTTTCAGTTTGATATAATTGTTCTTAGAATTCTCTGAAGTTTTCATTAATCTCCGTTGGATTATATGTGATTTGCTTGTCTTTTTTCCTTAATGCCAATACCATTCTCTTAGTTTGTTCTGTCTTAAGCTGCCACGCTAGAATTTTGTGCGTTTTTTCTCCTAGTTCATAATATTTCTGTTTTGTCTTCATTATGTTCTTCTCCACCTTATATGTTTGTAGTGTTTCATATTTTATTTTTTTATCTGTCAATTCTCTTCTTTTAGTTGTGTCTTCCTTCATTGCTAATTCTTTTTCTATATTTGCTATTTCCCTTTCCAACTGCTCTGTTTCCTGATTGTAGTCCTTCTTCATCTTAGTTACATAACTTATTATTTGCCCTCTGATGAACACTTTCATTGCGTCCCATAGAATAAACTTATCTTTCACTGATTCCGTATTTATTTCAAAGTACCTTTTAATTTGTCGTTCAATGAATTCTCTAAAATCCTGCCTTTTAAGTAGCATGGAGTTTAATCTCCATCTATACATTCTTGGTGGGATGTCCTCTAATTCTATTGTCAATAACAGGGGTGAGTGGTCCAATAATAGTCTAGCTTTTCTGTTTTCCTAACTCTGTCTTGCATGCGAGCTGATAACAGAAATAGGTCTATTCTTGAGTATGTTTTATGTCTACCCGAATAATATGAATATTCCTTTTCCTTTGGGTGTTGTTTCCTCCATATATCCAAAAGTTGCATTTCTTGCATCGATTTAATTATAAATTTGGTTACTTAGTTCTTTCTGTTAATTTTTTTCCCAGTTTTATCCATGTTTGAATCCAAATTTGGTTGAAATCCCCTCCTATTAGTATGTTCCCTTGCGTGTCTGCTATCTTCAAAAAAATATCTTGCATAAATTTTTGATCTTCTTTGTTAGGTGAATATACATTAATTAAATTCCAAAATTCTGAATATATCTGACATTTTATCATTACATATTTCCCTGCTAGATCTATTATTTCCTCTTCTATTTTGATTGTTACATTTTTATTGATTAATATAGCTACTCCTCTAGCTTTTGAATTATATGACACTGCTGTTACATGTCCTATCCAATCTCTCTTTAATTTCTTGTTTTCCACTTCAGTTAGGTGTGTTTCTTGTACGAATGCTATATCATTTTTTTTCTTTTTTCAGTAAATTTAGCAGTTTCTTCCTTTTGATTTGGCTATGTATTCCATTAATATTTAAAGTCATATAGTTCAACATAGCCATTTCATACTTTGTTTATCTTTCCTTTCCATTTCCTCATTATCACCTTTCCTTCTTATCCATTTCTGCTTTCTTTTTTTGAACACTTTATAAGACAACATTTCTAAAACATAAAACATTTCCCTTATTCTCCTATCTAAAATTGCTTTAACCCCACTATCCCCTCCCCTTCCTGAGTTGCCCTTTGTCCCTTTTCGGGCAACCACATCTCCCCTCTCCATTTGGATTTGCGAATTCACTCGCAAGCGTCAACTGATTTCGGAGTGACCGTAACTCTTCCCCACCCAGCCCCCCCCAGAAAAGATTTTAATCTTCATATATAACAAAGGTCGCTCTCTTAATTCCCTCCTTACTTCCTTTCTTCCCCTTCTTAGTTCTTACCTATATTCTATTTTTTTTATATATACATACACACATACATATAGTTTGTGGTCATTTTTGTTCTCGTTACATATCTTCCTCTCTCTGTCTGTTTTGTAGTTGTTCTGCAAATTTTCTTGCTTCCTCCGGATCCAAGAATAGTCTGTTTTGCTGCCCTGGAATAACTATTTTAAGTACCGCTGGATACTTTAGCATAAATTTATATCCTTTTTTCCATATGATCGTTTTTGCTATATTAAACTCCTTCTTCAGGAGTTCAAAAGTTATATCTGGATAGAAAAAATTTTTTTGACCTTTGTATTCCAGTGGTTTTTTGTCTTCTCTTATTTTCCTCATTGCTTTCTCCAATATATTTTCTCTTGTTGTATATCTTAAGAATTTTACTAGAATGGATCTTGGTTTTTGTTGTGGTTGTGGTTTTGGGGCTAATGTTCTGTGTGCCCTTTCTATTTCCATTTCTTCCTGTAATTCTGGTCTTCCTAGGACCCTGGGGATCCATTCTTTTATAAATTCTCTCATATTCTTGCCTTCTTGAATTAGTCCATGCCCTTCAGAACCTTGTGGACCTCTGATCTTTCTACACTCCAAAGAGAAAAGTCCCAGCTCTGCTAACCTTAACCAGTAACACTTTTTTCAATCCAGGCAACATCCTGGTGAATCTCCTCTGCCCCCTTCCACATCCTTCCTGTAATGAGGTGACCAGCACTAAACACAATGCTTACCAGAGATTTGTAGAGTTGCAACATGACCTCTCGACTCCCTGAACTCAATCCCCCAACTAATGAAGCCCAGTGTCCCTTAGGGAAGATTGCACTGTTCATCCACAATCCTAGATCATTTTGATCTTTTTTAAAAATTTTTTTATTTTTCACACTATAAACCATATTGATCAAAATACCTACATTTTCCTTCTTAAATATATACAGTGTCATTTTCTCCCCTCCCTCCCTCCCTACCTCCCCTCCCATTTATTTAAAGTTCAGAATATAAGATACATTAAACCCGTCAAATAACGTTGTCACTCAATAAAAATAAACAAGAAATTCCACTGAGTCAGTTCTTTTCATTCTCTTCTCCTTCTGTCATTTTAGGTGGTAGATGTCCCTGGTAGGTTTTCTCTATTATGTTTCATGTATGGCTCCCATATTTGTTCAAATATTGTAATGTTATTTCTTAAATTATAGGTTATTTTTTCTAATGGAATACATTTATTCATTTCTATATACCATTGTTGTATTCTCAAGTTATCTTCTAATTTCCAGGCTGACATAATACATTATTTTGCTACAGCTAGGGCTATCATAACAAATCTTTTTTGTGCACCATCCAAATCAAGTCCAAATTCTTTGTTTTTTATGTTACTTAGGAGGAAGATCTCTGGGTTTTTTGGTATATTGCTTTTTGTGATTTTATTTAATATCTGGTTTAGATCTTCCCAAAAATTTTCACTTTCTCACATGTCCAGATTGCATGAATTGTTGTTCCCATTTCCTTTTTACAGTGAAAATATCTGTCAGATACTGTTGAGTCCCATTTATTTAACTTTTGAGGTGTAATGTATAGCCTGTGTATCCAGTTATATTGTATCATACATAACCTCGTGTTTATTGTATTTCTCATAGTTCCTGAGCATAACTTCTCCCATGTTTCATTCTTTATCTTTAAGTTTAGATCTTGATCCCATTTTTGTTTAGTTTTACCATTTGTTTCCTCATTCTCCTTTTCTTGTAGTTTAATATACATGTTTGTTACAAATTTTTGATTATCATTGTGTCTGTAATCACATATTCAAAATTACTTCCTCTGGTAACCTCAGACTGCTTCCCAATTTGTCCTTCAAGAAGGATTTCAGTTGGTAATATGCCAACACTGTATCGTGAGTTATATTATATTTATCCTTCATTTGTTCAAAGGATAATAATTTATTTCCCGAAAAACAATTTTCTATTCTTTTGATCCCTTTTTTCTCCCATTCTCTAAAGGAAAGGTTATCTATTGTAAAAGGGATTAGCTGATTTTGCGTCAGTATTAGTTTTGGTAGTTGGTAATTTGTTTTATTCCTTTCTACATGAATCTTCTTCCAAATGTTGAGCAGATGATGCAATACTGGAGAATTCCTACGTTGTATCAATTTTTCATCCCATTTATATAATATATGTTCAGGTATCTTCTCCCCTATTTTATCTAGTTCTAATCTAGTCCAATCTGGCTTTTCCCTTGTTTGATAAAAATCTGATAGGTATCTTAATTGTGCGGCTCTATAATAATTTTTAAAGTTTGGCAATTGTAAGCCTCCTTGTTTATACCATTCTGTTAATTTATCTAGTGCTATCCTCGGTTTCCCCCCTTTCCATAAAAATTTCCTTATTATTTTCTTTAACTCCTTGAAGAATTTCTCTGTTAAGCGTATTGGTAATGCCTGAAATAGGTATTGTATGCTTATGAAAATGTTCATTTTAATACAGTTTATCCTTCCTATCAGTGTTAGTGGTAAGTCTTTCCAATGCTCTGTCGTCTTGTAATTTTTTCATTAGTGGATAATAATTGAGTTTATATAGATGGCCGAGGTTTTTATTTATTTGTATACCTAGATATCGCATTGCTTGCGTTTGCCATCTGAATGGTGATTCTTTCTTAAATTTTGATAAATCCGCATTATTCATTGGCATTGCTTCACTTTTATTTGCGTTAATCTTGTGCCCCGACACTTCTCCATATTCCTTCAATTTCCTATGTAATTCCTGGTTCTGCTAAGTATACTATAACGTCATCTGCAAATAAACTGATTTTATATTCCTTGTCTTTTATTTTTATCCCTTTTATTTTATTTTCTGTTCTTATCAGTTCTGCTAGTGGTTCTATGGCTAATGCGAACAATAAGGGAGATAGTGGGCATCCCTGCCGTGTTGATCTGCTTAAGTTAAATTGCTTTGATATATATACATTTACTGTCACTTTCGCCAATGGCCCCTTATATAATGCTTTAATCCAATTAATATATTTCTCTGGTAAGGTGAATTTTTGTAGTACTTTGAATAAATAATTTCATTTAACTCTGTCAAAGGCCTTCTCTGCATCTAAAGCAACAGCTACTGTTGGAGCTTTATTTCCTTCTACTGCATGAATTAAGTTAATAAATTTACAAATATTGTCTGTTGTTCATCTTTTTTTAATAAATCCAGTTTGGTCTAGATTTACTATTTTTGGTACATAGTCGGCTAATCTGTTTGCTAATAGTTTAGCTATTATCTTATAATCTCTGTTAAGTAAAGATATTGGTCTATATGACGCTGGTGCAAGTGGATCTTTCCCTGTCTTTGGTATTACTGTAATTATTGCTGTTTTGCATGAATCTGGTAAGCTTTGTGTTTTAACAATCTGGTTGATTACTTTCAGAAGGGGAAGAATTAATAAATCTTTAAATGTTTTATAGAATTCTATTGGGAATCCATCCTCTCCTGGTGTTTTATTATTCGGTAGTTTTTTTATTATCTCTTGTACTTCTTCTATTTCAAATGGTTCTGTTAATTTATTTTGTTCCTCTATTTGTAATTTCGGTAGTTCAATTTTAGTTAAAAATTCATCTATTTTGTCTTCTTTCCCTTTGTTTTCAGTTTGATATAATTGTTCTTAGAATTCTCTGAAGTTTTCATTAATCTCCGTTGGATTATATGTGATTTGCTTGTCTTTTTTCCTTAATGCCAATACCATTCTCTTAGTTTGTTCTGTCTTAAGCTGCCACGCTAGAATTTTGTGCGTTTTTTCTCCTAGTTCATAATATTTCTGTTTTGTCTTCATTATGTTCTTCTCCACCTTATATGTTTGTAGTGTTTCATATTTTATTTTTTTATCTGTCAATTCTCTTCTTTTAGTTGTGTCTTCCTTCATTGCTAATTCTTTTTCTATATTTGCTATTTCCCTTTCCAACTGCTCTGTTTCCTGATTGTAGTCCTTCTTCATCTTAGTTACATAACTTATTATTTGCCCTCTGATGAACACTTTCATTGCGTCCCATAGAATAAACTTATCTTTCACTGATTCCGTATTTATTTCAAAGTACCTTTTAATTTGTCGTTCAATGAATTCTCTAAAATCCTGCCTTTTAAGTAGCATGGAGTTTAATCTCCATCTATACATTCTTGGTGGGATGTCCTCTAATTCTATTGTCAATAACAGGGGTGAGTGGTCCAATAATAGTCTAGCTTTTCTGTTTTCCTAACTCTGTCTTGCATGCGAGCTGATAACAGAAATAGGTCTATTCTTGAGTATGTTTTATGTCTACCCGAATAATATGAATATTCCTTTTCCTTTGGGTGTTGTTTCCTCCATATATCCAAAAGTTGCATTTCTTGCATCGATTTAATTATAAATTTGGTTACTTAGTTCTTTCTGTTAATTTTTTTCCCAGTTTTATCCATGTTTGAATCCAAATTTGGTTGAAATCCCCTCCTATTAGTATGTTCCCTTGCGTGTCTGCTATCTTCAAAAAAATATCTTGCATAAATTTTTGATCTTCTTTGTTAGGTGAATATACATTAATTAAATTCCAAAATTCTGAATATATCTGACATTTTATCATTACATATTTCCCTGCTAGATCTATTATTTCCTCTTCTATTTTGATTGTTACATTTTTATTGATTAATATAGCTACTCCTCTAGCTTTTGAATTATATGACACTGCTGTTACATGTCCTATCCAATCTCTCTTTAATTTCTTGTTTTCCACTTCAGTTAGGTGTGTTTCTTGTACGAATGCTATATCATTTTTTTTCTTTTTTCAGTAAATTTAGCAGTTTCTTCCTTTTGATTTGGCTATGTATTCCATTAATATTTAAAGTCATATAGTTCAACATAGCCATTTCATACTTTGTTTATCTTTCCTTTCCATTTCCTCATTATCACCTTTCCTTCTTATCCATTTCTGCTTTCTTTTTTTGAACACTTTATAAGACAACATTTCTAAAACATAAAACATTTCCCTTATTCTCCTATCTAAAATTGCTTTAACCCCACTATCCCCTCCCCTTCCTGAGTTGCCCTTTGTCCCTTTTCGGGCAACCACATCTCCCCTCTCCATTTGGATTTGCGAATTCACTCGCAAGCGTCAACTGATTTCGGAGTGACCGTAACTCTTCCCCACCCAGCCCCCCCCAGAAAAGATTTTAATCTTCATATATAACAAAGGTCGCTCTCTTAATTCCCTCCTTACTTCCTTTCTTCCCCTTCTTAGTTCTTACCTATATTCTATTTTTTTTATATATACATACACACATACATATAGTTTGTGGTCATTTTTGTTCTCGTTACATATCTTCCTCTCTCTGTCTGTTTTGTAGTTGTTCTGCAAATTTTCTTGCTTCCTCCGGATCCAAGAATAGTCTGTTTTGCTGCCCTGGAATAACTATTTTAAGTACCGCTGGATACTTTAGCATAAATTTATATCCTTTTTTCCATATGATCGTTTTTGCTATATTAAACTCCTTCTTCAGGAGTTCAAAAGTTATATCTGGATAGAAAAAATTTTTTTGACCTTTGTATTCCAGTGGTTTTTTGTCTTCTCTTATTTTCCTCATTGCTTTCTCCAATATATTTTCTCTTGTTGTATATCTTAAGAATTTTACTAGAATGGATCTTGGTTTTTGTTGTGGTTGTGGTTTTGGGGCTAATGTTCTGTGTGCCCTTTCTATTTCCATTTCTTCCTGTAATTCTGGTCTTCCTAGGACCCTGGGGATCCATTCTTTTATAAATTCTCTCATATTCTTGCCTTCTTCATCTTCCTTAAAGCCCACTATCTTTATATTGTTTCTTCTATTATAATTTTCCATTATATCTATCTTTTGAGCTAACAGCTCTTGTGTCTCTTTAACTTTTTTATCAGATTCTTCTAATTTCTTTTTTAAGTCATCTACTTCCATTTCTACGGCTGTTTCTCATTCTTCCACTTTGTCCACTCTTTTTCCTATATCTGACATGACCATCTCTAATCTATTCATTTTTTCTTCTGTACTTTTTACTCTTCTTTTTATTTCACTGAATTCTTGTGATTGCCATTCTTTTATTGATTCCATATATTCTTTAATAAAATATATATCCATGTACTTGCCCTTCCCTTCATCTTCCATTTCTCTCTGTTCTTCCTCTTCTTCTTCTGAGTCCACTCCAGGATCTGTGTCCTTTACCTCTGTCTCTTCTGGTTTTCTTGTTGGTTTGTTTGTTTTATTTTGTTGGGTATTTTTGGTCTTCTTATTTTTACTAGAAGTGTCTTGGTGTTGGTCCTCTTCCTCTGGGTTGGTCATCTGTTGTTTCTTTGATTTCTTTTTACTCTCTTCTTTGTTGTTCTCGTTATTTTCTTTGTTTTCCTCTTGCTGCTTTGTTGTGGTTGTCAATTTCAGCTGTGGAGATCAACTCCTCAGCTGGTCCCCCCTCCTGTCAGTGTTATTTTTGTCTTGCGCATCGTGCATGCGCGACTCCTCGCTCATGAGCGGTTGCGCAATTTTGTTTGGCTCCATGAGCCATTTTTGTAGTCCCGAGTTCGGGGCTTCAACTGACCTTAGGGAACGGGCTTCTCTCTCCGCGGCGGGCCTCCTCGGGCAGGTAAGGCCTTCACCTTCTTCTTCCAACGTCCTTTCTTCTTCTCTTCTTCCCATTGCTTTTGGCTTTTCTTTTTTCGCTGCCATTTTCTCCACACCTTTATTTTCACTTTATTTTGGTTTTTGTGTTTGTGCCTTTGTTTTTTCACTGTGTTTTTTTTACTTTTCTGGAGAGGGCTGGAGTTCCCCGACCGGCCACTACTCCATCACGCGACTCCCCTATCATTTTGATCTTTGAGGAGGGTCAGACAATAAATGATTCCCCTGAAAGCAGCACACAATCCAGGTCTTCATGGCTTACACTCGGAGGAGCACAGGTGAGCAGGAATTCTCTCTAACCCCGGGCTCAGGGGTTGGCAACAGGAACCTTCTTTAATCCCAGGCTCAGGGGTCGGGAACAGGAATGCTCTCTAACATTCTAAGATAAGGTTGAGAGCTTTTGGCACATTGGCCTTCATATTGTGTACAGGAGCTGGGAAGTCGTGGTAATGGTAGTGAGGCCAAATTTGGAGCATTGTGTGCAGCTTTGGTCATCGAACTATAGGAAAGATATCAGTAAGATAGAAAGAGTGCAGAGATTTACTGGGATGCTGCCAGAAGTGAGTTACAGGAAAAGGTTAAACAGGTTCAGACTTTATTCCCTGGAGTGTCGAAGAATGAAGGGAGATTTGATAGAGGTATTTAAAATTATGAGGGGGACAGACAGAGTAAATGTAAGTCGGCTTCTTCCACTGAGGGCGGGTGAGATACAAACTAGAGGTTAAGGAGGGGGATCATGTTCGCACAGAGAGCAGTGGGAGTGTGGAATGAACTGAAGTGGTGGTGTGGGCTCAATTTTAACATTTAAGAAGAATTTAGACAGGTGCATGGATGGGAGGGGTATGGAAGGCTACAATCAGAATGCAGGTCACGGGACTAGCAAAAATAATAGTTTGGCACAGACTAGAAGGGCTGAAGGGCCTGTTTCTGCACTGTCATGTTCCATAGTTCAATGGTTCTAACCCTAGGGTTAGAAATGCTGACAAATTTCTATAGGTGTGGTGGAAAGTGTGCTGACCGGCTGTGTCGCGGTCTGGTACCACCTCCCAGCACACGCCCTGTTCTCGCTGCTGCCATCAGGAAAGAGGTCTCGGGGCCACAAGACTCTCACAGCCCAGGTCCAGAAGCAGCTGCTCCCCCTCCACCACCAGACTCCTCAACGGCAAACTCTATGAGGGACTCGTTTAAGGGCTCTGACGTGCACTTCATTGATTTTCTTTTCGTCCTCTCTATTTACAGTTTGTTTATGATTCTTTATTTATTTACATGTTTTTTGTAATTCTGCCTGGCCCACAGGAAACAGGATCTCGGGGTTGTATATGGTGTCATGTACGTTCTCTGACAATAAATCTGAAATCAATCTAGTGAGACACCAATTTCACAGCGCACAAACATTCATTAGAGGGGCCAGTGAGGAACAGGAATCTTTCCACCCAATACCCACTCCCTCCTCCTCCTCCTCCCTTCACCCAGACCAAATGGTTCCTGGTTCCACCCAATATCCCCCTCCCTCCCTCCCCCCACCCAATATCCCCCTCCCTCCCTCCCCCCACCCACCAAATGGATTCTGGTCCCACCCAATACCCCCCCCTCTTCTCTTCACCCCAGACCAAATGGACCCTGGTCCCACCCAATACCCACCTCCCTCTCCCCTCCACTCAGACCAAATGGACCCTGGTCCCACCCAATAACCTCCTCCCTTTACCCAGACCAAATGGACCTGGTCCCACCCAATACTCCCCCTCTCTCCCTCCTCCTCCCTTCACCCAGACCAAATGGACCCTGGTCCCACCCAATAACCCCCTCCCTCCCTCCACCCAGACCAAATGGACCCTGCTCCAGGGAACTGTCCTCACTCCTGGAACTCTCCTCTCCCCCTAGCTTGCTTCCCACTCCCCCTCCCCCGAATCCTTATTCCTCCATCTCGCTACTCCCTCCCCCCGGCTTGCTACCCTGAAATTGATGACCCTGTCGATTTAATGTCCTCACCATCCAGCAATTAATGCTTCGAACATTCCTCAGGGACAATGTGCTTTCAGCTGTGTACGTTAATGGTTTTCTCAATGTGGAATAAAGGATTTCAACATTCAAAAACGGTAGGTGTGGTGTTCTTTCTCAACTTGCGGGGTTTTACCCAACTTACGATGGGCTTGCCAGAATGCAGCCCCATCGTAAGTCGGGGCACAGCTGCCACTTGTTTCTCTGTTCTGACGAAGGGTCCCTCTCTCCACAGTTGCGACCCGACCTGCTTGGGCAGTCCCGTTATTTTCCGATTATGGTTGAGCAGAAGGGGCCAGCTGGAATACCGGACCTGGGGGCGCTGGTGGCCAGAGGCAGTAATGCATAGGATTGTCGAGAGTCCCTCTGCCGACCCACGAAGGATTTCAGTGCTTGGGTGGGAATTCTAAAAATGGATGACAGGAGGCCAGGGCAGTTCTGGGAGGCAGGAATGGAACCCCGACCCAGGATCGAGGTGCAAATGTACCATCTATATTCCTGTAATAGCCGGGTTTTTGGGACCAATTTTTTGGGTCAAATTTGCTGGGGTTGAATTTTACATTTATATATTTGAGGGGCTAAAATCCAGAAAAGAATCCAAAAGTGTACTCTGTGTATATATGTAATTGTTGAATTCTGGGAACTTATTTTTTGGGTCAAATTGGGGGGGGGCCATTACTTTTTACCTTTGTTCATTCAAGGTGTCAGGAGGTCGGATGGTCGGGACCGGGTGATACATCTGAGTTCCAAACGCCCTGACCGTAGATGGGTGGGAGGCCAGGGCGAGGATCCATCGTCGGGATATCGGGAGCTCTGATGGGCAGGCAAACGGGGTGAGGGCCCATGGTCAGGGGTTTGGATGAGCAACTGGTTGGGGCGGTCAGGAGCTCAGATGAGCAGGTAGCGAGGGCCAAAAATAGGGGAGTCGACCTTTACATAGGTCATATGGAAAACGTGCAACGGGGGGGTGGGGGGGTCAATTCTTACACACTATTGATTATTACACAATTATTTACGGTACACAGGCAGCCCCGGGTTACAAACATTTGACATAAGGACACCTTGTACATGAACGGACTATACGACTCGAGGAAGGAGAATGACATCTGCCATTTTGAGTCAGACCATGTTGCTGTTAACACTGAGTGTGTAACTTCAACGATACCGTGTTGATTATAGGTTCTTCATCTACCGTCAGGTCCAAAGTGCTGTTTGGACCAATCGGGGTCATCCCTGTAGCAGCGTTGCCACGGTTATAGCTTGAGGTTATAGACTCCCACACAATGGGAGTGTAGTCGACACAGTTCTTCCTTTTATAGGCAGCTGGCCGCATCACCACCGGGCTCAAGTGGAGTTGGCTGCCGATTGGCCACCTCGGATCTGCAGGCCCAGATTGGACCCCTGCAATTCGCTGATGGCGAATGGTTGATTCAGTCGCTATTATCGCAGCCTATGGGAGTGGCAGCTTGCTCGATCACAGTGCTCGACAGCCATTTCCTGTGTTGGCCCAAGACGGAGGAACGGATCTCCCGGGGCTGCCCTGAACACTCTCTGCCCTGGCAGTATGGGGAGGGATCGATCAATCCCCCAGAATTCACGGCCTGACCTCAGACAGATGAAGTGGACAGTCAGGAGCCATTTGCATTGCTTTTATTCGGTTAATTTGAAGCAGACATCATATTCTCACAAGGAGTCACCAACCCCCCCACCACCGCTCCCCCACCTCCCAAATTTTCCCTCGTCCGACTGCTGCGCTCATGAAGTCTCTCAACGCCACAGCCAGTGATGGGAGCCCCACCATCTTGGACTGACCTCGGTGAGGGGGAGGGGGGTGTAGGTATGGGACTGGGAGGGTTCACTCTCCATGATGGGCTCAACAGTCCGTGGTGACCTTGGATGAGAGGTGCTGGATTCTCCGGGCACTACAGCTCTTGCACAGGATGTGTCCGTCCAACGGGTAACAGCCACAGCCCTCTCCCTCCGATGACAGGACGAATCCACAGTCCTGGGGGGGGGGCGGAGAGTAGAAGAAGATTACAGGAGTTAGGACAGGCTACAATGACCTCACACACTTCACCATCCATCACCACAGCAGTCAGTTTATTGCCATCCGATTGTACAAGTACAACCCGATGAAACACTTCTCCGGTCCTCGGTGAAAAACACGCAGACACACAACCAGACAAACAATACATGTGCAGGACAAGTATTCATTTATACAAATAAATAAATAAAATGTTTCTTGAATGAGAGTCTCAGAGGGTTAGTGGGAGCTGTTCCTGTGGTTGTTCAGCGTCCTCACTGCCCATGGGAAGAAGCTGTTCCTCAACCTGGTGGTGCTGGCTCTGATCCTCCTGGATCTCTTCCCCAACAGGAGCAACTGAAAGATGCTGGTGTGGTGTGGAAGGGGGCAACAACAATTTTGCTCGCCCTCTTCAGACAACGGTCCCAGTAGAATCACGTCGATGGGGTGTGGAGGGAGACCCCAGTGATCCTCTCTGCTGGTCCTGTGGATTGACCTCCGATCTATTTCTCTGCGGCAACCAGACCCCCACTGTGATGCAGCCAACCAGGACTCTCTAAATAGAGCTTCTGTAGAAGGTTGACGTGACGGCGGCCGATAGCCTTGCCCACTTCAGTCTTCTCAGGAAGTGAGGAAAAGTTGAGTGTTCACTAGTTCAGTGAACTCCAAGGAACTTGGTGTCTCCATTCTCTCCACTACAGAGTTGTTGATGAGTAGTGGAGGGTGGTCGTTCCTGGTCCTCCTAAAGTCCACGATCATTTCCTTTGTCTCGTCCATGTGGAGACTCAGGTTGTTTCTCTCGCGCAAGATTTTCCATCTCGTCTCCATAGGGCAACTCATCGCTGTTGCTGATGAGGCCGACGACTGTCGTGTCACCTGCAAACTTGATGACCCTGTTGGAGGTAGATCTGGCGATGCCGCCGTGGTTCAGTAGCATGAACAGAGGCGGGCTGTGCACGCAGCCCTAGGTGCATCAGTGCTCAGTGTGATGGTGCTCGACGTTCTTTTGCCGACCCAGGCAGACTACAAGATTCCACAGGTGGGAGACGTTTTCTCAACCTATGGAAGTCCTCCCCCCGGTGGGGGTGAGGGCAGACGGGGGACTCGCTCATCACACAGGGTCACATCTGGAATCAGGTGATGCCCCCTCCGGTCTGTCATCCAGGACCTGATACCCCTGCTTATCTGGCAGGGCCAGTGCAACACCTCTGGGAGCAGAGGGAAAAGTACAGGAAGATAAATTATGGAGGGACAGGCCCCTCGGCCCATTGAGTCCGTGGCAATCCAATTCAATCCCACATTCCCATCAGATCCTTTGAACTGGGGATGATTCACAGTGAGCGATTAACCCAAACATGCAAACCCACACAGACAGCCAATGTTGGAGGTGGGGAGGTGCCTTCTCTCTCAGCCACCCGAGGCTGCCCCACAGGGACAATGCTTTTGGGTGCCTGCTACCAGATGGGGCAGAGAGCACTTAGTCGCTGGATTCCGATTTGCTCTTTCCCTGTGTCTTCTGACGGCCGCCACCACTGCCAAATACAGAGCACTCCGGTCTCTGTCGCCCAGGTCCACCCCCACAGGAGCCCAGGAAGGAGAAAGGATCCCCCCCTTCCTGGAAAGGCAGCCAGCGAACATGACAGGATGCTCACCGTTCACTGAATGGGGCTCACCATCGACCCAACCAGCCCTCGCTGACCAGCCACACTACGGCATCCACCTGCATTTGGCCCACTAACCCTGCCATTCTCAACCGTTTCTTTTTGTGGCTGTGCTCCCTTGGGACTCTGCTCAAAGTTTATGGGCCCCCCTTCCCTGCGAAGGCAGTTGTTTAATTGGTTTCTTCCGTACTTCTACCCCACCAACTAAATAAAATCAGGATTCAGTCTGTGGCCCGAGAGGGGTGTACTGCCTCCGTTGAAAATGGCTGTTCTAAACCCATCCTTTTCACATATCTGTTCAAATTCTTTCTCCGGGGGGGGGGGGGCTCTGGTTCCCTCCCACCATTCAAAAACGTATTGGGGGGTGTAGGTAGGATGGCAGGGGGCTCGTGGCTGAAATGGCCTGTTACCGTGCTGTATGTCAAATTGAAAATAAATACACTGTTTGACCTGCCAAGTTTCAGCATTGTTTTAACTTCAATCGCGGCATTTGGAGAATTCCATGACTCCATCCACCCGCCCCCCCCCCACCCCGACGGCTTGTTCCCTGCACTCACCACTCTCTCTGTAGAGAGGTCAGCAGAGATTTAATCCCCCAGGTGCTGCAGAGAAGTTCCATCTCCTTGCTCTTGTTCATGCTGCCAAGGATTCCTGCAGGGAACATCTGCACTGTTCCCCACACGAGGAATTGCTGATGGACTAGAGGGTGCTGGTGAGGCCTCACCTTTTAGAGTATTGTGATCAGTTTTCAATTTATTTAGACGTACAGCCCAGTAACAGGCCCTTCTGGCCCACAGCCCGTACTGCCCAATTACCTCCAATTGATCTACAACCCCCGGTACATTTCTGAAGTGTGGGAGGATGCCGGAGGCCCCAGGAAAAACCCACACAGATGTGGGGAAAGTGTACAAACTCCTTACAGTCAGCACGATATTCAAACTCCGGCCACCGTGCTGTTACAGCGTAGGAGTAACCGTGTAGCCCTGGGCTCTTCATTTAGGAAAGGATGTGCTGACATTGGAGAGGGTGCAGAGGTTCACTGGGATGATTCCAGGAATGAATGTTTTATCACGTGAGGAGTGCTTGATGGCTCTTGGCCTCTATTCGTTGGAATTTAAGAGAATGGGGTGGGGGGGGGGAGAATCTCATTGAAACATTTCGAATGTTGAAAGGCGTGGACAGAGTCGATGTAGAAAGGTTGTTTCCCCATGGTGGGAGAGTCCGGGTCAAGAGGGCATAACTTCAGGATCAAAGGGCGTCTGCTTAGATCAGAGATGTGGAAGAATTTCTTCAGCCAGAGGGTGGGAAATATGTGCAATTTGTTGCCACAGGCAATCATGGAAGTTTTTGGGTGAATTTAAGGCAGAGATTGATAGATTCTTGATTAGCCAGGGCATCAAGCATTATTTTAAATTTAGAAATAGGCCCTTTCAGCCCATGAACCCGTGTCACCTAACTGACCTACAACAGGTGAAAGGAAACCCACACAACCATGGGGAGAGCGTACATGGGGAGAAGGCCGGGCAGTGGGGAAATGGATCAGTTCATAGAACATTACAGCACAGAAACAGGCACCTTCGACCCTTCTAGTCTGAGGCAAACCATTTTCTTCCTGGTCCCACTGACCTGCACCCAGTCCAAAACCCTCCATACCCTTCCCATCCATGTATCTGTCCAAACTTATCTTCAATGTTAAAACTGAGCCCGTACTCACCCCTTCAGCTTGTTCCACCCTCCCACCGCTCTCTGAATGAAGAGATTCCCCCTAAACTTTTCCCCTTTCACCCATAACCCATGTCCTCTGGTTTGTATCTCACCCACCCGCAGTGGAAAAAGCTGATCACCATTTACTCTGTCTATTCCCCTCATAATTTTAAATACCTCGATCAAATCTCCCCTCATTCTTCTATGCTCCAGGGAATAAAGTCCTAACTGGTTTAATCTTTCCCTGTAACTCATGATTAAATAGCAGGACAGACTCAATGGGCTGAATAGCCTATTTTGATTCTATGTTTTACAGTCTATTATTCATTGGTTCTAACAGGTCTGGATGCCACCCCTATCCAGAGGGTAACAGACCCCCCCCCCAACTTCCCTCCAGTGCAACCCTCCCCCCCTCCCTGTCCCAGCACGCCTCACCTCACACTTGTAACAGTTGAGGTGGAAACTGCGGTCCAGCGCCACGATGCGCACCGTCTCCTCCTGGCCTGCCTCGGGCATGATGGGTTTGGCACAGACCGAACATCGAGGAGCAAACTTCCTGCCCGGACAAAAAGCACAGGAGCCTTCAGCCTGGGAATGCCAGAACACTCCATTCCAATCCACTCCAGCTCCGACAGCAGGGGGGCGGGTAGAAGCTGGGAAATAAAATGGCAGTGGTGCCACTGCGCTCCCCTGCAGGGTCCAACTGCCCAGTCCAACTGCTGTCGGCTCCAATACAGGCTTTATTCTAAAATCCCGACACCACAGGATTTGGGCCCAAGGTGGCAGCACCAGTGAGCAGCAAAAGTCATGAGGGTTTGCAGACTCCCGGGAAGCGGATGACTGGCACAGGGCACCAGAAAACAGGAGACCACCTCCTCCCCCATCCACCCCGTCTGAGAGGGAGAAGCAGAGGGTATGTCCCAGGGGACGGTGACCACAGTGGTGGATCAGGGAAGGACTCTGACGCTGAAGAACACGCAGGCGCTGGGCTGTTGGTGACACGAGGTGAGGAATCCATGCAGGCTGTGGGCTGCAGGCGACGAGTTGAAGGGGGACCTGGTATTTGAACCGGGATGAGACAGGGTGCCGAGGGCGCTGGAGGGTTCCTGATGGAGTCGGAGGTTCAGATCTGGAGCTCGTGTTGTCGATGGTTTGGACTGGACTCTGTGTCATTGCCTGGGAGTGCTGGAGGCAAAAACCATGGACACTCGGTGACTCTAGGTTGCGGGGGGGAAGACTCTCTTTTGCTTCTCTTTCTCTGACTGTAAGGGGGCGATGGGCAATTTCTGCTGATGGCAAAGCTTTGTTTACCTTACAGTAGATGAAAGTTTGTGTAATATTACATTTTCTGTTGCATGATAATATTCAGAATCTTGAAAATTCAGTACTCACTCAAACAGGCACATCAGTGATGGGCCAAAATGGCCTCCTGTGCAACGTACTATGAACATTTATAGTAGATCTTAACAGATCTCCAGTCACAGCAGCATCCTGCCATGGGACTGTGTGACGTGAGGGTAGAGGGAGCTTCAGTGAGTATAACACTGGGAGTGTGATGGGAAGGTGTGGAGGGAGCTTCACCCTGTGTCTGACTCCAGGAGTGTGTGATGGGACGGTGCAGAGGGAGATTCACCCTGTGTCTGACCCTGGGAGTATGTGATGGGATGGTGTAGAGGGAGCTTCACTGTTTCTGACCCTGGGAGGGTGATGAGATAGTGTAAATGGAACTTCTACCTGTCTAACCTGTCATGCACGTGGCATGACAGCACAGAGGAAACGACTGTGTCTGTCTGCCCTGGAGTGTGTGACGGGAGCCTGCAGAGGGAGCTTCATTCTGTTCCTGCCCTGCCCCTGCCCCGGGGGAGTGACAGCAGCATCGGAGAGTGCCCTTAGTCCTGTATTGAGTGTACTCACATGTGGAAATCCTCAATGCAGTGGATCTGGCTGGTAGCATCCACAGTGAAGGGGATCCCATCCAGGCAGCGATGGCAGACAACGCAGGTGAAGCACTGCGGATGATAGGCCCTGCCCATTGCCCGTAGGATGCGATCCATGATGGGCTTGGAGCAGACGGAGCACTGCTCCAGTGTGTTCTGTAGAGGGGCAGTGGGGGAAACAGGGAGAGATCATCAGCATTGCCCACACCGGTACTCTCTGCCATCGGTGGGAGGGCCACAGCTCCATGAACACCCCTCTCCTTCCCCTAAAGCGACACCAAAACACAGGATCCCTCCCCCTCCATGACCCCGTACTCTGCATGGAACATGTGCATGTCACAGCAAGATCCACCACCCAGGTCCACAACCTACCCCCTCAGCACCACAGAGAATCCCACAGCCAGCTGAGAGGGATTTCACCAAAATTCCCGCTAGGTTCCCCCGATCCAGGGTCCTGCCTACCATGATCAAAATGAATGGTGGAGCAGGCTCGATGGGCCAAATGGCCAACACCTGTTCCTACTTCCGATCTCCATAGCGTCAGAACAGTTTTGTACCATTGTGGAACACGACGACAGATCACAGGAACTAAGAGGTCTCAGTGGTCCAGTACTACCTCTCCCACCTCGGTGAAGGACTCAGGCCTGAAACTTTGATGATGTATCTTTAAGGACACTGTTTGACCTGCTGAGTTTCTCCAGCGTTTTGTGTTTTTACTTCAACCCCCGGTGTCTGCAGACTTTCCAGTTTTACCCCCATTGCTTAGTTTAAAACCTTGTGGAGTTTTTCTGTTCGCAAATTGCAAGAATTGATGTCCATGAGGATCAGAAGCTACAAATTGGAAGAACACTTGACTTTCCTTCTGGGCCCTCTCCAACATCAACTTCTCCAGTCCCTGCTGACCCACTCCCCATTCTCCCCCCCTTCCCTATCCCTCGGCATCCTTTCCTCCAGCTCTCCATTCAGAGCCCTACCTCCCCATATCCACCTATTGCCTCCTGCCTGTGGGACCGTGCTCTTCCTCCCCCTGCCCCTTCCCCCACTGCTGACATTTTGCTCGTACCTCAACGAAGGGCTCAAGCCCGAAACGTTGAATCTTTATCTTTGCTCAGTAAAGTACAGTAGTCGCCCCTTATTCACAGGGCATACGTTCCAAGAGCCCCAACCCCCCATCAGATGCCTGAAGCCGCGGATATCACCTAACCCCATATATATGTCGATCTGATAACCCAGACAGTTACTGAGTGACTAACGGCCGGGTAGTATATACCTTGTGGATACGCAGGTCAAAGGGACGATTCATGTTCTGGGAAGAATGCTTCTCAGAACGGCACGCAATTTAAAACTTATGGATTATTTCTGGAATTTTCCATTTAATATTTTCGGACACCAGGTAACAGAAACTCCGGATAAGGGGGGAGCCACTGTACACTTTGACCCGTTGAGTTTCTCCAGCCTTGTGTTTTTATTTTAACCACGGTGTCTGCAGACTTTCGTGTTTCCAAACCTTGCCCACAAGAGCAGCAGCAGTAACAGGAGTGGCCCCCAGGTGGCAGCACTGGGCCAAGGCACCAAACTAGACCCTATCTTTTCTCCCCTGGTCCAATCCGTCCCCACCTACATCCACAAACCTCACATGCCCTCCGTCTCCTCAATGACATTAGATTTCCTGAACAGGACCACCTCATCTTCATGATGAGGTCATCTTCTGTGTGGTCCCCCACACAGAAGGTCTTAAAGGACTTTGCATCTTTCTGGACCGGACACCTGACCAGTCACTCTCCTCCGCCTGGCAGAACTTGTCCTCACTCTCAAATCCAAAGGAGTAGCCATGGGTACCTTATGGGTCCCAGCTGCGCTTGCCTGTTTGTGAGCTTTGTGGAGCAATCCACAAAACATGTCTTGGACTCATCTTGAGAAGGGGTTGGGGAGGGGGGTGGGGGGGCGCGTCGGGGATGAAAACCTGCCTCTGTGAGCTGCTGTCAGGGGCAGGGACGCTTCCGCAGGTCATGAGCATGCGAGGGAATCGCAGTCCGGGGAAGGAGAGGAACATGAGAATTGCAGAGGTCGAAACACTGAGTGAACAAGGAGATGGAGGACCCCAACATGTCAGGCAGCATCCGAGGAGTGAAATGGTCAATCAACGCTTCGGGGCAGGATCCTATCCCCAGAGCGGTAGACAGACAGGAGAGCGGGTTACATACAATGTAACATGACTCGCAGTATGACTTCTTGTCGATGGCGTAGAAGGGTCTCCCCCGCAGACGGCAGCGGCAGGTCATACAGGTGAAGCACTCGACGTGAAACACCTGATCCATGGCTACACAGCCCGTCCCATCCCCGACAACGTTCTCCCCACATCGAGCACAGCGTCCTGCCAACAGAGAGACACTTCAGTCCAGGGAAAAGCTGTCCCTGCCCCGGGAGCACGTGATAGAACAGCACGGAGGAAGATTCACTCTGTCTGACCCCGGGAGTGTGTGATGGGACAGTGCAGAGGGAGCTTTACCCTGTGTCTGACCCCAGGAGTGTGTGATGGGACGGGGTGGAGGGAGCTTCACTCTATGTCTGACCCGGGAGTGTGTGATGGGACGGTGTGGAGGGAGCTTCACCCTGTGTCTGACCCCAGGAGTGTGTGATGGGACGGGGTGGAGGGAGCTTCACTCTATGTCTGACCCGGGAGTGTGTGATGGGACGGTGTGGAGGGAGCTTCACCCTGTGTCTGACCAGACATTTTTCCCCCCTCTCGAGATCACTCACCGAAATACTCCTCGGAGGGTGGGTTGTTCATGTCATGGACCAGTTTTTTGGTGATTCGATCGAGCTCCTCCTCCGGACGGCTGGCTTGTGGCTGACTACTTCCAGAGCCCCCGTATGTCTGCAGAGAGGAGGAAGGTGACAGATCCCTGACCAAGTGCCCACACTCCCTCCCACTCTCATCCAATACCCCTGGCCCCTCTCGACTCTTCCTTTCTGGAAGTGAACGATCCACTGATCACTGGGGGATTATGGGTGGAGAGGGAGAGCAAAGTTCGTGGGAGTCATTATCTTGGAGGATCTTTCCTGGACCCATCGCACCAATGGCATCATGAAGAAAGCACGTCAGTGCCTCGGACTTCCTCAGGAGTTTGCCGAAGTTCATCATGACATTGGAAACCTCAGGCAAACTTCTACAGAAGTGATGGAAAGTGTGTTGACCAGCTGCATCAGAGTCTGGTATGGGCGTCACCAATACCTCTGACCACAAAACCCTGCAAAAGGTAGTGGACACAGCCCAGGATATTGCAGGCAAAATGCTCCGCATCGAGAACATCTACGGGGGATGCTGCCATCGGAGAGCAGCAGCGATCATCAAAGACCCCCACCACCCAGTACACGCTCTGTTCTCGCTGCTGCCATCAGGAAAGAGGAATCGGGGCCACAGGACTTGCACCACCAGGTTCAGGAACAGCTGCTCCCCCTCCACCATCAGACTCCTCACAACAAACTCAATCATGGACTCATTTAAGGACTCTTACTTATGCACTTTATTGATTATTTTTCTCTGTCTTGCAGTCAGTTTGTTTACATTTCTTTATTTGTTTACGTGTACGTTGTGTACAGTTTTTTTTTGCACTCCCAATAGTGGTAATTCTGCCTTGCCTGCAGGATAAAGAAATTTCAGGGTTGTACTTGATGTCATGTATGCACTCTGACAATAAATCTGAAATCTTAAACTTCCTCTGCAATCTCTGCGTATCCAGCTGATTAACTCTCAGGATCCTGGCAAATCCACTGCCTGGGGTGGGGGTGGGGAAATGTCAAACTCAGGAATAGCTCCTGAAGGGACCCTATCCCGTAAAGTCCCTCTGAACGACATGCAAAGGGAGCCCCCGTCCTTACCTGAGTCCGGTGTCCGGTGCCAGGAGAAGGCGAGGGGAGATCTTCACCGTAGCCCCCCTTCTTGCCGCCAAACTGCTGGTACTGGCCCGGTGACCTGGGACCAGCCCCATAGAATGCGAGCTCGGGCCTCCGAGGGCCGTATGCCCCCTCCAGCCCATAGTGAGCATCCGGCAGGCTGCCGGGATCCCTGGGGAAGTGGGTGGCTGGGTACCAGTTGGGAGAGGCTGGGGCAGGCTCGGGGGGCTGGGGCGCCGAAGCATACGAGGGCTCAGGGTGCCTGGCCTGGTGCGTGTAAGCCTGGCGAGGGGCTGAAGGGCCATAGGCTTGCTCGGCTTGACGGCCGGGCTGGGTGTAGTTGGGCACAGGCTGGGCCACCTTGACCTGCACGTTGAAGGGGGGCCCGGTGGAGGTCGAGGCCGTGGTGTAGGAGGCAGCGACTGGCTGGGGGTAAGGCCTGGGGACGGAGGCGGACATGTAGGCTCCAGCCTGTGGGGGCAAGGCGTGGCCGTAGGCAACGGGCCGCGAACTGGAGTAGGCCTCAGGTTGCCCGGAAGCCTTGGACGTCATGGTGACAGAGGGCTGGGCCAGTGGCTTGTAGGGGAGTGCTTGCTTGGGGGCAGCAGTGGCCGTGGGTGGGAGAGGCTGAGGATGGTAGGAGGCCAGGCCAGGAGTGAGACTGCTGTCGTAGTTCTGGGAACAAATAGGATCACAGTTACCAATCCATAAGCTCCCGAACCCGGTATCCGGCCCGGTGCCCCAGTCCGAACTGGGACACCCCCCTGACCCCAGAGACCCTACCGGCTGAGGGCAAACCAGCTTCACACTGCAACATGACACCCCCGCCCCACCACCCCTGACCCCAGGGACTCTCTCAGTTGAGGGCACACCAGCTTGACCCTGCAAACTGACCACTGACTCCACACACACACTACCCCGATCTCAGGGGCCGAACCCCACACCAGCTTGATCCCATGACCCGACTTCTTACCCTAGAAACTCTGCCAGCTGAGGGTACACCTGCTTGACCCTGCAACCTGACCCCTGAACCCATATGCCACCCTGATCCCAGGAGCCGACCCCACCAAGCTCACACCAGTTTGACCCCGTGGCCTGACCCGACCCACCCTAACCTTATTGACCCTCCCAACCCAAGTGCACACATCTGACCCTGTGTTCACACAGCCCTCACTGCAACCCCTGACTTGTGCCAACCCAATCCCACTGACCCCTCGACATGCCAATGCAACCCAACTGACCCTCCAACTCATGCCAACATGATCACACTGACCCTCGGACTCTCATCAACATGACCCCACTGGCCCTACCCTGCGAACCCACGTTAGCTCGACTGCAGGCTAACTCAGATCCCTCTCCAGTGTCCTCCCTCCCAACCCCAAAATGATGCCAACCTACTCCCACCCTGGTGATTCCCCTCTCACCTGACGGGGCCTGGGCTGGAAGGGAGAGTTGTTCTGCATGTCCGCCAGCATGCTGGTCAGAGAGTCGATCTCAGCATCGATGCTAGAGGGACGGGCCAGCACTTTCTCCTGGGGCCGCGGCTGCAGGTGAATGAGAGGCATGGCTGCATAACGTGGAGGAGAGGGGAGTCTCCTGGCTGTCCGCGTGGGTGGGACTGTCCTCGCGTCTGAACAGGGGCCCTCCCCAACAAACCCTCTGTCTGAACAAGAGGCACAGCAGGATCCGACACACCAACATTCCCCCCCCACCCCCAACCCCGAGATGATGTAGGAGAGAACAGTTCAAAGACTCAGCCAGAAGCAAGGCTGTGGGGTGAGGGTCCCAGCGAGAGGTTTAGCCCTGACTTCTCTGTCAAGGGGGTGACAGGATCCTCCCCACTTCCTAGGACAAATCAGCCACTCGATCAGCTTCCCCCCACCTCCCACTAAACCCTCCCTCCCCCCACCTCCCACTAAACCCTCCCTCCCCCCACCTCCCACTAAACCGTCCCTCCCCCACCTCCCACTAAACCGTCCCTCCCCCACCTCCCACTAAACCGTCCCTCCCCCACCTCCCACTAAACCCTTCCCCCCACCCCTCCCTCCCGCTAAACCCCCTAACCAACCTCCCACTAAACCCTCCCTCCCCCACCTCCCACTAAACCCACCGTCCCCCACCCCTCCCTCCCGCTAAACCCCCTAACCAACCTTCCGCTAAACCCTCCCTCCCCCTCACTTTCCCTACCTCCCCAAAACCCTCCCTCTCCTTCCACCAATCAACCTCCCCCTTGCATTGATGACAATGTTTAATCTTGCGTGTTTGCATGTGTGGCTGTGTCTGTTTCTGACTGTGTGAGCGTGTGTCTGTGAGCGTGTTTCCCTCTGTTGTGAGTCCCCTACATGTGTCTTTTCCTTCTGTTGTGAGTCCCCAACATGTGTAAATAAAATACTACTGTTCAATCAGCTGCGTTCAGACACATTACCCTTGGGACCCTTTGAACTGGTTTCACACACACACCATCTCCCAGCCACTCCAATGGGCACCGACTCCAGAACACACAGCAGTAACTCGCACCTCCTGCCCAGAGGGAAAAAGATCATGGGCAGAGGGCAACCCCCACCCTCCCGGACACCTCCCTGTCCTGCTCTCCCCAGATCCAGGAATTCCCTTCCCACCAGCACTGCGGGACATTGTCAGTGAACACTCACTGTCATGGCGGCTTGATGGAAACTCCTCTCATCAATATTTCACCTGTGCCCCAATTTGGGATTTTGCCACTTGGCAGAGGGGGGGAAAACGCGCAGCTCCGAGCTCCTCCGGGCACCGGGTTGGATGGAAAGCCGGGTCGAAGCCTCACCTGGATCTCGTGGGCCACCTGTGGCTGGGCTTGGCTCCAAGGCATTGGCATGCCCTCCTCCCTGACCCCGGGTCCCGGAGGATAGCGGTGGTCACCGGACATGAGCAGTGATGATTGTAACTGCTGGGGATCTTCAGAGCAGCTGGTGGAAACTGGCCCTGCGTCGCGGAGGAGGAAGAGAGATGACAAGTTTATTATCATTCGATTGTACAGGTACAACCCAACGAAACCGTGTTCTCCGGTCCTCGGTGCAAAACACGCAGACACACTCCCAGACAAACAATACATATACAGGAGAGGTATTCATCTATACAAATAAATATTGTTTAATGAATACGAGAGTCTTGGACGGTCAGTGTGAGCTGTTCCTTAGCTCATTCAGTGTTCTCGCTGCCCGCGGGAAGAAGCTGTTTCTCAGCCTGGTGGTGTTGGCTTTGATCCTCCTGGATCCCTTCCTGGACGGGAGCAGCTGAAAGATGCCATGTGTGGGGGTGAAAGGGGTCCTCAGTGATTTAGCGCACCCTCTTCAGACAAGGATCCTGGTAGATCATGTCGATGGGGGGGGTGGGGGGGGGGTGGGGGGCGGGGGGTGAGGAGAGAGAGAGGGAGTCTCCAGTGATCTTATGGTCCTGTACATTGGCTGCAGTAGAGGCCTGGCAGAGCATCACCAGAGAAGATACTCAGCACCTGGTGAATCACAGAGTCCAAGCAGTCATTGCAGTCAAGGTAGTAAACATGACAACTTTAATATACACACCATTGCTATGCCCCGAATATCACGGTGCCCCAAAATGAGGAGACTTGGTATATCAAATGCTGTAATTTCTACACAGTCAAACCTAAATGTACACAAATAACTGAACAAAATCGGGAATGTGCACTTCCATCACACGCGAATTGTTTGATTACCAATTTAAAATTGTGGAGCACAGGGGCAAATAAAGGAAAAAGTGTCTTGGTCCCAAATATTATGGAGGGCCCTGTAAATAAATAAATATTGTTTCGGGAACAGAAGAGTCTCGGAGAGTCAGTGTGAATGGTTCCTTTGGTCGTCCAGCGTTCTCATTGCCCGTGGGAAGAAGCCGTTCCAGTCTGGTGGAGCTGGCTCTGATCCTCTTGTATCTCTTCCCTGACGGGAGCAGCTGAAAGAAAGTCCCGGGGGGGGAGGGGGGGGGGGGGAAGAGAAGATACTCCAGTGATCCTTTCTGCCACTCTATTATGGTCCTGTGGATTGATCTTTGTCTCTGCAACAACTGTACCACACTGTGATGCAGAGGCTGCCCGGAGAATTGCCCCACTCTCTACCGACTGAACCAGACACCAAGAGGCTGAGTCTCTGGCTGGACGACCCCCCCCCCCCCCCCCCCCCCCGGGACTGCCAAATGGGAGAACATTTGCTTACAAGGTTTTTCCAGGCCACGAGCTTGACCTTCGACCGCCAGCTCAGAGGGAGGGAGTTGTGCAAAGATGAGACGAGGCCTGATCCTGGGCAGCAGCTGAGAGTGGGCTCCCTGGCCCTGGGTGGGGGGGAAAGAGGCACCCAAGGAGCACAGAGATGTCCCGCTGAGCAATGTTTATGGGGGAGTGGGGCACTGCGACTGGGAAGGGATTCTCCCGGGGACAAATCCAACCCCACCTGTGGTGACGCAAAAAGTGGAGTTGGGGGGGGGAGAGAAAGAGAGGCAGTGAACAACTGTCCCAGAACATGATGGTAGAACCCCAACTTGTCCTGGAGACATCCTTCATACCATACCAGGTGACTCACCCCTCCCCACCGTGGTCCCGGTGACCCCCCCTCCCACCACATCCCCCGTGCCCACCCTAACAATCCCAGTGACCCCCCCCCCCACAACCACCGCTGCTCCGTACCTGGGGGCGAGGCTGGGTACCGAGGCCTCCCGCCCCCGTTCTGCTCCAGCGACTGGTCCTTGTGCCGGAGGGGGGCCGGGGGGGCGAGCTTCTGCTGCCGAAAGCCAGCAGGGGGGGTGGCGCTCTCTGGGACACTGCTGATCTTCGGGGGGTGCCAGGATGGGCCAGACATCACTGGTGATCTGGGAGGGGCTGGAAGTACAAGCCAAAAATTAACCACGAGGACAGAAGGAAGGAGGGGAAGGAGGGAAGGAAGGAGAGAGGAAAATAGGAAGGGAGGAGTGAGGGTTGTAGGTCACAGGGGGTTTGGGATAAGGATATGGAATTCCCTTCCCTCCCCTCTTTCCCCACAGACATTCATAGATTACAGCACAGTAGAGGTCTATTTTTCTTTTTCCCATCAGATCACCCTGGGGAGGGACAGCCTAGGGAGGGTGTATTATTGCCGGGGAGATCTGACGCCTGTGTGCTGGTTAGCCCAGTGTGAAAAGGTTATTCTGGGACAAATTAGTGGAGGATTGGCACCCTTCTCCCCAGGATGCAAAAGGATGCAGATAACCGGTTAACAGTGGTCCAGTGCGAACGCCAAAAACGGCTTCTTGAACCGGTTCGTTGAACAGCCAATTTATTGGTTAGCTAATTATGATCCAGCCTCCACCTCCATCCCTGGCAAGGCATTCCAGGCCCCCACTACTCTTTGTCTAAAAAAAACACCCCCTGAACTTCGGTCCCTTCACTTTGTAGAAACTCATCAGGGGGTGTAGGTTAATTGGGTGTAAATTGAGCAGCATGGACTCTGGTCCGAAATGGCTGAATGTCTAAATTTAATTTTTTTTAAATATCCTCTGATGTTTGCTACCCCCTTCCTGGGGAAAAGGTGCTGATTGCCCTCCTCATCTGCGCCTCTCATAATCTATAGACCTCTATTAAGTCACCTCTCATCTTTCTTCAGTCCAAAGAGAAAAGCCCTGGCTCTGTAACCTTTCCTCGCAATACACATTACACAACACTAGCTCAAATTTGGACCAGTTTCCCCCTGGTTGGCCCTCTACACACCCCACTCGCGCCAAAGAGATCGACACTTTCACCAGCGTGACAGCAGTCCAGTTCGGGAAGGCACTCCAGAGGGAGCTGGAGCTCCGGGTTTGTGGAACCAGAGTTCCTATCTGATGTGGAGCCGGGTGGAGAGAAAGGCAGAGAAGGAATCGCTGCCGGGGTGGGGGGACTCAACCTGAGAACACAAGAACAAATAGGAGCAGGAGTGGGCCATCCGGCCCGTCGAGCCTGCTCCGCATTCAATGTGTTCGAGGCTGATCTGATGATCGGCTCATCTCCACCGTCCTGCCTTTTCCCCATATCCCTCAATCTCCTACTGTGTAAAAAATCTATCCAACCTGGTCTTAAATCTATTTACTGAGGCCACCTCCACTGCTTCAATGGGCAGCGAATTTCAGATTGGGTAAAGCAAATTCCTCCTCATCTCCGTCCTAAAACTACTCCCCTGAATCTTGAGGCCATGTCCCCTGGTTCTAGTCTCTAGGAAACATAGTCTAGTGATATACTGTGCCTGTTATGTTATTTGAGGAACAGGAAGCAAGTAGTTCAAATTACAGAAGTTTGCAATCAGGATGGCACAAGGCTTTCTCGACATGCCTGCCTCTGGTGCAGAGACCTATCAGCCCCAAACTCCTGTGCAGCTCAGTTCCAACCACTGCAGGGGATACATTGGAGGCTTCTCTACATCGGAGAGACGAGGCGCAGTCCGGGAGATTGCTTCGCCGAGCACCTTCGCTCTGTCCGCATCAGTGACGGGGATCTCCCAGTGGCCCACCACTTCAATTCCCCGCCCACTCCATGCTCATGTCTATCCGTGGCCTTGTGTACTATCCCAATAACACTCGTAAATTGAAGGAACAGCACGATTTTCCGCCTGGGCCCTCGTCGACTTCTCCAGTTTCTGCTGACCCACTCCCTGTTCTCTCTCCCCGCCCCTGTCTCCAGCTCTCCAACCCCTTCCCTCTCCATTCACAGAGCCCTCCCCTCGTTCACTGCTGTACCCTCCCTCCCTCACTCATCCACCTCTTACCTCCTGCCTACGGGACAGCGCTCCACCCCTCCACCATTTTGTTCAGGTGCCTGCCGACATTTTGCTCGTATCTTGATGAAGGCCTCAGGCCTGAAACACTGGCTATATATATTTATTTTTACTGTATAAAGTACACTGACCCGAGTTTATCCAGCATTGTTTTAATTTTTTTTAAAAAGAGGGAGCAAGGTTTGACGTCTACTTCCTCCACTGTCCATTCCCATAACCCGATGGCAACAGTGAGCCAAGGAACACCCCACTGAATGTTCTATGCAGGGCAGGGTTCCTGATCTTCTACCATAGCTGGTTAATAAGATGGAAGGTTGCGGAAGTGAAGGTGGCCCTAGGGAGTGCAGCACCATCTTCAATCACATTGGGGCAACCAGGGTCGCATCCAGATCCTCGACCCAGTGAAACGTTAGGGGACACAGAGATCCCACTGCTGCTGGGATGGAGGTGGTGGTCATGCTGGGAGTGCCAACTGCATCACCGATTCCATCACAGTGGAATAATTACAGAAAAGGAACAAGCCACTCCAAACAATCACAGCTGGTGTTCCCCAATCTCTCAAACCTTCTCTTTCCAAGAGCCTCCCCAAACCAGCCTGGAATATGCCCGGGACGTTGCCGAACAGGAAGATTGGATGTCGGGAAGGAGGGACCTATAAAGGACAAGCGTGTCGAGCCGCGACTGTCAGGCCATGCTCAGATACAAACTCACATTGATTCTGAAAGCCACGCAGTGCCCGGAGACAGCAGCGGCCTTTCTATTGGGGCACTGCTAGAAAATGGGTGCTGGAAAACTTGGGAGAATGGATGCTGCCGTACAAAATATCCAAGCACAATCTGCGGCACATCAGGGGCGAATACGACCTGGTGGATTTTGACGCGTCTCTTGCTACTATCCTCACCATGTTGGATCATTTCGATCAGTGGCCTTCAAACTTTTTCTTTCCCCTCACATCCCACCTTAAGTATTCCCCATGCCATCGGTGCTCTGTGACTAGTAAGGGGGATGTGGATGGAAAGAAAAAGTTTGAAAACCACTGTTTTAATCATCCATCATTGACTTGTTATGTGCACCGTTTCACAACTCCAAAGGAAATGGGCCAACAATAATTTTTCTCAAGCAAAATATTTCAGTAACAATTGAGCCTGCAGTGGTTCTCCACCTTCCCTTCCCACTCACATCCCACCTTAAGTATTCCCTATGCCATAGGTGCTCTGTGATTAGAAAGGGATTATTTAAGGTGGGATGTGAGTGGAATGGAAAAATTTGAAAACCACTGATTTAGATTGTGACATTGATGTGCTCAGACCTCCAATACAGGTATTCCTCAACTTGCATTGTGTTTAGACCACTGTGTAAATTTAATGAGAAATGTTTGTACATATTTTGATTGATATGGTTCATAGTGTGAAAAATAAAAAATTATTTTAAAAAACTTGCATTGTGTTCCGTTCTGGCCGAACGGTTTGATTTTGGAATGGCCGCATGTCGGAATTTCACTGTAACTGTGTTATTGTTGGTCAAATTCAACATGGCCACCACCAGCCAGGTCTGGAGAGAGGCTTTATTTTCCATAGATAGGCCTGAATTTCACCCGTGAATGCGCAATTTTAACATATTTTTAAAAAGGAAAATTGGGTCGTATGTACGGGTGGCTGTAAGTCGTGTAGGTGGCAAGGTGGAGAACACCTGTATGCAAGAAGCAGCCTCCAAAGACCGAGGAAACCTGGCCAGGATTGAGCCCAACTGACTATGAAATTAAATTGTGCTCCAAAAGGAAATGATCTTGCATAGTTTTACAGTCAAATATTTCAAAATGTACATCATCAAAGCATTTTGTTTGAAAGCTTATAAAAGGAACCTTTATTAAAAGCGAGATTTACAATTTAATGCATTTTTTTATTTATTGTTCTTTGAGCCAATTTGTACATTTTGATTATTTAAAAATAAATGAGAAAATTAAGTTTGATATTCAAGCAAGTGTGGCAGCCATCTTCTGAGCCCAAATTGTCTGCCTGACTGTATTGTGGAGGGATATTAGACATGGACGGGCAACCTGAATGAGCTGGATGATACCCACATCATCCATAGGCCTTTTCAAACAGCTCTGTAAAATGGGGTTCACCGGGCAATTTGCCTCGTGAGCGCCCCAGTTACACGGCAGCTAGAAAGGGTCTGACTCGGTCAACCGTGTCAGAATCCAACCAGATCCCTGACCTACCTCAGAGGGAGTCAGGGAATCCAGTTAGACTCAAACCTAGGTCATGTCCGCAGACGATTTGAACGGGAAAATGGCCGACCTGCTTATTCCGGTAACGTCAGCGCTTGCGTACATGTGTCACCAGGCAGTCAGCATCCGAACATCCGGCAGTATTTCCGTTGAGTGCATGACGCATCATTGCAGGGGCAGAATCCCCCTTAAATTGCTGGGTCAATCTCCCTGCAACTTGAAAGGTGCTTCCAGCAGCTTTTGCCGCAGTCATCAGACCTGGGTCCCAGGAGGGCCACCCTGGTGCTGCAGTTTAAAAGGAATTGCATTGGAGGGTTGACAATTAGAAGACAATGTTTGTAACAACTCCAAGCCATTGTTAACCTCGACACCCCTTAGCTGACTAAAATAGTACATCCTCATCTTTAAGCTGTCTCTCGTGTCTTCTCCGTGGGTTTTGCCCAGGGGCTCTGGTTTCCTCCCACCCTTTGAAATGCACGGGGGGGGGGGGTAGGTTAATTGGGTGGCACGGGCTCGCAGGGCTGAAACCGTGCTGTATGTCTAAATTAAATTAAAACTCCCAATCCGATAATGCCATGGCTACAAAGAGGCAGAGATAGGGTGGACAGCCTGGGGTAACAGGAGCAAACACCAGAGGACATCTGAAAAAGGTGAGGGGAGGAATGTTTAGGGGAGATGTCAAGGGTACAGTTATTACACAGAGAGTAGTGGGTGACTGGAATGCATTGCCAGGGGTGGTGGTGGAGGCTGGAACAATAGGGATATTTAAAAGACTGACAGGGCACATGGATGAAAAACAGAGGGTTTATGGTATGAGGTAGGGAAGGTTTAGTTTGTTGAGAAGGTTTATATAGTTGGCACAACATCGTGAGTCGAAGGACCTGTACAGTTCTAAATAGTTGGCTCCTTTTGTCTGCAGACACTGCAATTGAAGTAAAAACAATGCTGGAGAAACTCAGCAGGTCAAACAGCATCCAAGATAAAGATACATAACCAATGTTTCAGGCTTGAGGCCTTCTTCAAAGTATGAACAAAATGTCGCAGGTATCTGAACAAAATGGTAAAGGGGAATGGGTGGGGAGGAGCACTCCTGGATCCTTTCCCTGATTTGAGTTTAGTCTGAATTGCAGCCTAACAGCCTTGCTCGAGGACTGTCTCCAGCACTTCCAATCATCCTCCTTCCAGGACGCTCTCCCCTCCAGCTCAGATGCAGCCATCCCTCACTGCAGGGTCTCCAAGCCAAGTCCTGTTCTGCTGCAGACCCAAGGGGGAGGGGAGGTTTGGTTGCACAGAGCATCAGCACCAGGCCTACTCCATGGAAAGATGAACAGTTCTCAGCGGATGGGGGAAGGGGGTCGAGCAAAACACCAAGGCACCACCCTGGCCCAGTCCAGACATAGAGGGTCAACCTGGGGACCTCCAATGATGCCAAGAAGCAAAGGTGGGGGTTTAGCATCTTCAATCTGTAGAAACGTTTAAACACAAACCTGAACTAATTTACAACAATCATGATGCTTAAGACATAGTAGCAGAAATAGGCCATTCAGCTCATCGACTCTGTCCCACCATTCATTTATAAGTCGATCCATTTCCCCACTCAGCTCCACTGCCCGGCCTTTTTCCCATAACCTTCGATGCCCTGACTAATCAAGAACCTGTCAATCTCTGCCTCAAATGACCCGGCCTCCACAACCACCTGTGGCAACAAATTCCACTCATTCACCACCCTCCGGCTGAAGAAATTCCTCCGCGTCTCTGTTCTGACTGGACGTCCCTCAATCCTGAAGTGGTGCCCTCTTGTCCTAGACTCTCCCACCGCGGGGAAACAACTTTTCTACAATGACTCTGCCTTTCAACATTCGAAATGTTTCAATGAGATTCCCCCTCATTCTTTGAAATTCCAACAAGTCCAGGCCAAGAGCTGTCAAATGCTCCTTGAATGATAACCCTTTCATTCCCGGAATCATCCTTGTGAACCTCCTCTGAGCCCTCTCCAACCCCAACACATCCTTTCTTAAACTAGGAGCCCAAAACTCCTCACAATACTCCAAGTGAGGTCTTATCATGGCCTTATAACGCCTCAACATCTTGTATTCATTTCCTCTTGAAATGAACGCCAGCACTGCATTTGCCTTCTTCGAGGATGCCCAGACATTGAGACAGCTACAGGGATAGCAAATGTCGAGGGGCCAAATGCAGGCAAACAAGACTCTCTCAGATGGGCCACTCAGTCAGTGTAGACGAGCGAGGGTGAAGGCTGAAGCAAGGAAGGGAATTTCAGCCAGCAAGAACAGTGCTGGATGCAACAGCATCGAGCACAAGGAATTCTGTGCCCAGAATTCTGGGAGAATATAGGCATCTCAGATTGAGACCAAATGCTGCCCAAGAAGGTTCGCCTGATGAATAATTAGACTCCATTTTTCCCATTTGCAGAGGAAGATCCCAATCAGTTCATGAGAGATTGGTTGATGCAAAAAAAACGAGTCCCAAGAGAAGTCCTGAGTCTTTTTAAAAAAATGCAGAGTGTGGGACCCGCACCTGCTCCCAAATAAGGGTGAACAACAGCTCATGTGAATGTGGATGGCTGGTCTTCAGTCCCAGATTTCAAGGTGAACTTGCTTTCAGCTGGTGAACCCAGGTCATTTGTTGGACACCAGCATTGGCTGGTGGAAGATGAAGGTGGGGGGAACCCAATGGCAGGGGTTGGAGATAGGGGGACCCAATGGCAGGGGGTGGAGGTGGGGGGAACCAAAGATGCAGGGGGGTTGGGGGGGTGGTTAGCTGATGCAGCACTCTGGCAGATCCCAGTCGGTTCAGTTCAAAAGACCTGCCTTGGCAGAAGATCCCAGCAAGCAAAGGCTGACAATTCCCTGGCATTACAAGTTCTGACCCGCCAACAATGGCCGCCATCAGCTCACGGAAGGAGCTCGGATCCTACCTGAGACAGGTCGCCACAGGCAGTCCAACAGGGTGGAGCAGAGATCCTGCGTTGGGAGCCACCAAGGCAAATGTGAAAAGCCGGCACCCTCTTTGTGACTCCCTCCTGAACTTGACACTCCCCACTGTGACATCTCGGTGCTCTAGACCAGCCATTCTCAACGGGAGGCCTAGAGTTCCCCTTGGGGGGGGGGATGGGACACAGCACATTTAAGTAAAAACCTTTTTATTCTTTTCACTAAGCTACACAAATTATTTTATCTTTTCAGTAGGAGAGAAGTACGAAAGAAAACAAAATTTGACTACTTTACTGGGAAGGGGCCATAGCTGAAACCCTCTCCTCCTAATCACCAGTTTAAAGGCTCTGGAATTTCCACCCCAACCCTCTCTTGCTGCTCCTGGAGACATATGTGTGGTTAGCGAGGACAACACTTTATTGATAGGGGAGATCGAGAAACCCTCGCTCCTCTCTAGGGACACCCTCAAAATCCAATCTGTTCAGGGATGGTATCAAGGTAACTTACCTGGGGGGGGGGGCAGAGAAATCAAAATGTTCCCATCAAGGCGGCAGCCAATGGAAATATCAACACGGGGAAGGGGACCGAGCCAGTCAGCGGAGTTACAGAGTGAGGAGCGGTGTAGCAGTTAGCGCCAGCGATCGAGACCAGGGTCCGAGTCCCATGGTGTCTATAAGGCATCCATACGTTCATTCCCCGTGCCTGTGTTGGATTTCCCCGGGGTTCCAGTTTCCTCCCACCACTCAAAACGTACCAATTGGGTGTAATTGGGCGGCACAGGCTCATGGGCCAGAAGGGCCTGTTACTCATGTCGAAATGTAAAATTTAGAGGGTTTTATATAGTCAGGAAGCTTCCGGTACAATGGTTCGGTTAAAGAAACTATTTTCACACAAACTAATCCTAAAATTGGAGGCAGGCACTTGTGGTGTGAAATCAGGAAGATCTGCTCCTTCCCCAAAAACTCAAAATTGAAGCTGTTAACTCTGGGCCGCAGTAGATTTTCTGAAATGGTACAGAGCTGAGATAGAACAAAGGCCGGGAAAATACTGTTTCCTCTGAATCCGGTGGGAGCTCTGAGACAATGACGCACCAATGCCTGAAAACCTGGCACACTGGATGGACGATGAGCTGGCAATCTGTGACGGGACAGTGTCGGCACTTCACACTTATCCAGACAATTCCCGCCCAGGGAGTGTGCGACAGAAGAGTGTAGGAGCTTGACTTTAACCCCCACCTCCCTCAATCCCTGCCCTGGGACTGTGTGACAGGACAATGTAGGATCTTCACTTCAACCCCCCTCAAGCCCTGCCCATTGAGTGTGCGACGGGAGAGTGTAGGATCTTCTCTCTAAGCCCCTCAATCCCTGCCCTGGGACTGTGTGTGGATGGGACAGTGTGGGACCTTCACTCTAACCCTTCTCAATCCTTGCTCTAGGACTGTGCGTGGATGGGTCAGTGTGGGAGCTTCACTCTAACCCCCTCAATCCCTGCTCTAGGACTGTGTGTGGATGGGACAGTGTGGATGGGACAGTGTGGATGGGACAGTGTGGATGGGACAGTGTGGATGGGACAGTGTGGATGGGACAGTGTGGATGGGACAGTGTGGATGGGACAGTGTGGATGGGACAGTGTGGATGGGACAGTGTGGATGGGACAGTGTGGATGGGACAGTGTGGATGGGACAGTGTGGATGGGACAGTGTGGATGGGACAGTGTGGATGGGACAGTGTGGATGGGACAGTGTGGATGGGACAGTGTGGATGGGACAGTGTGGGAGTTTCACTCTAACCCCCCTCCACCCCCCAATCCCTGCCCTTGTTTTTTTCACAATTATTTTATTAACACAAATACATTGTTAATCAAACAAATTGAAACACAATTACAAGACAATTACACATCTATATTAAACAGTTGCCATCCCTATTGAGGATGGAGTGTACACCCTGGATGGGCATGGAGGCAATCAGCTCAGTAGGACCTCCTGATATCCACATCGGGCCTGCAATAAAGTCCCTTAATCTCTACCATCCCTGGCAGGACAGCATAGACACAACTCTCCATATCTAATTAATGCTGTTTGCTGCCCTGGGAACGCGTGATAGGACATTGTAGACACAATTAATTATTTTCTCTAACCTCTGCTTGACCTGCCCTGGAACCTCACAAGACAAGGACATACCTGTTCCCCAACAGTGCGGCAATCCAAGTGCTGGAATCTTTTTACCGAGGCCAGACTTTTGACATTAACACCGGGTTCGCCACATCCTGTGCCCTGACGTCCTCAGGGGTGTCACACAAAGCAGTGAAACCTTGAAGACACTCTTCAGAGGATTGTTTTTGAACTTGGCACCCAGAGAAATATATCTTTGCTTTTTATGGACATTGAAAAGTCTGGCTGAGATCCTCCATCATTTCATAGAAAAATTACAGCACAATACAGGTCCTTCGGCCCACAAGGTTGGGCCGAACATGGCCGTACCATAGAAATGACTAGACTTACCCATAGCCCTAACCTCCATGTACCTATCCAAAAGTCTCTTAAAGGACTCTAACATTGTGGCAGCCCATTCCACACACCACCACTCTCTGCATAAAAAAAACATGCCTGGCATCTCCTCTGTACCTATTCCCCACCACCTTAAACCCGTGTTCTCTTGTGGTACCATTTCAGCCCTGGGAAAAAGCCTCTTAACTATCTACACTTCGGTGTGTTTTAACTACAATCACAGTGTCTGCAGACTTTTGTGTTTCACCAGGGTACGAGAGGGCAAACACATCCTCCACACAGGCAGTGGGAAAAAGGACCCTCTTGAAGGGAGAGAGGGGGAGGTTTAGCAAAGGACCTGGCAGCTGATGGTGTGGGAGTGAATGAGTGGGAGATCAGAATTGGAGACACAGCTCAGGGCGGAATGGAGCACACAGAGATGCAGGAGCAGGAGAGTGGACTGAATTTAAAACAAGAAGATTTAAATTTGGAAATTGCTCAACCTGGGAGTGGAAGGAGGAGGGACTGTAACCATGGATGAACTGGGATTCAGCAGGAGTTTGAACACTGGGATAATAATAGGAGGAATTTGGGTTTGTAGAGGGGAGAAGTTGCATCCCCCAGCACCCTGGAATAATTAAGGCTGGGAGGAAAGGGGTGAAAGGTGTGCAGCAGGTTCATGGACACAGGACAATTTACGAGCAGGTTGGCACACTCAAATCCTTTCAAACTGCAGCACCTGGGTCCCGGGTGCGATTACTGGGGCAAAGGTGCTTCCAGGACCTCTTAAATTGGAGGGGAATTGACCCATTATATCACCAATCTGGCAATTTAAGGGGGATCCCACCCCCGCTATGTGTCACGTACTCACTGGAAGTACTGCCGGATGTTCGGATGCTGACACGCCCACAAGCGCTGATGTCACCAGAATAAGCAGGTTGTCCATTTTTGTTTTCAAACCGCCTGTGGACATGACCTAGCTAAGTTCAACTGGGTTCCCTGACTCCCTCTGAGGTAGGTCAGGGACCCGGTTGGATTCAGACAGGATTGACCGAGTCAGACCCTTTCTAACTGCCACGTAACTGGGGCGCTAACCGGGCAAATTGTCTGGTTAACCCCATTTTAGATAGCAGTTTGGAAGGGCCTAGTGTGACCACGCCTGCTGCTCCTTCTTCCCGCGTGGTCTATGATCTCAGGGCTGTTTGGATTTACCGACTGTTCGAGTCTGACAGATATTCATAAGAGTCAGGAATAAAAAAAACCCAGAACCTCACTCTCATCAATTTCCAGCCTTCCCTTGCCCCGAACAAGGATCGAGCGACACAGTTAGCATGAGGCTATTACGCTGCCAGTGACTCAGCTTCAAATTGGGCACGGTCTGGATGGAGTTTGTACATTCATCCCAGTTTGCGTGGGTTTCCTCTGGGCACACAGAGGTTGGTCATTAATTGGAGGATTTGGATTATGTGGACTCGGAAGGGCCTTGTTACCATGCTGTATGTCTAAATTTTAAAATTAAAAAGGTTCCTCTTACATTTCAGCAACTTTCAACTCTAAAAGCACATGCAGGAGAACCCAACTCTCCGAACGATCAATTCAAATCGTTCCGTTCACAACACAACTGGCTTCTTTTCACATCTGAAAGATTCAGTGGAATCTACCTCCGCTGCTCCTTCACAGAACGTGCAAAATACCACAGGAAAACAGACCTGCCACACACTCCTGCCTTTGTAATATTACAAGTCCACACGAATCAGGAGCGATAGAAGTTTGGTGATGAAATGATGAAGGCAGTTGGTGCGTGGAGCTCAAGAGGTGCTTGGCAATCAGGAGAGAATGGATGGACCCGTTTCTGAGCTGGAGGGACAATGTCAGCAAATGTAGGGTGACCCACTTTGGCAAGAAAAATGGAAGGTCAAGATATTATTAAAAAGGCAAGCGATGGCAGCCTGCTGTCGTGCAGGAGGACTTGTGAATGAATTGCAAATGGTTGGTTTGCAGGTGCAGCAGGTTATCAAGAAGGCAAATGGAATGTTGGCCCTCGTCGCTGGAGGGATTGAATTTAGGAGCAGGGAGGTTATGCTGCAACTGTACACTGTCCTGGTGAGGCCCTGTCTGGAGCACGGCATGCAGTTCTGGTCTCCTGATGGGCTTTGAAGTGGCGAAGAGGAGGTTCACCAGGTTGATTCCAGGGATGAGGGGGTTAGCCGATGAGGAGAGATTGAGGCGTCTGGGACTGCACTCACTGGAATTTAGAGATCTTACAGCAACACATAAAATTTTGAAAGGCAGAGTTAAGATAGAGGTAGGAAAGTTGTTTCTATTGGTGAGGGGAGAGCAGAACTAGGGGACATAGCTTCAAGATCCAGAGATGAGGAGGAACTGCTTTTCCCAGAGGGGGGTGAATCTGTGGAATTCGCTGCCCATTGAAGCAGTGGAGGCAACCTCAGTAAATATATTTAAGACAAGGTTGGATAGATTTTTGCATCGTAGGGGGTGGGAAAAAGGCAGGTCGGTGAAGATGAGCCCATCATCAGCTCAGCCATGATCACATTGAATGGGGGAGCAGGGCTCGACGTGCCAGATGGCCGACTCCCGCTCCTGTTTCTTATGTTCTTAAAAACCTGACCTGGGTAGATTTTGACAGACTCAACCCCTAAGGATATTTCTCCCAATTTCATTTGGGACCATTGCTGTGAATATAACCGTCTCCAACATGCTATTGATCTGATGAAAGGAGACAGCAAGTGTGATTTAAAGCAGGAGATATGCAGTCATTAAAAACCGATCTGGATAAAGCACCAAGGTAACAGGACCCACGTGCTGCAGCAGAGCACATACCCCTAACCTCTGCTGGGACAGAAGCCAACACCAAACATTGCCTCCCCCTGAACTTCACCCTGTCCCGAAGGAAACCTTCATCCTCTTCCCCCTACTTGCTCTCCAATCCTCAAAGTGTGGAACTTAGGATGAGGACCAATATTCCAGCAAGTTGGACAATGCTCAAAAGGGTTTTCAAACAACTCAGACCTAATGCCAGAAGGTATTGCAGGTTGTACCTCTAATCCGGCGACATCAGGACCCAGCCATTGCCGGACCATAGAAAATGCCAGAAAACAGAAATTGACCCTTGAGGGACCTCCTATGTAAACATTTCAAAGGTAGAACAAAGCTTAAAACAAGAAATAACACTGTGGGGGCGATACGGTTAGCGCAACACCTTTCCAGAGCCAGTGATCGGGATGTTAATACAAATTCCTGACAGCACGGCAGATTCAACCTTTACAGCGCCAGCGATTGGGGAACTGGGGTTGGAGTTCCACACTGTCTGTCAGGAATTTATACTAACGGTGGCAGATTCAAACAGACTAAGGGAGCTACTAGATAAGAGAGGCTCTATGTAGCAGTCGGAGTATGGCTTTATTCTGCCAACTCACTGTTCTACAGAGCAGAGGACAACACACATTCCACAGCCCTTCCAACGACTTCCATTCAAACAAGATCCTTCTCAAGTGAAACACAGGAGTGAGAGGGGGCAAATAGTGACCTGATCAGAGGAAGAGATGGGATTGTCTTAAAAGAAAGAGGAATGATATCTCAGGAGAAAAACTTCAAAAGTGGAGCAAAGGCAGCCCCCATGGGGGGGGGGGAAGGTAACTAGGGAAACGCCCAACACGGTGGAAACATGGTTCAGAGACCCAGGAAGGCACAAGAAAGGGTGCAAAAATTTACAAGGATGTTGTACTTTATAAAGCAAAAATGCATACTATTTGGTAATTACTTTTGCTATATAAAGAATGGACACTGTTTGATCTGCTGAGTTTCTCCAGCATTGTTTTTACTTCAACCTTGGTGTTTGCAGACTTTTGCGTTTTATTACTTTACCAGGATGTTGCCTGAACTTGAGGAACTAAGTTACAGGGAAAGGTTAAACAGGTTAGGAATTTATTCCCTGGAGCGTTAGAGAATGAGGGTAAATTTGATGGAAGTGTACAAAATTTTAATGGGTACAGAGTAAATGAAAGCAGGTCTTTTTCCACTGAGGGCAGGTGAGATACAAACTAGAGGACGTAGGTTAAGGGTGAAAGGGGAAAAGTTTAGGGGGAACTTCTTCACGCAGAGAGTGGTGGGAGTGTGTACACGAGCTTCCAGTTGAAGTGGAGATGTGGGCTCAGTTTTAACATTTAAGAAGAATTTGGACAGGTACATGGATGGGAGAGGTATGGAGGGCTATGGACTGGGTGCAGGTCAGTGGCACAAGGCAATATTAATAGATTGATATAGACTAGAAGAGCTGAAAGGCCCGTTTTAGCGCTGTAATGTTCTAAAAAAGATCAACCAAGGTTACAGAACATTCTGATCAAGACAATTTGTGGGTGAAAGTACAGTTTGCCCAGGGTGAGAGCGGGGAAGTGGCTGGGGCCAAGGGCGTTGTGGGGGGTGGGGGGTAGGGGTTGAGTAGGCTGGGAGGAAGAAGAATAAATGAGGGTGGGGTGTAGGAAAAGGGGGAGGGTGGATTTGGGAGGGTGAGTAGGGGGAATAGGGGAGTGGGGGGAATGGGGAGGATGAGAGGGGCAGGGAGGATGTGTGGGGGGGCGAGTGGGGGAGTGAGATGGGGAACGTGAGGGGGAGAGAGGAGGGTGAGGGGCATCGGGGAGGGTGAGGGGTGACAGGGAACGGGGAGGGGGATCAGGGGAGGGGGAGGTGTGGGCTGTGGTGTGAGGGGCGGGGGTTCTGTGGGACGATGTAGGGATTCTGGAGAGGGTGGGTGGACAGTGGGGGGACCGGGCGGGGGGGGGGGGTGGTTGACACTCTCCGGGCCCCGGATCCCGGCCCGACCCGCCGCTCCAGCCCGGGACCCAGCGGCCCCGCCGGGGGGAGGGGGGGGATCCGCGGCCCTGCCGCTGCCCGCGGTCCCCCTGCCCCGCTCGTGCTCGCGGCCCCCCTGCCCCCGGTACCTGGTCCGCGCCGCCCGGCCCCGCTCCCGGGAAACTTTGTGTGGAAGTTTAGCGCGGAGAGACGGCCGGTGACGTCATCGGATTCCAATGGGGTGACGCGCGGGAACGGGGGGGGGGGTGGGAGGGAGAGGAGGGGGAAAGGGGAGGGGGAGGGGAGGGGGAAAGGGGAGGGGGAGGGGAGGGGGAAAGGGGAGGGGGAGGGGAGGGGGAAAGGGGAGGGGGAAAGGGGAGGGGGAAAGGGGAGGGGGAAAGGGGAGGGGGAAAGGGGAGGGGGAAAGGGAGGGGGAAAGGGGAGGGGGAAAGGGGGAGGGGAGGGGGGGAGGGAAGGGAGATGGGGAAGAGATGGGGAAGGGGAGGGACGTGGAAGAGTGGTGGGGAGGGAGGGGGAGTGGGAAAGAGGGAAGAACGAAGAAGGGGAGAGAAGGGAGGGGGAGTGGGAAAGAGGGAAGAACGAAGAAGGGGAGAGAAGGGAGAATACATTGGGAAAGAAGGAAGAAGGAATAAAGGTGTAGTGAGAAATAAAATATGTGGAGGGGAGGGGGAATTGTCGAGGGCAAAGAGACAATTCATTATCACAATAGCTCAGTACAGGCCCTTCGGCCCTCAATGTTTGTGCAGATGTCCTCTGGTTTTTGCTACTCCTGTCCTGGGAAACAGGCGCTGGCCGCCCACCCTGTCTTTGCCTTTCTTAATCTTGTCGACCTCTTATCTCCTCTCACCCTTTTGCACTCCAAAGAGAAAAGTCCCAATCCAGGCAACGTCCTGTTAAACCTCCTCTGCCCCCCTCTCCATCCTTCCTGTATTGAGGTGACCAGAACTGCTCTCACCAGAGATTTGTAGAGTGGCAACATGACCTCTTGCCTCTTGAACTCAATCCCCTGACTAATGGAGCCCAGCGTCCCATAGGCCATCTTAACTCTCCTATTGGAGAGAGTGAGTAAGAAATGGGGAATCTTTATCATAGTTTCAGATTATAACACTTCTTGTCAACCTCTGGTTATAAAACTTTAAGTGTGAATGTTGCAGAATTTTTGACATTCAGTATCAGCTGTCTGTATCTTGACCACAGGAGCACAAAAGATCAATGCTCAAATACTCAACCACCTTGGTGTCACATTATTGCAGGGTTGAAACTTTCACCCTGCACAACCTCTGATAATGATCAAATGGTGTTGATTGTGAGAAAAGTACTGCTTGAAGGACTGCTTGTCAGCACAGGGCTCAAACCACAGACTCTTTCTCTAAGTCAGAGTGTTGAAAGTGTACGTACGAGAGTCTTGCACACCAAGCAACGACTCTTACTGCTTGGAGCCACGGAACAATGCAGCACTAGAAGCGGGCCCCTTTGGCCCTTCTAGTCTGTGCCGAACCATTTTTTTCTGCCCCCGTCCCACTAACCTGCGCCCAGCCTGTGGCCCTCCTACCGGTTCAAGTTCTTCTAAAATGTTAAAATTGAGCCTGCGGTCGCTGCGGGTGTTGCATTGGATAGAACTTCAGGCGGTGTTCACCACGGCAGCGCGGCCGGCATGGCGGTCCGCACGATGCTGTTACATCGCCCAGCGATGGTGGGAGGACTCCAGTGATTCTCTATTGTCCTGTGGATTGACCTCCAATCCATTTCTCTGCAGCAACATCCCACACTGTGATGCAACCTGGCCACGATGCTCTCCTGCAGAAGGTTGACATAATAGTGGCTGGTAGCCTTGCCCACTTCAGTCTTCTCGGGAAGTGCAGACACTGTCGCGCCTTCCTGACAAGTGAGGAGATGTTGAGTGTCCACAAAAGGTCACTAGTTCAGTGAACTCCAAAGAACTTGGTGTCTCCGCTCTCTCCACTACAGTGCTGTTGATGTGTAATGGAGGGTGGTCGTTCCTAATCCTCCTGACGTCCACAATCATCTCCTTCATCTCATCCACATGGAGACTCAGGTTGTTACTTTCGCGCCATAATCACGAGATTTTCCACCTCGTCTTCGTAGGGCGACTCCTCGCTGTTGCTAATGAGGCCGACGACTGTCGCGTCACCTGCCAACTTGACAAACGTGTTGGAGGTGGATTTGGCAATGCCGCCGTGGGTCAGTTGTGTGAACTGGAGCGGGCTAAGCGCGCAGCCTTGAGGTGCGCCAGCGTGACGATGTTCGACCTGGGCAGACTGGGGGTATTGGTTCGAATCCCGCACTGTTCATAAGGGGTATGTACATTCTCCCCATGTCTGCGTGGGTTTTCTCCAGGGGCTCCAGATTCCTCCCACCATTCAAAACGGACTGGGGTGGGGTGGGGTTGTAGGTCAATTAGAGAAATCGAAAACCTACAGCACAATACAGGCCCTTCGGCCCACAAAGTTGTGCTGAACATGTCCCTATCTTAGAAATGACTAGCCCTCTATTTTTCTAATCTCCTTGAACTGATCCAAAAGTCTCTTAAAGGACTCTAACATATCCACCTCCACTACCGTTGCTGGTGCCCCATTCCATGCACCCTCTGCATGAAAAACAAGTACCCCTGACATCTCCCCTGTACCTGATCCCCACCACCTTAAACCCGCGACCTCTTGTGGCAGCCATTTTATCCCTGGAAATTTGGGTGCAAATTGGCAGCATGGACTCATGGGTCAGAATGCCCGTTGCTGCGCTGTAAATTTAAATTTTAAAAAATGATGCCTGTCCCCCTGATGTTCAAACGGTTGGGTGGAGCACAAGAGGGGGCAAATACTGTTAGGTGCCTTTGAAGGGGACGGACGAGGGGAGAGCGTGTCTGATAAATGACTGGATGCCAAGAATTGTAAGAGAACCAAAGGGGTCTCAGAGCAGATGTCCACTGATCGCTGAATTTAGCAGAACAGATAGATTTCAGATTTCCTGTCAGAGTACATACATGACATCACATACAACCCTGAGATTCCTTTTTCCTGTGGGCACGGCAGAATTACCACTAATTGGTAGTGCAAAAGTAAACTGTACACAGTGTAAACAAACTGTAAACCAGTAACAAATGCAAACAAATTGACTGTGCAATACAGAGAAAATAAAAAGAAAACAATGAAGTGCACAAGTAAGAGACCTTAAATGAGCGCCTGATTGAGTTTGTCGTTGAGGAGTCTGATGGTGGAGGGGGAGCAGCTGTTCCTGAACCTGGTGGTGCGAATCTTGTGGCACTGAGACCTCTTTCCTGGTGGCAGCAGTGAGAACAGAGCGTGTGCTGGGTGGGTGTGGATCCTTGATGATCGCTGCTGCTCTCCGACGGCAGCGTTCCCTGTAGATGTTCTCAATAGTGATGTCCTGGGCTGTGACAACGACCTTTTGGAGGGCTTTACAATCGGGGGTATTGGTGTCCCTGTACCAGACTGTGATCTGCTGATCAGTGCACATTCCACCGCACCTCTATAGATCATGTCGATGGTGGATAGATCATGTCGATGGTGGGGGTGGAGGGGGGTGGGGGGAGGTCTCCAGTGATTCTCTCTATGGTCCTGTGGATTGACCTCTAATCCATTTCTCTGCAGCAACATCCCACACTGTGATGCAGCCTGGCCACGATGCTCTCCTGCAGAAGGTTGACATAATAGTGGCTGGTAACCTTGCCCACTTCAGTCTTCTCAGGAAGTGCAGACACTGTCGCGCCTTCCTGACAAGTGAGGAGATGTTGAGTGTCCACAAAAGGTCACTAGTTCAGTGAACTCCAAGGAACTTGGTGTCTCCGCTCTCTCCACTACAGTGCTGTTGATGTGTAATGGAGGGTGGTCGTTCCTGGTCCTCCTGACGTCCACAATCATCTCCTTCATCTCGTCCACGTGGAGACTCAGGTTGTTACTTTCGCACCATAATCACGAGATTTTCCACCTCGTCTCCGTAGGGCGACTCCTCGCTGTTGCTGATGGGGCCGATGACTGTCACGTCACCTGCCAACTTGATAACCGTGTTGGAGATGGATTTGGAAATGCCGCTGTGGGTCAATTGTGTGAACTGGAGCGGGCTAAGCGCGTGACCTTGAGGTGCGCCAGCGTGACGATGTTCGACCTGGGCAGACTGTGGTAATGCACTCAACCTCAGAATCTGCAAACTTGTTTAACCTAACGAAAATCCATGAGGGTTCAGAAAGAGCTAGATCACTGGAACAGGGCTGAGGCGCTGGCAGAGGTTCTGTATCAGCAGCATGGCCACAGGTGCGGACCCAGGGAGAGCAGGGAGTAGAGACGCAGCAATCCCTCACGGGGTCCAACTGCCATCAGCTCCGAACAGGCTTTAAACTGCCTGTAATTGGAGTCGACGGTGGTTTTATTTAAAATCCTCCAGGGTCTGTACTCAGGATAGGCTGCAGCACGAGGGGGGTTGCAGACTCCGGGGAAGTGGAGGGCACCAGGAAATAAGGAGTCCACCCCCTGTTTGAGAAGGAGAAGCGAAGCAGAGGAGATGACCCACGGGATCATGGTGGCAGACCAGCGAGAGGGGGGTCCTGCAGTTGAAGAAACACACAGGCTGCGGGCTGCTGGGAAGTGCGGTTGAGAGATTTCCACCGGGCTGCAGTCTGCTGGAGACTGGGCTCGAGACCAGCTGAAGGGGTGCCAGGTGTCGGAACCGGGAGGCGAGAGGGTGCAGAAGGGGGTCCTACTCGTGTTGGCATTTCGGATCTGGAGCTCGGGCAGCCGATGGTTTGGACCGGTCTTCGTGGGGTGCCGGAGGCGAATCCGTGGACACTCGGTGACTCTGGGAGGGCGGGGGGGGGGTGGGGGGGGACACACACTCTCTTTTGCTTCTCTTTCTCCAACTGTAAGAGGCGCTTCAGGCAATTCCTGCCGACGGCGAATCTGTCTGCTTTACAGCCAACGAAAGTGAATTCCGTGTAATATTGCACTGTCTTTATTACACGATAATAAATTGAATCTTGGATCTTGAATTTCGATGCAGAGAGCCGGAGTGGTGTTATCTGATGTTGAATTCAGCGTTGAGTTCCGAAGGCTGTGGAGAGCCAGCAGTATGTCAATCTTTGACACTTGTGCAGGAGGTTAGAGATGGGGAGGCCAACGTGGGAGTGGGATGCAAACAAATGTACATTGCCGACTTGGGAGGTTATTCATTCCTGAGCCAGCTCCCCATTCAAGAGTCATGGCTGATATGATTGTAATACTGAATTTGAATGTTAAATGTTGACATACAGCAAGGTAACAAGGCCCTTCTGTGCCGCCCAATTTACACCCAATTGACCTCCAACCTCCGATACGTTTTTTTGTAGGGTGAGAGGAAACCGGAGCCCCCCAAGGAAACCTCACGCAGACACGGGGAGAACGAACAAACTCCTTACAGACAGTGACAGTTTAGAACCTGGGTCACTAATACTGCAATGTTGTTGCCCCAACCGCCACGCTAGGGTGGCCAAACTGCGCCTCATGTGCCACAAGCAGCTCCTGGGCGTATAATGTGTGGCTCACCGAGCTCCCGATGCATTGGCCAAAGTCTCTCACCAAGGCCCTGGCCGCCCACCCATTCCAACTCCCGACGCCCCGACCACTGATTCTCACCTAGGCCCCAGCTGCTCGCCCATTCCAACTCCCGACGCCCTGACCACTGATTCTCGGCTAGGCCCCAGCTGCCTGCCCATTCCAACTCCCGACGCCCTGACCACTGATTCTCAGCTAGGCCCCAGCTGCCTGCCCATTCCAACTCCCGACGCCCTGACCACTGATTCTTGGCTAGGTCCCAGCTGCTCGCCCATTCCAAATCCCGATGCCCTGACCACTGATTCTCGGCTAGGCCCCAGCTGCTCGCCCATCTGAGCTCCCAATGCCCTGACTGCTGATTCTCAGCTAGGCCCCAGCTGCTCGCCCATTCCAACTCCCGACGCCCCGACCACTGATTCTCACCTAGGCCCCAGCTGCTCGCCCATTCCAACTCCCGACGCCCTGACCACTGATTCTCGGCTAGGCCCCAGCTGCCTGCCCATTCCAACTCCCGACGCCCTGACCACTGATTCTCAGCTAGGCCCCAGCTGCCTGCCCATTCCAACTCCCGACGCCCTGACCACTGATTCTTGGCTAGGTCCCAGCTGCTCGCCCATTCCAAATCCCGATGCCCTGACCACTGATTCTCGGCTAGGCCCCAGCTGCTCGCCTATCTGAGCTCCCAATGCCCTGACTGCTGATTCTCAGCTAGGCCCCAGCTGCTCGCCCATTCCAACTCCCGATGCCCTGACCACTGATTCTCGGCTAGGCCCCAGCTGCTCGCCCATCTGAGCTCCTGACGCCCTGACTGCTGATTCTCAGCTAGGCCCCAGATGCCTGCCCATTCCAACTCCCGACGCCCTGACCACTGATTCTTGGCTAGGTCCCAGCTGCTCGCCCATTCCAAATCCCGATGCCCTGACCACTGATTCTCGGCTAGGCCCCAGCTGCTCGCCCATCTGAGCTCCCAATGCCCTGACTGCTGATTCTCAGCTAGGCCCCAGCTGCTCGCCCATTCCAACTCCCGACGCCCTGACCACTGATTCTTGGCTAGGTCCCAGCTGCTCGCCCATTCCAAATCCCGATGCCCTGACCACTGATTCTTGGCTAGGTCCCAGCTGCTCGCCCATTCCAACTCCCGATGCCCTGACCACTGATTCTTGGCTAGGTCCCAGCTGCTCGCCCATTCCAAATCCCGATGCCCTGACCACTGATTCTTGGCTAGGTCCCAGCTGCTCGCCCATTCCAAATCCCGATGCCCTGACCACTGATTCTCGGCTAGGCCCCAGCTGCTCGCCCATCTGAGCTCCTGACGCCCTGACTGCTGATTCTCAGCTAGGCCCCAGCTGCCTGCCCATTCCAACTCCCGACGCCCTGACCACTGATTCTTGGCTAGGTCCCAGCTGCTCGCCCATTCCAAATCCCGACGCCCTGACCACTGATTCTCGGCTAGGCCCCAGCTGCCTGCCCATCTGAGTTCCCGACGCCCCGACCACTGCTTCTTGATTAGGCCCCAGCTGCCCGCCCATCCGAGCTCCTGACGCCTCCAACTTACCACCCAACACCCGCCCACTTGAGCTCCTGATGCCCTGAACGGCGCAGGAACTTACAACGGTCAAAAGTAGTGCGTGTGTAATAATTGACCCTGAATTTTAACACTAAGTTTGACTAATACAGGTGTAGATTACTTTTTGATGATTGGAACTATTGCAAATGAGCATTTTAAAAACTACATACATGAATAACTATTGTTCTGACCCACGGACATATAAGACTCTATTTCAGCGAGGAATTTTTTTAGTGTATTTACAGGTAAGCATTTAACGATATTGAAATATGCAGCTATAGTAAAGCAGAAAAAACTTGGACTAAACATACGACTGGGACATCAGGAAAAGTTTTTTTAATAGTAACACCATTTTTTAGTCGTTTTTCACTATTGTTCCTGCTTTTCCATCCTCATGCAGGGTTGGCGCCAGAACCAGTGGGGGAGGGGGCATAGTGCAACGCTCATAAACTAGATCAGTGGGGGAGGGGGGTGCCGTTGGATGTCGGGACCCACCTGCCGACGAATGTTTACACCACCCACCCCTCCGACGTAGGAAACGACGTCATTGCATCACTAGACACTACTGACACTTGGCGCATGCTTGTGACGTGGTACCAGGGGCGGGTGGAGAGCCGCGAGAAGGCGTCAAGCTGGACGCTAGTGAGGCGGGAGGGGGTGGGGGCGGGTCTGCCGGCGATGGCACAGCACCTCGTTTGGGGGGGGACAGTACCCGCCCTTGATGCTGAGCATGCCCTGCTCGATTACCATGGTTTACCACGTTTAGCTTTGTATCCAATAGTACAGCTTGAGGACTCTCCCCCTGTGGCCATCTTGAGGGTAAAACCTTCCATATTTCCGTTGTTGTTTTGATAATACTCGTCGCACTGATGCTCTTAATTGTGATAAACACCAAATACAGAAAATGGCAGTGGCTCGTAAACACGACGAGGAGTTTTCGGTGCATGGCAATAGATGGCGGTAATGCCAAACGAAGATATTGAGAATCAGAAGTAAATCATGAAAATCTGTGGACATTGGAGTTGAAGTAAAGACCCAAAATGCTGGAGAACCTCAGCTGGGTCAAACAGCATCCTTTATGTAGCCAAGGTAAAGATACATCACCCGACGTTTCGGACTTGGGTGGTGTAAGTTGTGGTCTGGTGCACTGACCTTCACCTTGCCGAGGCCAATCGACAGGTCTCAGACACTTCCTCCTATCGACCCCTCCATCAGGACCCCAACACCACACGTCAGGTACTTTTTACAAAATATACTTTGGTGAAGGGCTCAAGCCTGAAATGTTGGTTCTGTATTTTTACCTTGGCTACATAAAGGTCACTGTTTGACCTGCTGAGTTCCTCCAGCATTTTGTGTTTTTAACTTTATATTCAGAATCAGGATTTATTGTCATGAACAAGTTTTGCGGCACCATTACAGGGCAAACATTCATATTATAACCATCTTATGACATTACTATAAAAATTAAAAATAACAGTGCACAAAGAGTAAGGCAGCGTCTGTGGTTCATTGATCATTCAGGAATCTGATGGCAGAGGAGAAGAAGTTGTTCTTGTGTCATTGTCTTTAGGCACCTGGATTTTTTCCCTGATTGTAGCAGAGTGAAAAGGACACGGCCTGGGTGGTGGTGGGGTCTTTGAGGAGAGAGGCTGCTTTATTAAGACACCGCCTCATGTCGATGTCCTCGATGGAGTAAAGTCTGGGGCCTGTGATGTCGCAGGCCGAGTTAACAACCCTCTGGAGTTTATTCTTGCCCTGAGAGTTGGCGCCTCCGTCCCAGGCAGTGATGCAACCGGCCAGAACGCTCCCCACAGTCCACCTGTAGAGGTTTACGAGTCTTCAGTGATGAACTGAACAGCATCAGACACCTCATAAAGTATACCTTCTTTGTGATTGCATCGAATTGGAGGCTCCAGGACAGATCCTCGGAGATACTGCCACCCAGATATTCATCTTAGAAGATCCGACTTTAATTTTTACAATAATTCCTCTTTTAATTGAAGTACCTGTAATAGTAATAAATAATGATGATGTTTGAGTAAATAATATTACTGTGTGGTGACGTACAAAGTCATGGCGGCGGACCAGCCCTGCTTGTCATGTGTGGTCAATGGGGCAGCCGCGGCAAAGATGGCGCCAGCGTGAAGCAAGCTCCAGAACGCAAGGGGCAGGCCAGACACAGCCTTAAAGGCTGTAGCATGGAATTCAATGCAGTTGTTGTCTCAGTCTTTTCACCGCGTTTGCGCACAACCCGCTACAACAGTATTATGGGGTTAGGCAAGGTATCTATGGCATCTGGGTACCAGATAAACCTCAACATCTCATATAAGACCCAGGGGGATGTTTTTGAGCCATTTTTGGAGAAAAAAAGTAGGTCTTATTTGCCATCAAATATGGTATTTCTTAACATTTACATAAAACTTTTGTAATGAAATGTGCACGTAAGAGTGAAAACGTGTATGTAACATTTTTTTTCAAGTCTTGCGGCTCTCAAACATCTGAAGTTGATCGTGTGCGGCTTTTACATGAAGCTGGTTTGGCTGTCCTTGCCCCGTTTTTCCAATCCATAAACTTCTTCCATGTTCAAGTCAACTTCAAGTTCAAGTTTATTGCCATCCGATTGTACAAGTCCAAATTGACGAAACAGCGTTCTCCGGTCCTTGGTGCAAAACACATTGACACACAACCAGATGTAACGCACACACAGACAGACAATACATATGCAGGACAAGTATTCACCTATGCAAATAAATATTGTTTCATGAATATGAGAGTCTCGGATGGTCAGTGTGAGCAGTTCCTTTGGTCGTTCAGCGTTCTCGCTGCCCGCGGGTAGAAGCTGTTCCTCAGTCCAGTGGCGCTGGCTCTGATCCTCCTGTATCTTTTCCCCGATGGGAGGAGCTGACAGATGCTGCGTGCGGGGTGGAAAGGGTCCTCAATGATTTTGCGCGCTCTCTTCAGACAACGATCATATTGTATCAGATTGCTCCAATTAGAGGTCCTAGCAAAGGAAGAGTATCCCTCCTACATGTCTGAGTTCGCTGTCCTAATTACATCCTGTACCTGTACCCCGTTTCCGTGCACTGATACCCAAATGTCAGATCAATGTGATTACCAATCTCAAAGACACATCAACTTTATCTGATTGCCTTGAAATCTTCCTGTGCCTGTTATGATGTTTTAATTATAAATATTTTTTCCCCTTTAACATACATTGTTGAATCGTCTGCTGCTTCCTGCCTCCATCTCTGAAACTGATGATCTCCTCCTCTCTGCTTTTATATTTTGGAAGTAAAACACGAAAGTTGGCAGAGACCGCAATTGAAGTGAAAACACAATGCTGGAGGAACTCAGCAGGTCACACAGTGGACTCTCTGCAGCAAAGGTGACTGACTTTTCAGGCTTGAGCCCCTCGCCACGGCATGGAAGGGGTTCCCGACTGTGTTGGAGGTTTGGACCTGGAGCTCGGGTCGTTGATGGTTCGGACCAGCCTCTGTGTGGCTGCAGGGAGCCGAAACCATGGATGCTCGGTGAGGAGGGAACTCCCTTATTGATCACAGAGCCCTGATGTCAGGTGTTCTCAACCTTTTTCTTTCCACCCACATCCCACTTGAAGTCATCCCTCGGCCATCGGGGCTCTGTGATTATTTAGAGATTGGGTGGGAAGGGAAGGTTGAGAATCCCTGTTCTAGACCTGAACATTACTGAAATATTTTGCTTGAGAAAAATCGTCATTGGCCCATTTCCTTTGGAGCTCTGAAACGGTGCACAGAACAAGTCAATGAGGGATGATTAAAACAGTGGTTTTCAAACTTTTTCTTTCCACCCACATCCCACCTTAAGCAACTCCTTACAGAGCATCAATGGCAAAGGGATTACTGAAAGTGGGATGTGAGTGGGAAGAAAAAGGTTGAAAATCACTGGTTTTGGGGGAACATGAGGGGGAACTTCTTCACTCAGAGAGCGATGGGGGTGTGGAATGAGCTGATTCTTAGTCAGCATTTTATGTTTTTTTCTCCTTCATTCCTTTTTTCCATTTTAATAACAAGGGTTCGTACGTACCTTGTTCACTGTTATTTGATATTCGTAATTGAGATTAATTTACTTTATCGGTGTTCCTGCATGCACCCATGTAATTTGTGCCTGTTACAACCAATTAAAAGATTGAAAAATACACTGTTTTATTACAATAATAAATTGAATCTTGAATCTTATATTTTTCCAGCTTAAAACGAACAATTGCCAGATCTCTGTCCATTCCCTTAACCTATCCATGTGACCGCTTTGCTTCTCCACCTCCTTATGCAGCTTCAGCCATGTTCCCATTATATCTGTGGAGACTTTGTTCTGGGGATTTTTTTATAAATTGCATAAGAGTTCAAGGACCCAGCACCAGTCCCCGCGGCATGCCAGTTTTCACGATTTGCCAGCTAGAGAAAAAGATTGGTGCCCCTAAAACATGCTCCCAGTTCATTTTCAAGTGAGTGGGACAGTCACTCTAAGAGAAGGGAGTTTGACGGTGAGCTGGCAGGCCGAGGAGAGCGTGTTCTAAATTGGATATGCCTGAGGAGAGAGGAAGTGCGGGTGCAGAGACCATGTGATCTACACAGTACTGAACTCGCTCAGGGGCCATTTTAATGAAGTGACACTCAATGAAGCACCTTTTGAAGGGGTGCTGTGCAGAAGGGCCTCGTGGAGGGATAGATCATTTGTCTGGTATCCCTGTGCATAGGGGAATGAGAAAACCACTCCATGACCATTGTGGGGGAGAAATACTGCATTTTGGCTAACCCACCAAAGGCTTTGTGAGAATCACTTGCTTCACGACCCCCCTACACAAATAAAAGGCGAGTTTGGATTGCAATGCGTCTGATGAGGGCAGATGTCTTGAAGCATCTCGACCAGGATTTTGTGAGTTTATAAACAACCTGTCACCCCGGGTTCACCCACCTACTTTGTGAACTTCTTTGCATCAATTTTCTGAAACTGAATTTTGAACTGCCCTTTGAGAATAGTGCCAGGGCTGTAGTGCCTTGGGGTATTCCACACACACACACACACACACACACACACACACACACACACACAAGTATATTCACACATAGTTGGGCATTAAGTAGATAAGTTTAGATACGTGTAGCTAAATTAGATAAGGTGTTATATTATTGTTAATTAATAATTTGAAATATAACACTGTCTGGGCTCATTTTTATTGCTGTTGTCTAGTTCGTAACAGTACCTACTCATTTTTTCCTGGTAACCAGCCAATTGTTTGTCTGCACCAGTGTTACCTCCTACACTGTGAACTTTAATTTCCTTTATGGCAACTTATTAAATGCCTTTTCCACAGCAGAAGAATCAGAATCAGAATTTATTGTCATGAACATGTCATGAAATTCGTTGCTTTATGGCATTCATATAAACCACTGTACAACAATAAATAAAGATAATGCATGAAAAGTCAAAGCAAGGCCGTGTCTTTGGTTCATTATCGTTCAGGAATCTGATGGTGGAGGGGAAGAAGTTGTCCTAGTGCCATTGAATGCTTTAGGCTCCTGGACCTTTTCCACCAATGGTAGCAGAGTGAAGATGGCATGGCCTGTGTGGTGGGGGTCTTTGAAGATAGAAGCTGCTTTTTTAAGACACCGCCTCATGTCGATGTCCTCGATACAGCGGAGTCTGGTGCCCGTAATTTCGCAGGCTGAGTTACCAACCCTCTGGGGTTTATTCTTGTCCCGAGAGTTGGCGCCTCCGTACCAGACATAATGCAACCGGCTAGAATACTCTCCGTGGTCCACCAGTAGAAGAGTTCGAGAGTCTTCGGTGATGAACTGAATCTCCTCAGACACCTCAGGAAGTCTAGCCGAAGTGAAGCACGTGTCTCTTCAAAGAGCCTCAAGACATTTTTGAATGTTATTTTCCATTCTCATCCACTTTTCCTGATTACCGTGTCATTTTTAATGGTTCGATAACATATTCATTTCCCTTTGATGTATATTCTTGATTAGAAGAATTTTGGAAAGATGGAGATCGGTAACTCTTAAGTTAAAATTGGAGCCTTACTCTTTAATTGCTCTTTTTGGAACACCTCAAGATGATGACCTTTTTACTGACTGATTCAAAGCCGAATTTGCTTTTGATGGCCAGACATGGAAAGATAATACCCCACCTACTCATACACAATATTATCTTGTTTTATCGCGAGATAGACTCTCGAGGATTCAAATATCACATGATGTTAAGAATTAGTGTTGTTCTGGAATTTTGGCTTTTACTGTCTCTCTGCAAGATCCCTTGAATCATAGCATATCAACTTTCAATCTTGCTTAGACGATGGGGTTTTGAAATTTAAAAAAATCTTTCCTTTTACTTTGTATCTTGCAGCACATTGTATAATTGAACTTTTTTGTTGGTTGTATGGGGTGTCTAGGGAGGGGTAGCACCTCTGGTGGCGAGGTGGTAGGGTGCTGCCATGCTCTTTTCAGGCAGCTCATCGTCCTTCGGTCCCCACCTGATGCTCAGCTCTCACCTGTGGCTCCAAGTAGCAGCGGCCACATCCCAGTAAACCAGGGCTAAACCAGGTCTTCGACCCTCTGTGTGGCAGGGAGGCTCTGTCTGTCCCAGCGCGTGGAGTCTGGTCCCCTCCCTGGCCGATTGAGCAGAATGGACCAATGAATGGATCAAGCAGGCATTGGGGAGGACCAAGAGCATGGAGGGGTCCTGGTCGACCAGCAAGGGAGGTCTCCAGCCGCAACTGTTGCCCACGCCACTGGATCGAGGCCTCCCCTGCTGAGAGAGTGGAATTTCCCCCTGGGCAACGGCTTCGAAAGGCAGAATTAACATGTACCGAAGTAAAGATCTGGACCTGCTGCAATTCTCCTATCGTCACAACCGCTCCACAGCAGATGCAATATCGCTGGCTCTCCACTCAGCTCTGGATCTCCTCGAAAACAGCATTTCGTACATACAGCTGCTCTTCATCAACTACAGCTCGGCCTTCAACCCCATTATTCCCTCAGTGCTTTACTTCGGTACATGTTAATTCTGGCTGTGACCAGCCTTTCAAAGCGTTTCATCACAGCAGATGTGAGTGGTACTGGACAATAGTCACTGAGCAGTGTCTGCATCAGAATGAACGTTAGAGGGGAGCCTTAGCTTGTTAGGAGGGGCATAGTGGAACACTAATAAACTCGCTCAGCGTGGGGGAGGGTGGTGGGATGCTGTTGGAAGCTGAGACCTACCTGCTGATAAGCGTTAACACCACCCACCCCTCCAACGTAGCAGGCAAGGGCATTGCTTTTATTGCATCAAGCGTCACTGGGCACTACCGACACTTTGCGCACACTTGTGGTGTGACCGGGGGCGGGTGGAGCGTGCGTCAGGACAGCCGCTAATGACACGGGGGGTGGGGTGGGGGTGGGTCTGACGTCCAGTGATGGCCACGACCTTATGGGGGGGACCAGCACCTTGTTTGGGGGGGGGGAGGAAATGCCTACGGATGCCCCCACTTGGCCGCAACCCTGCACTGAGGCAGCTGGCACTGCTCTTCCTGGTCAAGAGGCTCCAAACCTTGGGGCCTCTGCACCTCCCTCTGTGACTGGATCCTCATCCAAAGTCCACAGTTGGTACGAATTGGAAGCAATGTCTCCTCCTCACTGATCAACACAGGCGCACCCCAAGGGTCCGTGCTTAGCCCACTGCTCTACTCATTATACACCCACGACTGTGTGGCCGGGCACGATTCCAATACCATCTACAAGTTTGCCGATGACACCGTAGTTGTCGGCAGAATCACAGACGGCAATGAGGAGGCGTCCAGGAGGGAGATTGATCAGCTCGATGAATGGTGCAATGACAACAACCTTGTGCTCAACATCAGCAAAACTAAGGAGGGAGACGGAGAACATGACCCAGTCTTCATCGATGGCATAGTAGTGGAGAGGGTCAACAACTTCAAATTCCTGGGGGTCAACATCTCCGAGGATCTGACGTAGAGCCTCCACGTTAATACAATCACAAAGAAGGCTCGGCAGTGGCTAGACTTTGTGAGGTGTCTGAGGAGATTCGGTTCATCACCGAAAACTCTTAAAAACTCCTACAGGATGACCGCGGGGAGCATTCTGGCAGGTTGCATCACTGCCTGGTACAGACAAGAATAAACCCCAGAGGGTTGTTAACTCGGCCTGCGGCATCACAGGCACCAGACTCCGCTCCATCGACATGAGGCGGTGTTTTAAAAATGCAGCCTCTATCCTCAAGGACCCCACCACCACTCAGGTCATGCCCTCTTCACTCTTCTACCATCAGAGAAAAGGTTCAGGAGGTTAAAGACGAGCACCCAGCGGCACAAGGACGGCTTCTTCCCCTCCGCCATCAGAGTTCTGAATGATCAATGAATCACAGACACGGCCTCACTTTGACTTTTCGTGCACAATTTTTATTCATTGCTGTAAGGTACTTTATATAAATGTTTGCTCTGTGACGCTGCCGCAAATTTTGTGACTCGTCTCAGACAATAAATTCTGATTCTGATTTTCAAAGGGAGAATTAGAGAGACAGGCAAGAGGGAATTTTGGGAAGTGAATGGTACACGATACAAGTCCACACAGGGAAGACCCCTCAACGACTACATCGGGGCTGCACACCTGCAATGAGCTCATCAACTTCATCCACTTCGCAGCAAACTTCCACCCTGATCTCAAACTCACCGACTCCATCTACGACCACACTCTCCCTTTCGTGGATCTCTCTGTCTCTGTCTCGGGAGACAAGCTTTCCACCGACATATTTTACAAACCCTCTAACTCCCGCAACTACCTGGACTACACTTCCAGCCAGATGGCATTAACATCGACTTCTCCAGTTTCTGCTCACCCACACCCTGTTCTCCCTCCCCTCCCCCTTCCCTCTGCCTCCTTTCCTCTAGCTCTCCACCCCTTCCCTCTCCATCCCCTCCCCCCATTCTCTGCTATGCCCTCCCTCCCTTATCCGCCTATTGCCTCTTGCCTGTGGGACCATACTCCTCCCCTTGCCCCTCTTCCCTTGCATTTTGTCCGGGTGCCTGCCGACATTTTATCCACACCTTGATGAAGGGCTCAAGCCCGAAACATTGGTTCTGTATCCTTATCTTTGCTCCATAAAGGACACTCTTTGACTTGCTGAGTTATCCAGTACTGTGTTTTTACTCTAAATACACGGTTAACACCCCAGGAGCACCTTGTCATAACCCCCCCCCCCCAGTCCTCTGTTGGTTGAGGGGCTTCCTCTTGGTCTCAGCCCCTCAGTGCCTGGTGATGGATGGACTCTAGACTGCGATCCTTTCCCACAGCACCCTTGCGTTGGCCGCACCAAGCCTCTGTGTGTCCCCGGCATGTACCCCTGCAGCCTGGAATGCACCTGTCGTCAGCACCCCCTCCTCCTCTCACCAGCAGCTCCATGCGCCAAAAGACCAACACTTTTCAGGCAGGCCAAAGGGCGTCATGGTCGGATGTCTGACCCTGTTCCTTGAGCACTGAAAACAGTGGACTAGGTTGCACAGAATGAAAACTGCTCGGCTGTGTTAGTGAGACTCAAACATGCACTTTTAGATCTCAGTGATTTAGTTGTAGTTTTGCTCTGCACACTGTATGGGGTAGTTGGTTCAATAATTAGTGTGGATGTGTCAGAATGAGGGAGCTTCTTCCTACAGGCTGTGAGACTGCTCAAGTTACTCTCCACAGCTCTACTATTTATCAGTAATATTAATTTCAATATAGGTACTGTGTATCTGTATCATTTGTCTGTACGTGTTGGCACTGTTCTGCACCGTGGACTGGAGAAGGCTGTTCTGCCTGATGTTTGCTCTGCCCGAACCCCGTTGGCCTTCCAGTGCACGGAGATGTCGGGGAGTGCTGCTGATGGGCACATTCCAGGCTGCAGGAGTACCTGCTGAGGCTTGGCGTGACCAATGCGAGGGCATTCCAGAGCCAAACCGTGGCTCGCCGGGCGCATGTGGCTCTTTGACCTGAACATGCGGCAGCAGAATGTTTGGGGCCGTAGCTCGCGATCGGGTGATTGTGGTGTGTGTGGCTGTGTTGCGGGCAGCGGGATTGTAAGTGAGAACCAGGTCGCCTTCACTTCTGAAATCCTGATGCCCCGACCGTGGACTCCTTCCTAGGCTCCAGCTGCCGGCCCATCCGAGCTCCCAACGCCCCAGCCACTCCCCCATCTGAGCTCCCAATGCACTACGACGCTCCCTCAAAATACCGAATTCCATGACTTGTTTGTGACAGCATATTCTGATTCTGAGAGAGTGAGGGCCTGGGCAAGTTTCCTCTACCTCCTGTCCTCATGACAGAAGCAACCCTGGTTGTAAGAGTGGCTGAGAGGGTGTTTGAAGCCTTCCTGCATCTGGCTCGTGAAATGCAGAAGTGAGATTGGATGAGTCAGACTGTGTGTGGGAACCAGACCTGATTTAAACACCCACCAACTTCCTCAGACAGTCTCATCTGTCCCAGCGACTTCCAGTAAATGGACAACCTTGCTGATTACCAAAGACTTACTGGATATGTTCACAGAAACACCAATCACAACCAGGCCATGCTTGGGTTACCATTAATATGCTTAAAAAAAATATTGCTGAAAGAATATGAAACCAAGACAAGATGTACACGGTGAACGGTCGGGCACTAAGGAGTGCAGTAGAACAGATACATAATTCCCTGAAAGTGGTAACTCAGGTGGATAGGGTTGAAAAGAGTGGTTTTGGCAAATTGGCCTTCATAAATCAAATTATTGAGTCAAGGAGTTGGGATATTATGGTAAAGTTGGACAAGACATTGGTGAGGCCAGATTTGGAGGATGGTGTGCAGTTTTGGTCACTGAACTACAGGAAAGATCTCAATAAGATAGAAAGAGTTCAGAGAAGATTTACTAGGATGTTGGCTAGACTTCAGGGAAAGGTTAAACAGGTCAGGACTATTCCCTGGAGCGTAGAAGAATGAGAGGAGATTTGATATTTAAAATTATGAGGGGGATGGACAGAGTGAATGTAGGTCGGCTTTTTACACTGAGGGTCGGTGAGATACAAACCAGAGGACGTGGGTTAAGGGTGAAAGGTTTAGAGGGAACTTCTTCACACAGACAGCAGTGGGGGTGTGGAATGAGCTGAGGTGGTGAATGCGGGCTCAATTTTAACATTTAAGAAGAATTTGGACAGGGACATGGATGGGAGGAGTCTGGACTGGGTGCAGGACAGTGGGACTAGTGTTAGGTCTGCTTTGTTCATGAATGAGTGAGACAAACACCAGACTGAGTCGAAATCAGGGTTCTTTGTTCTTTATTACCGGATTGTAACACTTGCGACTAACAAAGTTAGTCGGAGAATGCATTCTGCCGTTATCAGCAAAATGGTGATTTTTTATACCCTTGGATACATGCTTAGAACATCATCATATCATTACTTGTCCAATGACTAAAACTGTTGCTATCCTTTCCCTGCTAGCTTCCTGCCTCTCAATCCATCAATGTCTCTCTTATCTTGTAAGTACAAGGATGCATTTACATCTTGTTACAGCCCTGTACATTCCCATCTCATGATGTTTTACCTAACAGGAGTACAAGGACACCTCCCCTTCTTGTTACTGCCCTGTACAGGGTAACTCCCTACACATTCCCATCTCATGATGTTTTACCTTACACTAGGCAGAATAATAGCTCAGCACAGACTAGAAGGGCTGAAGGGCCTGTTTCTGTGCTGTAATATTCTACAGTGCTATGGTTCTAAATTTAGTCCAGACCAGCACCGAGGCTCTCTTAATGAAAGCCTGATAGCATGGAGTGTCTGCGGTGGGATACAGAGTTCGCCCTTACAATAACAGCCACCGGGTATTTATACCCAGACATGAAGCCTTAGTTGTTCATCCCCCACACTCTCCCTCTTGTTGCCAGTCAGCTCAGAATTAGAATCAGAATTTAATATAATGAAATTCGTTGTTTTGCGGCAGCATCACAGGGCAAACATTTATAGAAACCACCTTACAAGATAAATAAAAATGGAGCAAGAAAAGTCAAAGTGAGGCAGTTGGATCATTGATCGTTCAGGAATCTGACGGCGGAGGAGAAGAAGCTGTCCTTGTGTTCGTCTTCAGGCTCCTGGACCTTTTCCCAGATGGAAGCAGAGAGAAGAGGGCACAGCCTGGGTTATGGGGGGTCTTTGAGAATAGTGGTTGCTTTATTCAGACACCGTCTCATGTCGATGTCCTCGATGGAATGAAGTCTAGTGCCTGTGATGCCTCAGGCTGAGTTAACAACCCTCTGGAGTTTATTCCTATCCTGGGAGTTGGTGACCCCATACCAGGCAGTGATGCAACCCGCCAGAACGCTCTCTTCAGTTCACCTGTCAAAATTTTCAAGTCTTCAGCGAGATACCATGGCTTAATCGAAGTGTCTGTTTTTGACACACAAGCTCACAATTACTTGCGCTGAGTTGTCACCCAGTTTTTTTATTAACATTCATTTCACGGCCGTTCAAAGGTAGAGTGCAGATGGTTTTGTGTTTACTGGGAATCAATAAGAGGATTGGAAGAAAATAACAAGAAGCAAGAAAGTCTGCTGCGGTCAAGCGCAATGTGGAAACATGCTGGAGAAACTCAGCAGGTCACGTAGCATCCATTGGAAATGAAGTGTGTAGTAATAGAGTACTAATGATCCTCCTGACCACTAGAGGGAGTCAGAGACTGGTTTGTTGCAGTTTCAGTTGGATTCAAGATGGATGCCTCCACGTGGTCTTGTGTACTTTAGTTAATGAAGTATAGTTGTTTTAAAAGAACCCAAGTTTCTTTTATTACAATGAAAGAAACATCACATGGTACCAAGAAACACCAGTTATAGGCAGCAGTGGACTGTAGTGGACCTGCAGAGTGTCCGGGACTGTACTCGCTGGAATTAGAAGAATGAGGGTGGATCTTACAGAAACATATAAAATTATGAAAGGCATAAATAAGATAGAGGTAGGTAAGATATTCCCATTGGTGGGGGAGACCAGAACAAGGGGACGTCGCCTCAAAATTCGGTGGAGTATATTTAGGATGGAGACGAGGAGGCTTTTCCCCAGCAGGTGGTGAATCTGTGGAATTTGCTGCCCATTGAAGCAGTGGAGGCGACCTCAGTAAATATATTTAAGACAAGGTTGGATGGATTTTTACATAGTTGGGGAATTAAGGGATACAGGGAAAAGGTGGAGATGGGCCATATAACCACTTACAGCACAGAACAGGCCAGTTCGGCCCTACTAGTCCATGCCGTAACAAATCCCCACCCTCCTAGTCCCACTGACCAGCACCCGGTCCATACCCCTCCAGTCCTCTCCTCTGCATGTAACTATCTAGTCTTTCCTTAAATGTAACCAATGATCCCGCCTCAACCACGTCTGTTGGAAGCTCATTCCATATCCACACCACCCTTTGCGTAAAGAAATTTCCCCTCATGTTCCCCTTATCATTTTCCCCCTTCAATCTTAAACCATGCCCTCTAGTTTGAATCTGCCCCACTCTTAATTGAAAAAGCCTATCCACGTTTACTCTGTCTGTCCGTTTTAAAATCTTAAACACCTCTATCAAGTCCCCTCTCAATCTTCTACGCTCCAGAGAAAAAAGCCCCAGTCTGCACAACCTTTCCCTGTAACTCAAACCTTGAAATCCTGTCAACATTCTCGTGAACCTTCTCTGCACTCTCTCTATTTTGTTTATATCTTTCCTATAATTTGGTGACCAAAACTGTACACAGTACTCCAAATTTGGCCTCACCAATGCCTTGTACAATTTCATCATAACCTCCCTACTCTTGAATTCAATACTCCGATTTATGAAAGCCAACATTCCAAATGCCTTCGTCACCACACCATCTACCTGAGTATCAGCCTTGAGGGTACTATTTACCACAACTCCTAAATCCCTTTGTTGCTCTGCATATCTCAATAGCCTACCATTTAATGCATATGACCAATTTAGATTTGCCTTTCCAAAATGTAACACCTCACACTTATCTGTATTAAATTCCATCAGCCATTTCTTAGCCCACACCTCCAGCCTTCCTAAATCACATTTTAATCTACAGTAATCTTCCTCACTGTCCACAACACCACCAGTCTTTGTATCATCCACAAACTTGCTTATCCAATTCTCCACCCCTACTTCCAGATCATTAATATATATAACAAACAATAGTGGACCCAGGACCGATCCCTGAGAAACTCCACTAGTCACCGGCCTCCAATTGGACAAACAATTTTCTACCACTACTCTCTGACACCTCCCATCCAACCATTGCTGAATCCATTTCACTACCTCCTCATTTATACCTAATGCCTCCACCTTTTTTCCTAACCTTCTGTGGAGAACTTTGTCAAAATCTTTACTAAAGTCTAAATAGACAACATCCACAGCTTTCCCTTCATCAACCTTTTTTGTAACCCCCTCAAAAAACTCAATCAGGTTTGTCAAGCATGATCTACCTCCGACAAAACCATGCTGATTACTCCCTATCGATCCCTGTACCTCCAAATATTTGTAAATACCATCCCTCAGAACACTTTCCATCAACTTGCCCACCATAGACATCAGATTCACGGGCCTATAATTCCCAGGTTTACATTTAGACCCTTTCTTAAACAGCGGAACCACATGCGCTACCCTCCGATCCTTTGGCACTACCCCCGTGGCCAGTGACATCCTAAATATCTCTGTTAATGGCCCCACTATCTGTCCACTAACCTCCTGAGTGTCCTTGGGAATATTTTGTCCGGTCCCGGAGATTTATCCACCTTTATCTTTTTCAACACAGCCATCACTACCTCCTCGGTTATCCTTATATGCTTCATGACCTCCCCACTATTTTCCTTTACCTCAACTGGTTCAATATTTTTTTTCCCTAGTGAATTCCGAGGCAAAGAAATCATTCAAAATTTCCCCCATTTCCTCTGACTTCTCACTCAGCCTACCCTCACTACCTGGAAGGGGTCCAATTTTATCCCTCACTAATTTTTACTTTTAATGTACTTATAGAAACCCTTTGGATTTATCTTTACTCTGTCTGCCAAAGCCTCTTCGTGCCTTTTTTTGGCCTTTCTAATTTCTTTCTTAAGATTCCTTCTACACTCCTTGTAGTCCTCCTTCAAATTGTCAGTTCTCTGTTCTTTATACCTCTTGTACACCTTTTTTTTTCTCCTAACCAAATTTCCAATATTCCTCGAAAACCAAGCCTCCCTATGACTTCCAGCCTTTCCTTTGATCCTCACTGGGACGTAACTACTCTGTACCCTCAAAATTTCTTTTTTGAATATCCTCCATTTCTCATTTACACCCTCACCTGAAAATATCCTGTCCCATTCAATACTCCCCAAATCCCTTCTTATTCCTTTGAAATTTGCTCTTCTCCAATCCAGAACCTCAACTTTATGCCCCTCCTTGCTCCTCCCTAAAACTACCTTAAAACTAACAGAATTATGATCACTAGACCCAATTGGATCTCCAACATTAATGTCTGATACCTGACCTAGCTCGTTCCCTAACAGGAGATCCAGTATTACACTGTCCCGAGTCGGTTCTTCTACTAATTGATTCAGAAAACAATCTTGAACACATTTAACGAATTCTAGCCCATCCAACCCTCTAACTGTATGGGTATCCATAATCAATGTGAGGGAAGTTAAAATCTCCCATGATCACAACCTTATGATTCTCACACATATACGTTATCTCTCTACACATTTGTTCCTCTAGTTTTCTTGACCCATTTGGTGGTCTGTAATACACCCCTATTAGCACCCTCATGTCTCCTTCACCCCTCAATTCCACCCAAACAGCCTCACTGGACGATCCCTCCAGACCATCTTGCCACCTCACGGCAGTAATGTCCTCCTTAACAAGCAGAGAACTCCTCCCCCTTTTTTACCCCCTGATCTATCACATCTAAAACAAATGTATCCTGGAATGTTAAGTTGCCAGTCCTGCCCCTCTTGTAGCCAGGTCTCACTAATTGCCACAATATCATTACACCAAGTATATGTCCATGCTCTAAGCTCATCTACCTTGTTCACTATGCTTCTTGCATTAAAATATATGCATTTCAGAGAATGACCCACGCATATATTCTCTTTTCTACCTTTTACCCTAATCTCCATCCTACTTTTGTTATCATTATTATTCCTATCTAGGTGGCCGTGCTCCCTTGACACTGCTCTCACACTCTGTTCCCCACCCCCCCTGCCAAACTAGTTTAAACCTTCCCCCACAGCTCTAGCAAATCTGCTTGCAAGCAAATTGGTCCCTCTTCAGTTCAAGTGGAGTCTGTCTCTTTTGTACAGGTCCGACGTTCCCCAGAAGAGATTCCAATGATCCAGAAATCTTATCCCTTGCCCCCTGCACCATCTCTTTAGCCACGCATTCATCCTTCACATCCTCCTATTTCTACCTTCACTAGCGCGTGGCACCGGCAGCAATCCAGAGATTACTACCTTGGAGGTCCTGTTTTTTAACTTCCTACCTAATTCTACATAATTCTGTTTCAGGACCTCATCCCCACTTCTCGCTAAGTCATTGGTCCCCACATGGACCACGACTTCTGCCTGTTCTCCTTCCCCTTGCAGAAAGCTATGTTCTCGATCAGAGATATCCCTGACCCTGGCACCAGGGAGGCAACAGACCAACATGGATCCCCGATATCGTCCCACAAACCTTCTATCTGTCCCTCTGACTAACATGTCCCCAACTACAAGTATCATCAGATCAGCCGTAATCTAATTAAATGGCAGAACAGGCTCGATGGGCTGAATGGATGACTCATGCTCCTATTATTTATGTTCTGATGACACTGACACAAGAGGCAGCAAATGCAGCATATCTGAAATTATTGTTGCATTCAGCTTGTAGTTGCCGATCATGTATTATTTCCACCCCCCCTCCCCCCCCAGGAAGCAAACCTGTTGAACAAAAATAATTGTGATGTTGATCGTGAAATCAGACAGGATCCCTTTCTCTTGAAAGAGACAAATTTGAAACTTTCTGAGTTGGATGCAAGGGAGAGTGGAATCGTGCATCTTCAGTGAAATAGATAATGTGGTCTCTTCTTGATTTGCCACTTGCGGTGAGATTTCTCTTTTCGACTTGGCCCCGTATTTTCCAGTGCCATAACTTGCACGACATTTGCACAGCTATTTCGAAGTAAAATCCGAAAGTCTGCAGACACCAGGGTCAAAGTAAAAACTCAGCTGAGTTTCTCCAGCATTGTGGTTTCGCTTGCACAGTATTTCACTTGCTGCAGAGCTGCGGGGTATCTCTGACAAATGGATGAGAGTGCAAGCATTCTCTGAAATATCAGTTGCTTTCCACCACCCTTTTACTGTGGAGATGGGCTGGGGGAGCGTTCTGGCAGGTTGCATCACTGCCTGGTACGGAGGCGCCAATTCTCAGGAGAAGAATAAACTCCAGAGGGTTGTTAACTCGGCCTGCGATATCACAGGCACCAGTCTCCACTCCGAGGACATCAATATGAGGTGGTGTCTTAATAAAGCAGCCTCTATCCTCAAAGACCCCCCCCCCCCCCCACCACCCAGATCATGCCCTCTTCATTCTGCTACCATCGGGGAAAAGGTACAGGAGCCTGAAGACAAGAACCCAAGATTCAATTTATTGTCACTGTAATAAAACATCGTAATATTACACAGAATTTGTTTTTGTTGGCCTTATGGCAGATTTGGCATTGGGAGAAATTGCCTGAAGGGCCTCTTACAGTCAGAGAAAGTGAAGCAAAAGAGAGTGTGTCCCACCCACCCAGAGTCACCGTATCCGTGGATTCGCCTTCAGCGCTCCCGCAGCCTCACGGACTCCAGTCCAAACTATCAGCAGCCCCAAGCTCCAGATCCGAATCTCCGACACAAATAGGAACCCGTCAGCACCTTCGGCCCCCTCTTGCCTTCCGGTTCTGACACCTGGTGCACCTCCAGCTAGCCTCGAGGTAGCCTGCATCAGTCCGCAGCCCCCCAGCAACAGTCTCCAGCAGCCCACAGCCTCCAATTGCTGTCAGCTCCTCACGGGCTTTGAAAGGAGCTAGCGGCAGTTTTATTTAAAATCCCGCAACTGCAGGGTCTGCGCCCAAGATGGTGTCTGCGCTAGATGGCAGCAGCCAAAGAGGGGTTGCAGACTCCAAGGTAGCAAAGGACCAGAGCAGGGCACCAGAAAATGGGGAGACCATCCCTAGCAGCTCAAGGACATCTTCTTCCACTGTGCCATCAAATTCCTGAATGAATAATGAACCAAAGACACTGACTTACTTTGACTGTTTCCTTGCACCGTTTTTATTTATTTTGTTAGATGGTCACAAATTGCAAGAAGGAAGCCTACAGGAGGGAGATGGATCAGCTCATTGAGAGATGTCGCGACAACAACCTTGTGGTCTTCAGGAGGGAGTCGGGGGAACATGACCCAGTCCTCATCGAGGGCTCAGTGGTGGAGACAGTCAAGAACTTAAATTCCTGGGGGAGGGGGGTGGATCAACATCTCCGAAGATCTGTCCTGGAGCCTCCACGTCAATGCGATCACAAAGAAGGCTGTACTTTGCAAGGATTCTGAGGAGATATGGTTCGTCACTGAAAACTCTCGTAAACTTCTCCGGGTGAACCGCTGGGAGTATTCTGGCCAGTTGCATCACTGCCTGGGACGGAGGCGGCAATTCTCAGGACAAGAATAAACTCCAGAGGATTGTTAACATCACAGGCACCAGACTCCACTCCATTGAGGACATCGACATGAGGTGGTGTCTTAAAAAAGCAGCCTCTATCCTCAAAGACCCCACCACCTAGGCCGTGCTCTCTTCAATCTGTGACCATCGGGGAAAAGGTCCAGGAGCCTGAAGATAAGCACAAGGACAGCTTCTTCCCCTCCGCCATCAGATTCCTGAATGGTCAATGAACCACAGACCCTGCCTGAATTTTCATGCACTATTCATTTTATGTTGTAAGATGGTGATAGAATGAATGTTTGCCCCGTAATGCTGCCGCAAAACATCAATTTTTGTGACTATAAATCCTGATCCTGCAAACTTGCATCTTGTGGATAGTGGGCTGAGTGCCAGCAGTTTCCTGGTCCAAGTTCATCAAGCACCAATGTTCTTGCTGCGCCCGCCCCATCCGCCGCCTCCCGCTCCGCCCCCCTCTCTCCTAGAACCACAAAATCGACCTCGAAGAAATTCTGAGAATCGGCGGCGGGGCCTCGGGCGTGACGTCACCCAGATAGCGCACGTGACCTTCTCCAGGCTGGAAGCGTCCAAACCCGCCGAGAGAGCAGGGGGGTAGGGGGGTAGAAACGGTGTACGATAGAAATCTGTCCGGTCCAAGGGGAAGGGAGAAATAATAAAGAGAAGGGACGGCCGGATGACGTGATGAAAAGATTTGTAAATGAGCTGAAAATGTGTTTAGTGGACTGGGGCGGGGAGAGCCGGGGAAGTGCAGGTGTCGTCACCCCTCCGGAAAGCTGCTAGTGGTGGAGTCCGCCTTCCATTCTGAGAACCACCGCCGCCGGCTTCCGAGAAAAGATTTTCCACGAAGTGTCGCCGCGCGCAGCTTCTGGGAAAGGTGATGGGCTCCGGGGGGGATGGGCTCCGGGGGGGGTGGGCGGGGGGTCCGGGCCGGGGCACCGGGGGGACGGAGACGGGAGGTTGGGACCGAGACGAGGGGACCGGAGGGGGGGTGTCCGGGAGGTCGGACGGGGACTGAGGAGTCCGGGGGGAGAGGGGGTTCGGACCGGGGGGACGGGAGGTCGGGACCGGGACTGATGGGGCCGGGGGATTCCGGACTGGGGGGAATGGGGAACCAGGGTGCCGGGGACTAAGGGGGATGGGGAGTGAGGGGAACGGGGGTTCTGACCGGGGGGACGGGGTCGGGACTGGGGGGACGGTCGACCGGGACCGCTGGGGGGGGGAGGGAAGAGAGAGAGATGGGGTGAGAGAGAGGGGAGGAGGAGGGGGAGGATGGGGGTGAGAGAGACGGGAGGGGGAGGATGGGGGTGAGAGAGAGGGGAGGGGGAGGATGGGGGTGAGAGAGAGGGGAGGGGGAGGATGGGGGTGAGAGAGAGGGGAGGGGGAGGATGGGGGTGAGAGAGAGGGGAGGGGGAGGATGGGGGTGAGAGAGAGGGGAGGGGGAGGATGGGGGTGAGAGAGAGGGGAGGGGGAGGATGGGGGTGAGAGAGGGGGGAGTGGCGAGGCGGGGGGGGAGCGGCGAGGCGGGGGGGGAGCGGCGAGGCGGGGGGGGGAGCGGCGAGGCGGGGGGGGGAGCGGCGAGGCGGGGGGGGGACCGGCGAGGCGGGGGGGGGGACCGGCGAGGCGGGGGGGGGGACCGGCGAGGCGGGGGGGGGGGACCGGCGAGGCGGGGGGGGGACCGGCGAGGCGGGGGGGGGGGACCGGCGAGGCGGGGGGGGGGACCGGCGAGGCGGGGGGGGGGACCGGCGAGGCGCGGGGGGGGGGACCGGCGAGGCGCGGGGGGGGACCGGCGAGGCGCGGGGGGGGACCGGCGAGGCGCGGGGGGGGACCGGCGAGGCGCGGGGGGGACCTTTGGAGAGGGGCCAGGGGGTGAGAGGGATATGGGCAGGGATGTTCAAGTGGGAGAGATGACAGGGGGGGTGGGGGATCAAAGGCAGGAGAGTACCCCACTCAGGGTAGGTTGGGGCTTGGGATGGGAAAGCAGGGCTGGCTCGAGCTGGGGGTACAAGATTGGGTCAGGGGGACTGGAGCTGGCTTGCACAGGATTGTGAGTAGGTGGGCTGCCCTGGCTCCCTTCCCTACATTTGGGGCTCCCCCAACTCCTGTTGGGGTCCCGCTGCCATCTGGGGGTGTTCAGGGCTGGGAATTGGTTTGTGTGCGATTGGTTGGTTGGGGATGGGCCAGTATGGGGGCTGAGGGAGATCCTAATGGATTGGGGTAATTGATGGTGCTCCGTACAGCAAGACCAAGGTAGGTGATGAGATGCTGTGGCCAGTGACTGCGCTCCAACGGGGCTGGTTTTGGGAGCTATTTGTACATGTTTGATGTACTATCTGTGTGGTGAAATGGTTTTGGATGGTCTCTACATCGCAGAGACCAGGTTCAGACTGGGAGATTGCTTCATCGAGCACCTTGGGTCTGTCTGCAGCAATAGCATGGATCTCCCAGCAGCCACCCACTTCAAATTCCCGTCCCACCGCCTGTCCATGGTCTCGTGCGCCGAGGCCACCCACCAATTGGAGGAACAACACCTCATCTTTAGTCTGGCCCCCCCCCCCCCCCCCAAAACCTGATGGCATTAACATCAACTTCTCTGACCTTCATTAAAACTCCTTTCTCTCTCTCTCTCTCTCCCATCCCTTGACCCTCTCTCCTTTTTGTTGGTCTGGACTCCTCCACCTGACTGCCCTATCTCTATTCTGAGCATTCCTGTGTTTTTTGTTGCTTGAGGAAGGGCTCAGCCCCGAAACGTTAGGAATATTTTCATTATTTTCAGACGTAGAGCACGATAACAGGCCCTTCTGTCCCACGAGCCTGTGCCGCCCAGTTGACCAACAGATCTTGTATGTTTTGAAGGGTGGGAGGAAACCGGAGCTCCTGGGGAAAACCCACATACAAGCTCCTTACAGATTTCAACTGTGGTCTCTGATCGCTGGCGCTGTAAATGCGTGGCGCTAACAGCTACTCCCAAATTTATGAATGCTGCGAGACCGGCCTAGCCCCTCCAGCCACCTCTCTGTTTTTACGACCGTCACAGCATCTTCAGATGTTCGCGTTTCGCTAAGATGGATTTGGCGGCAGGGTTAAGCCTGGAATTTCGAGCTCTTGGTTGGATCGTTCCTCTAATCCCCCCCCCCAAAAAACCCTGGCTTTATCTGGCAGATTTTCAGGCTCTTGCCCAACTTGGCTGCTTCAGGAGGAACTTGTTGCGATGTCACCCAGATGCAAATTGAAAGCAGAATTTCCAGAATGAGTCAGAACTTTGTTTTTCGGTGGAACCAAAACTCGGTTCTTCGACACAGGGGAAAGTCTCATGGTTCTAGTTCTGTACTGGTAATTTCAAACCACTTATCGTTTCTGCTGCCAGTCTCTGTTTGCTATGGACTCTGGGAGGGGAGCTGGTGAAATCTGTCCGTCTTGCTGGAATGAGCTGGGTCCCTGTTCCTGATGCTGGTCTTGTTACTGGGGTATTCTGATCATTCCCCCTCCTATTCCGCGCGGGATACCCCAGAGCGGAGAGGGTGGTCCGGAGCCCACAGAAACAAGATTGTCACATAATAAAGACAGTGCAGTATTAGTTGAAATTTGTTTTTGTCTGCTGTAAGATTTGCCATCGGCAGATTTGCCTGACGCAGTCGGAGAGAGAGAAAAGTGAAAGAGGATCACCAAGTGTCAGTGGATTTGCCTCCAGCACTCACGCAGCCTTCTGTCCAAATTGTCGGCCACCCTGAGCTCCAGATCAGAACCATCAGGCACCCTCTTGCATCCCGGTTCCAATATCTGGTATCCCTTCAGCTAGCTCAGGTTATTAGGACCTGGTGTGCTCTTAATGTGGTCGACTTAGTTGCTGGGGCCAACAGAGGGTTGAAAACTTAGAAAGACCTACAGCGCCACACAGGCCCTTCAGCCAATAAAGTTGCTCTGAACATGTCCCTACTGTAGAAATTACTCGGCTTTCCCATAGCGCTCTATTTTTTCTAAGCTCCATGTACTTATCCAAAAGTCTTTTAAAGGACTCTATCGGATCCTCCTCCACTACAGTTGCCGGCGGACCATTCCACGCACCCACCTCTCTATGCAAAAAAAAAAATCCTTAACCCTGACATCTCCTCCATACCCACTCGCCAGCACCTTAAACCTGTGTTCTCTTGTGGTGCCCATTTCGTCCCTGGGAAAAAGCCTCTGACTGTCCGCACAACCAATGCCTGTCATCATCTTAAACACCTCGGTCACCTCTTGTCCTCCGCCGCTCCAAGGAGAAAAGGCCGAGTTCTTTTGACCAGTTTTCATAAGGCATCTCCCTAAACCAGGCAATGTCCTTGTCAATCTCCTCTGCACCCTTTCCATGGCTTCCACGTCCTTCCGGTCATGAGGCAACCATCACTGAGCTCCGTACTCCCAAATGCTGCATTGGTGTTGCTTGTGGGTCAGTGTGTATCTGCTTATGGTTCCAACTTGCTCACGTAGGAGAGGGGAGCAGAGCTCGGGTCCTTGAATAGAACTGGTGCTTTGGCAGTGGAGAGGTGACTGAATGACTGCATTGGCTGTGCTGGCTTGGTAGGAGGTTTGTAAAAACCCACAGAACTGCTGGAGGACCTCAGCCAGTCCTGTCACGTCTATAGGATTACCGATGTACCTTGAAGAAGGCCTCAGGCCCGAAACATCAGTAATATATCTTTATCTCCTGCGCACGCTAAGATATATTACCGACGAGCCTTAAGGAAGGGCTCAGGCTCGAAATGTTGGTAATCTATCTTCCTGCGTCCATAGGATCAGCAAGTTTGCAGATGACACTAAGATTGGCGGTGTTATGGACAGTGAGGAAGGTTTTTAAAGCTTGCAGAGGGATCTGGACCAGCTGGTAAATTGGCAGGTGGAATTTAATGCAGACAAGAGTGAGGTGTTGTAATTTGGAAGGGCAAACCATGAAAGGATGTACACGGTAAATGGTCGGGCACTGAGGGGTGCAGCACAACAGAGGGATCTGGGCATACAGTTACATAATTCCCTGAAAGTGGTGTCACAGGTAGACAGGGATGAAAGGAGAACTTTTGGCACATTGGCCTTCATAAATCAAAGTATTGAGTACAGGAGCTGGGATGTTATGGTAAAGTTGTATAAGACATTGGTGAGGCCAAATTTGGAGCATCAAGTGCAGTTTTGGTAACTGAACTACAGAAAAGATATCAATAAGATTGAGGGCAGAGAAGATTTATGAGCATGTTGCCCGGAACAGAGTTACAGGGAAAGATTGAACAGGTTCGGTCTTTAGTCCCTGGAGGGTAGAAGAATGAGGGGAAATTTGATGGAGGTGTTTAAAATTGAGGGGGATGGACAGAGTAAATGTAGATCGGCTTTGGGGGAATCTCTTCACACAGAGAGCAGTGGGAGTGGGGAGCGAGCTGAAATGGTGAACGTGGGCTCAGTTTTAACATCTAATAAGAATTTGGACAAGTGCATGGATGGGAGGGCTATGAAATGAGTGCAGGTCAGTGGGACTAGGCAAAAAAAATGGTTTGACACAGACTAGAGGGGCCTGTTTTTGTGCCTTAATGTTCAACAGTTCTATTCCCAAAGTAACTTTAAGAAGGGTTGAGGCCCGAAATGTGAGTAATATATCTTTACCTCCTGCAAGACCGGCTGAGTTCCTCTAGCAGGTCTGTGCGTTTTTGCTGCAATCACAGCGTCTGCAGGCTTTTCATGTTCCACCCCACCCCACCCCAGTACAAGACGTGCCCACAGATGGAGCTGGCTTTCTTTGGTTCCGACTGGAGCAGGTTATGGCTCTCCTCAGCTTTTGGTAACTGATTCCGCATTTACCAGAATTGCCCTCCCTTGAATGTATGATGCTGCTTACGATGTTTAAACATCATCCTGTTGAGTCACACAAGGGAAGCCAAGGCAGTGTTACTGGAAAGCACGAGAGCTGGGACTGTGACATTGATCGAGGGGGCTGCATACCTATGGTGGCACGTGTTGGGATAATTTTATAACTGGGGCTCGGTATTTTTCTTTGAAATTTATTCTGTGCAGTGTTGCAACATGACCTATTTGTGGTTATAGGCACTTTGCGTAGCAGGCATTGCCACACAGCTGAGGGGAGGTGGGTGGGTGGGTGCTGTATGTTTGTGTTTTCGTCCTGAGGCTTGCTGTGGAGATTAGAAGCGGTTGGCTTCCTAAATGGGGTGCTCCCCAGCCCCCTCTCGCCATCCGTGCTCTGCTGTGAAAGCGCAATGCAGCAGGTCAAACAGTGTCCCTCTATAGCAAAGAACCAATGTTTCAGGCTTGAGCCCTTCATCAAGGTATGGAAAATTGTCGGTAGGAGCCGAACAGAAAGGGCATGGGCGGGGGGGGGGGAAGAGGAGGACGATCCCACAGGCAGGAGGTAATCTGCTGCTCAGTCCGCTTCTCCCGAAAACTCCTACATTACCTCCTGCCTCAGGGACCATGCTCTTGCCCACGCACGCCCCCCCTTACCTTTTTGTTCGGACACCTACCGACATTTTTCCATGCCTTGATGAAGGACTGAAGCTATATAAAGTACTGTGTTTGACCTGTTCAGTTTCTCCAGCGTTTGTGTTTTTACTTCAACCACCATGTCTGCAGAGTTCCATCTTTCACCTTGTATAAAGGACACTGAGTTGCTGAGTTTCTCCAGCCTTGCATTTTTACTTCAACCGCAGTGTCTATGGACTTTTGTGATTTGCATCCGTGTTCTGCTCTTGGAGTTAAGAAATCAAAACTGCAAGTGTTGTACAGTAAAACCTCTGGAATCCAGAACTCAAATATCTGGCAAAAACATCAAGGAAAATAAATAACAATGGTGACTCTTTTAAAGTGTCTCCTTATCCCTTAAATATCCTGGTTCTTCAGGGATCTGTTCTGGGATCCCTGCTCTTAGTGTTCTGGGACTCTACATCCCTCTCTGTAACTGGATCCTGGACTTCCCAATGGGAAGACCACAGTCTGTCTGGGTTGGCAGTAGATCGTTGAACACTGTCACACTGAGCACTGGAGCACCTCAGGGTGGTGTGCTCGGCCTGCTCCTGTTCACGCTACTGACCCACAACTACTTTGCCCGATCCAGTCCCAATAAAGTCAACACATTTGCGGATGACACAACAGTTGTATTCTGCCCGGAAGTCAGTGACTGGCAGGTACTGGTGGAGGTCAGACGCTAGCGGAGTGCTGCAGGAATCTGTCCTGCGACTCCTGCTCTTTATTTTGGACCTATTTGACACGAAGGTTGGAGGAGTTGTGGATGTAGCTGAAGGTTGTTGTAGGTTATAAAAGGGTATAGATGGGTTGGGTGGAAGAATGATAGATTGAGTTCAATCCGGGTAAGTGTGAGGTGATGCATTTTGGACGGACAAACCAGGCTGGTCATTTACTTAGGAGTGTGGCTGAACAGAGGGACCTTGGGGTGTAAATCCATACATCCTCAAGGTTGATGGGATAGATAAGAAGGCCTATGGGATGCTGGGCTTCATTAGTCGGGGGGTTGAGTTGAAGAGTCAAGAGGTCATGCTGCTACTCTACAAATCTCTGGCGAGTCCCCACTTAGAGTATTGTGTTCAGTTCTGTTTTATTACGTGATGATAAAGGAATCTTGAATCCTCTCTTAGACGCTCCAATCTGGACTATATCTGGAGCATTCCTGACTTCTGCTGAGGCTGATGCACCAAACTTGTTCAATAACTCTTCCCCTTCCTCATTCCACTTCTCTCTGCATGACTGTAAAGCGCTTAAAAAAATGTTTTCTCTCTATTCCCACTCTCAATTTTCTTTCCTCTCCCTTCTCCTATTGCTGAAAGGATTTAATTAAAAGCCTCGAGATGCCAAATCTATGTTTGATATTCGAACGGTGCTGCATTCGCAGAGAGAATCAGAAAATCCCATCTTGGGTTCTGTGACTGATGAGTCAATTTATTGTCATATAATAAAACAGGGTCACATTACCTGAAATAGCCTTTTGCCTGATGTAGGGCAGACAGGTTCGCTGTCAGCTAAAATTGCTTGAGGCGCCTCTAGAGTCAGAGAAAGAGAAACAAAAGAGAGTTGTGTCTCCCCCTCTCCCCCAAGTCACTGAGTGTCCATGGATTCACCTCCAGCCCTCCCACAGCCACACAGAGTCCAGTCCATCTGGAGAACCAGATCCGAATCGTCGGGAACCCTTCAGCACCCCGGTTCTGATACCCGGTACCCCTTCAGCCAATTTTGAGCCAGTCTCCAGCAGTCCGCGTGGCTCCCGACGCCAATCCCCAGCCTCCGTGGGTCCCTTGCCTTGAGTCGCCAACGGCCCCCGCCCAATGCATGGGTCTTTCAGCCGCAGAACCCCTCGCTGGCCCGCCGCTGTGGTCCCGTCCTGTGGGTAGCCTCCCTTGCTTCTCCTTCTCAGTCTGGTGGGGGGGGGGGGGTGATCTCCCCATTTTCTGGTGCCACTGCACTAGCCCCTCAAGTCCCCTGGTGGCTGCTGCCGATCAGAGGCATCTTGGGCGCAGCTCCCGTGGACATGGGATTTTAAATAAAACAACCATCGGTTCCTTTAACGGGCCTGTGTGGAGCTGACGGCAGTTGACTGGGTGGTTGATCCCTGCTGGAGTGCTGTATCTCTGCTCCTCACTCCCCACGGGTCCGCAGCAGCTCCGCCATTACAGAAACTCTGGCAGCGATGCCATTTTCTTTTGGAAGCAGGCAACCTCATGATTTCATTGTTGTTGGTTCTGCCATGATTCCCCTTGGTTTCCTTCACCATGGTTGTATCTGGCCTCATGTGGGAATGGTTGATTTAGGGCGACACGGCTGGCGCACCACTTACAGAGCCAGTGCTCAGGAACTGGGGTTCGAATCCAGTGCTGAAGGAGTTTGTACGTTCTCCCCGGGTCTGCGTTGGAGGGTGGGGGGGGGGGGGGAGGTGGTGTCCCAATTTCTTCTCATTGTTTGAAACAACCCAGGGTGGGGGGTGGGTTCAGGTTAATTGGGCGGCACGGACTTGTGGCTGTTCGTCTAATTTAAAGTTCACTGCCCTCTGGGAAAAGCAGTTCCTCCTAATCTCCATCCTAAATCTACTCCCCTGGATCTTGAGGCCGTGTCCCCTATTTCTGGTCTCCCCCACCAATGGAAACAACTTACCTACTTCTATCTTATCTATACCTTTTATAATTTTAGACGTTTCTACAAGATCCCCTCTCATTCTTCTAAATTCCAGTGAGGAGTCCCAGACGATTCAGTATCTCCTCAAAGGCCCATCCCTTATCAGGCAATGCATTCTAGATTTTCATCCCCCCTCTGGATGAAGCTCGAAATGTGCCCTCTGACCATATCACAGCTGCCTGCTCTATTTTATACACTTCCCCTTGCGCCCCTGTGTGTCTTTTTCCCCTTCAAGGAAGGCAAGCCCAGCCTATCCAATCCTGCCCATAACTGAGCACTGTCCCTGGCAAGGCTCTGATGCAGCCTGTGTACGACTTCCAAGATGTGCCTCTCTGCTAGAGGGATGGTGGAGGGAGACCCGCTCAGGTCCTGTATCGCCATAGTGTCAAGTGTATCTATGCATTCCCATCTGTATGTTGTTACATATGTTCTCAGTACACCGTTACCACCACTGTGGCACCTTGTCAGTACTATCCCTCTATTGTTTGAGGACTTCCCCTTGGTCTCAGTGCCCAGTAATTGGGGGGGGGGTGTGGGGGTGACTCTAGACCAGTGTTTCTCAACCTTTTTCTTTCCATTCACATCCCACTTTAAGTAATCCCTATGCCATAAGTGCTCTGTGATTAGTAAGGGATTGCTTAAGGTGGTATGTGAGTGGGAAGGGAAGGTTGAGAATCACTGCTTTATACCCAATTGTTACTGAAATATTTTGCTTGAGAAAAATTGTCATTGGCCCATTTCCTTTGGAGATCTGAAACTGTGCACATAACGAATCAACGAGGTACGATTAAAACAGTGGTTATCAAACTTTTTCTTTTCACCCACGTACCACCTTAAGCCATCCCTTACTAATTACAGAGCACCTAGAGCACAGTGATATGTAAGTGGAAAGAAAATGGTTGAGAACCACTGCTCTAGACTGTGGACCTTCCATACAGTGCCCTCACATTGGCCGTGCCTGTAATACAGCTTGGATTGTGCCTGTCGACAGCATTCCCTCACCGAGATCTCTGAGTGTGTAAAGACCGACATGTTTTGGGAAGACCCAAAGGGCATCTTCCAGCGGTTCTGGGTGTCCGACTCTGTGTGTGTCCCTGGGAACTGATCGGAGACTCTCGCTGCTGCTGGGGAATGAACCGTGACAAGGACCCTTGCATTCTTCACTGCCTTTGGTGAATCTGTATTCAGTGTAGAGGCAGCTGACCGTCTCTACTCTGCCAAATTTGAACTCTGACGGTTCCATGTGAGGCGCAGAGAGTCCCTCAGTCTGCCCCTGAGATCAGTGTTGGTGACCTACCTGGACAGGGGAAAACCCCTGTTATTTGTTATGTCAGCACTTTTGACAAGGGGACCAACTTGGGAAAAACTTAGTTGATCATTATTTGTGATCTGGTTCTGTCTGAGAAGTTTGCACACTCCCCCGGCGACTGGGTGATCCATAGAGCACTGTAATACAGAAGTCTGCAGATGCTGTGATTGTAGTAAAAACACACAGGAATGCTGGAGGAGCTCAGCTGATCTCACAGTGTCCATAGGAGGTAAGGAGATGTATTACTGACGTTTCGGGCCCGAGCCCTTCCATGGGGTATATGCGAAGAACAGGAAGGTGTCTGAATAATGACAAGATTGGCCAGGAGGAGGAGGAGTCCAGGCTAATAAAAAATGTTAATTGGATATGATAAGAGGAGAGGTGAGAATTGATTTGGCTCTGTTTAAGGAGATCAAGGGAAATGAGAGAGCTGGCGGGAGTGCTTTAATGGACACTGGAGAAGTTGATGTTAATGCCATCTTGTTGGAGGGTGTCCAGACGTAAGATGAGGTGTCATTCCTCCAATTTGCTGGGGGTGGTCCTCAGTCTGGCAGTGCATGAGACTGAGGACAGACATGTCAGCAAGGGAATGGGACGGGGAATTGAAATGGGTGGCTGCTGGAGATCCACGCCGTTGAAGCAGACAGAGCCAAGATGCTCAACGAAGCGATGTGACAGTCTGCGCACTGTCTCTCGGATGGAGGGGAGACCACAGCGGGAACACCGGATGCATTGGTTCACAGGTGAAATGTGGCTTCGCTTGAAAGGACCATTTGGGGCCCCGAATGGCAGTGAGGGAGGAGGTGTGGGCACAAATGGAGCGTTCATTTTTTTTCCTCTCTTAAATGTCATTATCAAGCCGGCTTTCATCACTTCAGCTGACCACTCGTTCCACACTCTAGCCACTCTCCGCATGAAGAAGTTTCCCCCGAATGTTCCCTTTTGCCCTTCAACCTGAAGCTCTGCTTTGTTCCCAAGTTCCCGGGTTGGGAGGTTAATGGACTGGTATGAATTAATGTTGGGGAATGGTGGGATTGATGGGAATTTGAGGGAATATTTCTGGAGGAGTGTATTCTTATGAGTTTAGAACTATGAGGGGTCATCTTGAAACATAAAATATCTTAAGAGAACATTTCAGGGTGGATGTGGAGAGGTTTCCAATCATGGGAGAGTCTTTAAGATAAATTTTTGACATAGCACAGTAACAGGCCCACAAGACCGTGCCGCCCAATTCACACCCAATTGATCTACAACCTGCAATGCGTTTTGAATGGCGCTGGACAAAATGGCTGCTCTGTCTACTTTACGGTTACATTCTAAATATAGTATTACATGACAATTATAGGAAAGTGGAGTCCCTGGGGAAAACCCATGCAGACACGGGGAGAACATACAAACTCTGTACAGACAGCGCAGGGTTCGAACCCCAGTCCTGATCGCTGGCGTTGTAACAGCGTTGCGCTAGCCGATGTGAGGACGGCAAGGTTTCGGTAGATCATTGTCTCTGGGGTGGATCTCTGGCTTTGCCCTTCAGGAGATTGAGTTACTCGAGGTGCTTCGAGTTGAAGGGGAGACGAGGCCTGGGATCCACCCTTCCGAATGGAGGGTTGCGGGCTTGAGGGCACTTCCCCTATACTGTTGAGTGGGATAGCTCTGTGGGGCTGCATCTGCATGAAGGGCTGAATGGTCTCTTCCAAAGCTGTGCTGCTGTTCTTTAGGCCTGATGCTGGTGCCCTCTGCTGGCGACCTGCGGTGCTGACTGCAGCTGCCTCTGCCCTGATGTCCACTGGAGGCAAAGCCTACACACAGTGTGTTCAGGAAGCATAGCCGAAGGCTTTTTCCTCTCTGAGTCCAGGGCCGAGTGGAACAAAAAGTCCTGCTTGTGAAGCATCCTCTGCACTGTCCCCAGGTGGTTTGCTGCTCTTGTGAACGGTTTGGGTTGGACATTCTTGAATCTGATCCTTTGCCTCGACCAGCTCGCAGGGGTAGGGTAGTGTGCAGGTCCCTCTGCCAACTGGATGCCACTGCTGGACCCTCCTCTGAGCTGGGTCACGAAAGTCTGCAGGTACTGTGATTGTAGCACAAACACACAAATGCTAGAAGGAATTCAGCTGGGTTTTGAGCTTCCACAGGAAGTCAAGGGTATATGGCCGATGTTTTGGTCCTGAGCCCTTCCTCAAGGAGCAAGCAAAAAAAACCCCTCTCAGAATACAGACAGTGCTGGCTGGGGGAGGAGTCCAGTCCAACAAAAGCCGTGCCCCACTGCTGCCTTGGCTGTTGTCAACACTGATTTTAAATTTATTCTAGGACAGCAACAGGCCCTTTCAGCCCATGAACCCATGCCGCCAAATTACGCTCAATTGACCAACAACTCCCGGTACATTTTTGAAGGAAATCGGAGTGAATAAACTCATTACAGACAGCATGGGATTTGAACTCCAGCCCCAATTGGAGGAAACCCATGCAGACACGGGGAGAATGTGCAAACTCCGTACAGACAGCACGGGATTTGAACCCTGGCCTCAATTGTTGGCGCTGTAACAGTGTTGCATCTGCCAGAGAGCTGCCCCCTCGCTCCCCCCCCCCCCCCACAAATCGGTGAACCCTGCTGCACTCCTGGATTGGTTCCCTCTGTGCTGTGTTCCAACATGGACAGGAACATTGTATTTCTTGGCTTCCTGTTATTTAGTTTGGCCTGTTAATCCATCCTCGGTGACTCAGTTCTTCAACAAAGGGCTGTGTGAAAACAAGGAGAGAGGAGCCTTGAGTCATACCCACGGCACCTGGTTTATTTTGGGAATTCTGGTGAGCCGTTGACTTAAGATTCAATTTATCGTCATGTAATAAAGTCAGTGAAATATCACATGCAACTTGTTTTTGTCGGCTGTAAGGCAGGCAGATTCGCCATTGGCAGAAATTGCCTGGCTCCTCTTACAGACAGAGAAAGAGAAGCAAAAGAGATTCCTCCCCCTCCCCCCACCCCCCCCAGTCACCGAGTGTCCATGGATTCGCCTACAGCACTCCCGCAGCCACACAGAGTCCAATCCAAACCATTGGCAGCCAGATCCAAACCTCAGTCACCATCAGGATGCCTCCAGCATTCTCAGCACCCTCTAGCGGTGTCCCGGTTCTGATACCTGGTCCCCCTTCAGCTAGTGGGTGAGCGGTGACCCTACGTGGACCCGAGTGAAATTCCTGGGAAGGCAAGACTTCCCTGGCCTTTCACACCTATAATTTGCCCTTCCCGCCAATTTAGGGAGGGGTTCGGCCCCCAGGGATGACGTAGTGTGTGATGCATTACGCACTCACAGGAAGTCCTACTGGGTCGAATTGCACAGTAATAGCAGATGAGACCGACTTAACGGCAGTGGCCGATGCTTCCCCTCCTCAGCTGTTAGCTGATTCAGACCTGGGGAAATTACCCGGGTCCAAGGCTCCACCTGGTCTGAGAATTTTCACACTGCTGGTTCATGGGAGGGTTCCCCCGGGAATCCCCATTTTACATGGCAGTGTGAAAAGGCTGAAGGTAATAGGGAGAATCCTGGGCATGGAGACTGGTGAGTCGCGTCAGTGGTGGGCAAACTATCGGAGAGGATTCTTGGGGACAGGATTTGCAAGCATTTATAGAAGTACAGTCTTCTTGGGGATAGCCAGCATGGATTTGTGAAGGGAAGGTCGTGCCTCCTGAGCCTAAAGGGCCTTTCATGCAACGACAAGGCCCAACTGTAAAGGCGGTGGTTCTCTGCCCTTATGTTGGGAGATTTACCTTCTTGAATGCACTGTGGCCGGCTCCAAGGCTGAATGTGATCCCTCTCTGGGAAGGATAATCGGAGGAGCACTACGCTCCACTGCCTTACACGAATGTGCTGCCGCTACAAGTGGCTGATCAGGCGGGGGAGGGCCTGATGAGTCGCGATGACACTGTCAGCTCGTGACCCATCTCCCCTCTCCCTCCCACCCGCTCACCCCTCTGCATGACCCCCCCCTCAATGCAGGGACGGCCGGTGCGGGCTGTGATAGCCCCGCCAGCTGCTTTGGGCCTTTGCTGGCCGCGCTCGAAACACGGCGGTCTTCCCTATCCATGATTCCTGCACACTGCTGGAACTGTTCTGGGAAACACAGAGCAGTTCCAGCTGCGTGGGGCAAATTATGGGTAGGGAAGACGGACATTGCTGTGTATTTATGACGGGTGGCGCCTGTTGCCCCACCTCCATTGGACCCAGAGGGCGCCATGCGATGCCGGTCGACATGAATGCAATGCTGGGCCGCCTTTTAGGGCTGCTCTGTGAAAGGTCAATTTTGTTAACCAGCCCCCAGATGGAGGCCTGGCATGAAAGGGCATCAACTGAGGTTTTTGAGGAGGTAACAAAAGAAAATTGAAGGTTAGGGCCCGAGATGTGTGTAGAGCTCGTCAAAAGGACCAAAGACCTTGATCCAAACCAAGGCTTTTATTAGCAAAAGACAGGAGCTCTTCACAGGTGGCCGACCATTCTGGAATGATCCGATAGGTCTGTACATCACAATGTGGTGGTGCATGTGGATTTTAGTCAGGCATTTGACAGGGAGGCTTGATCAGAAAATCACAGGATCCACGAAAACCTTGGTTGTATAGAGAAGAGAGTAGTAGTGGAAGGAAAGTATTCTGCCTGGAGGTCGGTGATGGATGGAGTTCCACGGGGTTCTGTCCTGGGCCCCCTGCTCTTTGTGATTTTTCTTTTAAATTAATGACCTGGACAAAGAAGTGGAAGGATTGGGTCAGTAAGTTTGCAGATGACACGAAGGTCGGAGGTGTTGTGGAGGATGTAGAAGGTTGTCATAGGTCACAACAGGATATGGACAGGATGCAGAGTTGGAAGGAAAAGCGGCAGATAGATTTCAATCTGGATAAGTGTGAGGTGATGTATTTTGGAAAGTCAAACTTGAAGGCGGAGTACAGGGTTAATGGTCAGTTACTTAACAGGAACAGTGGGACCTTGGGGTCCAAATCCATGAATCTGTCAAGGTCGCCGCACAGGTTGATAGGAGAGTTGAGAAGGCCTATAGGACGCTGGGCTTTATTAGTCGGGGAGGGATTGAGTTCAGGAATCGAGAGGTGATGTTGCAGCTCGACAAATATCTGGTGAGAACAGACTTAGGTGACTAGAACTGAACACGATATCCTCATTACAGGAAGTATGTAAGTATGTGGGAGCCGTGGAGAGGGGGCAGAGGAGATTTACCAGGAAGTCTTGGACGTAAGGTTAGCAGAGCTGGGATTTTTCTCTTCTGAACAAAGGGTGAGAAGAGACTTGATAGAGGTCTACAAGATTCTGAGAGGCATAGATAGGGTGGACGGCCAGTGCCTGTTTCCCAGGGTGGGATCAGCAAACACCAGGGAATGTTTGTATAAAGTGAAGAGAGGAAGGTTTAGGGGAGACATCAGGGGTGAGATTCTTTTTACACAAGACGGCATGGTTAGCGCCACGCTGTTACAGCGCCAGCAATTGTGACCAGACTGGGGTTCGAATCCCACTCTCCCCGTGTCTGTGTGGGCTTTTCCTGGGGGCTCCGATTTCCTCCCACTGTTCAAAATGTACTAGGGTTAACCATATAACCACTTACAGCACAGAACAGGCCAGTTCGGCCCTACTACTAGTCCATGCCATAACAAATCCTCACCCTCCTAGTCCCACTGACCAGCACCCGGTCCATACCCCTCTAGTCCCCTCCTCTCCATGTAACGATCCAGTCTATCCTTAAATGTAACCAATGATCCTACCTCGACCACGTCTGCCGGAAGCTCATTCCATATCCACACCTTTCCCTGTAACTCAAACCTTGAAATCCTGTCAACATTCTCGTGAACCTTCTCTGCACTCTCTCTATTTTGTTTATATCTTTCCTATAATTTGGTGACCAAAACTGTACATAGTACTCCAAATTTGGCCTTACCAATGCCTTGTACAATTTCATCATAACCCCCCCCCTACTCTTGAATTCAGAACTCCGATTTATGAAGGCCAACATTCCAAATGCCTTCTTCACTACACCATCTACCTGAGTATCAGCCTTGAGGGTACTATTTACCATCACTCCTAAATCCCTTTGTTGCTCTGCACATCTCAATAGCCTACCATTTAATGCATATGACCTATTTAGATTTGCCTTTCCAAAATGTAACACCTCACACTTATCTGTATTAAATTCCATCAGCCATTTCTCTGCCCACGCCTCCAGCCTCCCTAAATCACCTTTTAATCTACGGTAATCTTCCTCACTGTCCACAACACCACCAATCTTTGTATCATCCGCAAACTTGCTTATCCAATTCTCCACCCCTACTTCCAGATCGTTAATATATATAACAAACGATAGTGGACCCAGGACCGATCCCTGAGGATCTCCACTAGTCACCGGCCTCCAATTGGACAAACAATTTTCTACCACTACTCTCTGACACCTCCCATCCAACCATTGCTGAATCCATTTCACTACCTCCTCATTTATACCTAATGCCTCCACCTTTTTTCCTAACCTCCTGTGGAGAACTTTGTCAAAAGCTTTACTAAAGTCTAAATAGACAACATCCACAGCTTTTCCTTCATCAACCTTTTTTGTAACCCCCTCAAAAAACTCAATCAGGTTTGTCAAGCATGATCTACCCCCGACAAAACCATGCTAATTACTCCCTATCAATCCCTTTACCTCCAAATATTTGTAAATACCATCCCTCAGAACACTTTCCATCAACTTACCCACCACAGACGTCAGACTCACGGGCTTATAATTCCCAGGTTTACATTTGGACCCTTTCTTAAACAGCGGAATCACATGCGCAACCCTCCAATCCTTTGGCACTACCCCCGTGACCAGTGACATCCTAAATATCTCTGTTAATGGCACCACTATCTGTCCACAAGCCTACCTGAGTGTCCTTGGGAATATTTTTGTCCAGTCCCGGAGATTTATCCACCTTTATCTTTTTCAACACAGCCATCACTACTTCCTCAGTTATCCTTATATGCTTCATGTCCTCCTCACTATTTTTCTTTACTTCAACTGGTTCAATATTTTTTTCCCTAGTGTATACCGAGGCAAAGAAATCATGCGAAATTTCCCCCATTTCCTCTGACTTCTCACTCAGCCTACCCTCGCTATCTACAAGGGGTCCAATTTTATCCCTCACTAATCTTTTACTTTTAATGTACCTATAGAAACCCTTTGGATTTATTTTTACTCTGTCTGCCAAAGCCTCTTCGTGCCTTTTTTTGGCCTTTCTAATTTCTTTCTTAAGATTCCTTCTACACTCCTTGTAGTCCTCCTTCAAATTCTCAGCCTCCTGCTCTTTATACCTCTTGTACACCTCCCTTTTTCTCCTAACCAAATTTCCAATATTCCTCGAAAACCAAGCCTCCGTATGAGTTCCAGCCTTTCCTTTGATCCTCATTGGGACATATCTACTCTGTACCCTCAAAATTTCTTTTTTGAATATCTTCCATTTTTCATTTACATCCTTACCTGAAAATATCCTGTCCCACTCAATACTCCCCAAATCCCTTCTTATTCCTTCAAAATTTGCTCTTCTTCAATCCAGAACCTCAACTTTAGGCCCCTTCTTGCTCTTCCCTAAAGCTACTCGAAAACTAAGAGTTATGATCTCTCGACCCAATTTGTTCTCCAACATTAATGTCCGATACTTGACCTAGCTCATTCCCTAACAGGAGATCTAGTATTACACCGTCCTGAGTCGGTTCTTCTACTAATTGATTTAGAAAACAATCGAACACATTTAACGAACTCTAGCCCATCCAGCCCTCTAACTGTATGTGTATCCCAATCAATGTGAGGGAAGTTAAAATCTCCCATGATCACACATATACGTTATCTCCCTACAAATTTGTTCCTCTAATTTTCTTTGCCCATTTGGTGGTCTGTAATACACCCCTATTAGCACCCTCATGCCTCCTTCACCCCTCAATTCCACCCAAACAGCCTCACTGGACGATCCCTCCAGACCATCCTGCCACCTCACGGCTGTAATGTCCTCCTTAACAAGCAGAGCAACTCCTCCCCCTTTTTTACCCCCTGACCTATCACATCTAAAACAAATGTATCCTGGAATATTAAGTTGCCAGTCCTGCCCCTCCTGTAGCCAGGTCTCACTAATTGCCACAATATCATGACCCCAAGTATATGTCCATGCTCTAAGCTCATCTACCTTGTTCACTATGCTTCTTGCATTAAAATATATGCATTTCAGAGAATGACCCACGCATATATTCTCTTTTCTACCTTTTACCCTAATCTCCATCCTACCTTTGTTATCGTTATTATTCCTATCTAGGTGGCCGTGCTCCCTTGACACTGCTTTCACACTCTGTTCCCCACCCCCCTGCCAAACTAGTTTAAACCTTCCCCCACAGCTATAGCAAATCTGCTTGCCAGCACATTGGTCCCCCTCCAGTTCAAGTGGAGTCCGTCTCTTTTGTACAGGTCCGATGTTCCCCAGAAGAGATTCCAATGATCCAGAAATCTTATCCCTTGCCCCCTGCACCATCTCTTTAGCCACGCATTCATCCTCCACATCCTCCTATTTCTACCCTCACTAGCGTGTGGCACCGGCAGCAATCCAGAGATTACTACCTTGGAGGTCCTGTTTTTTAACTTCCTACCTAATTCCACATAATCCTGTTTTAGGACCTCATTCCCACTTCTCGCTAAGTCATTGGTCCCCACATGGACCACGACTTCTGGCTGTTCTCCTTCCCCTTGCAGAATGCTATGAACTCAATCAGAGATATCCCTGACCCTGGCACCAGGGAGGCAACAGACCAACCTGGATCCCCGATATCGTCCCACAAACCTTCTATCTGTTCCTCTGACTAATGAGTCCCCAACTACAAGTATCCTGTTCTTATCCCTCCTTCCCTTGTGGGTTTTGGGTTAATGGCGTGTAAATTGGGCGGCATGAACTTTGTGGGCCGAACTGGGCTGTTACTGTGCTGTCTGTCTAATATTAAATTAAATTTAGAGTTGTGGGTGCCTGGAGGCCATTGCCAGGGGTGGTAGTGGAGGCCGGAACATTTAAGAGATTTTTAGATCACTACATGGACAAAAGTAAAATAGAGGGGAGGGGTACGAGGTAGGGAGGGTTTAGTTTTTTTCGCGTAGGTATATATGGGACAGCACAACATTGTGGGCCAAAGGGTCTTTACCATGCTGCAATATTCTATGTCAAAGGATTAGCAATGGTTAGTGGAATGCCGTTAGAGTGCCAGTGATGGGGTCCGGAGTTCCAATCCTGTGCTATCTGTAAGGGGTTTGTACATTCTCCCTGTGTCTGCGTGGGGTTTTCCCTGAGGGCTTTGGTTTCCTCCCACCATTCGAAAGGTACCAGGGGTTTTGGGTCAATTGGGCAGCACAGACTTGTGGGCCGGAAAGGCCTGTTACCCTGCTGAATTTTAAAGATTTAAAATTTTAAAAGGTGGAGGGTAATTCTGCAGGCAGAGTCAAGCTGAAGCTTGTTCGATGATGTAATGTGGAACAGGTTTAAGGAGCCAATTCTCTTGTTCCTGAAGGAAGCCTGCTTCAGTTTAATGGGGGAGGGTTCCGGAGGGAGAGCACGTTCTCTCCCAGCTGTGCAGGAAGACTGCCGCTTCATACCGGATGGGAGCTGCCGGCAATGGTGTGTGGAGTACACAGTGGCCGTACTGGGGACCCAGCCTGGACGCTGGAGCAGCTGCTGCGTCCGAGGCCGGATGACGTCACCTGCATTCTGAGCAGCCCCACAATGGCAGGAAAAGTCCGAGACACCGGTCGTCAGTGCGGGGGAAGAAGGAAAACAAACACAAGCTGCCATCCCGGGGACTGGAGTGAAGAGCGGCTCCGGCTCATTCACTGCACCCCTGTTTACACCCCCCCACCCCTCCGACACACTCTAGCTTCAAAGCAGCAGGGGCTTCCTTGGGAGACCATCAACCTGGGGATGGGGGGGAGGGGCAGAGAGGCATTCAAAATTCCTCTTCCCCCTCCCCCACACTGGAGAGGGTTGAGAAGGGTTCAAAATTGCCTTTGGGGAGGGTCTCAGGTTAATGGGAGAGGTGGCCATGGGGGAACGCCAGGGGGAGGTGGATGTGTCAGGGGAGCGCCAGGGGAGGGGTGGTACCAAGGGATTGGATTGGAGGAGAGTGGCAGCACTATTGGGAGAGCTGTGGTTGGGGAGGTGATGAAGGAACCTCTCACTGGGGAGGGATAGTTCTGTTGGAAGGGGAGCACCATCCCATCACACACTCCAAGGGTCAGACACTGAATGAAGCTCCCTCCATACTGTCCTATCAGGGTCAGATATAGAGTGAAGCTCACTCTGCACCGTTCCATCCCACACTTCTGGGGTCAAACACAGGGCGAAGCTCCCACCGCACTGTCCATCATCCGCACTGTCCCATAACACACTCCCAGGGTCAGACACCGGGTGAAGTTGCCCTCCCGTGCTACTGCCTGCCATCTAACCGTGTGGGGCATCACTGCCCTTTTCTGCTGCAGGGGTGAGTGGTGGGAAGTCTCAGTTGAGGTCCAAGGGCCCCTCTGCAGAAAAAAACAGAAAAAAAATCCAACACTGCTTTCTTCCTAGTTTGGAGAACGATTCTCTTCTCCAGATTCTGTTTTGATTCCCACCTCTCTTGGTGAGTGAATATCTTTTCCTGAAAGCTAAAAATACTTCCCGCAGAGCCTCTTATTGGCACCTGTGTCAGGGGAGGAAGCAGGATGTGACTTGCACTGGTTTTCTGCGCTGGTTAAAGGGTAACTTCCTGGCTGGGTCCAGGAATCTTCTTGCGTGGATTAGCTGGAAGCTCAGACCCCCTCGGTCAATGGTGTGCCCGAGGATTGCTCGCTCTCGCTGTATGGAAACCCTCCAAGTTCCAGCCTGGCCACCGAGCTCGTCTTTGCTTCGCAGCTGCCGAGAGTGGGTCTCTGGGCGCGGGGGGTGAGTCACGGGGGAAGGGGAGAATTGGTTGTGGGAAAGAGTGGGAAGACGCAAACCCCTGCCTGGGTGGTGGGGAGGGGGGGGTGTTCGAGGAATGCGTCTGTTTGCAAGCAGACCCTTCGAGCAGGGTCAGTTAGTAGTCAACGCCCGAGACCTCCACCTCCCCCTGCTGTCTTCAGATTGTCAGACCGCTGGGTTAATCTTCCTGGAGGATTGCCTGAGGTAGGGATTCGGTGTTAGATTGAGAATGAAGCTTCCTCTATACGTGGTCCCGTCATAGATTCTCAGAAGATGGGTTAGTCACAGGCTGTCCTCTCGGAGTCTTAGAGACCAGCACAGAGTGAAGCTCCTTCCACACCATCCCATCACATGCTCCTGGTGTCAGACACAGAGTAAAGCTCCCTCCCCACTGTCCCATCACATGCTCCTCGGGTCAGTCACAGTGAAGCTCTCTCTGCATCATCCTGTCACACTCCTGGGATCAAACACAGAGTGAAGCTCCCTCCGCACCTTCCCATCACACACTCCCAGGGTCAGGCACAGAGTGAAGCTTCCTCCAATCCTTCACTCTCCCAGTATTAGACAGAGTGATGCTCCCTATCCTCTGTCCCCTCACACATTCGCAAGGCAGGTTGAGAGGAATAAAATGGGTCAGTTACAGATTAAAGCTCCCTCTCTGCTATACAAAAACAATGTTCTCCTAGTATAGGGCTCACTCTGATAACCTACGTCTTCCTCAGCTGGGTCTGACAGTCTCCAGTAAACACCTGTTGAAACAGAATTTGGCCCAAGTAAATTTTTAGAGTCAGTAATTAATTCTGGTATGTCTGACTCCAGGTCCGAAGAGTTTTTTGGGTTGAACGAGACCTGGGAAATCCTTTTTATTTGTCTAAGTTGCTCTAACTCTGTCACCAGACAGACATTGTAATTTCTGCTCTCATCCCAGGATTGGGATGGGGTTCTTGGCTGATTTCCACTCTCTTACCCAGGGGTCAAGAGTATGATCCCTGGAAGTGGAAGGTTTTCCAGGGATCAGGCACAGGGTTTCTGTTCTCCGACCAGGAATTGGGAGCCTGATTCATGATTGATTTCTGCTAACCTTGCTTTAGAGATGGGGATGGGAGTATGGGCATGTTACAGAGATACGGAGGGTGTAGGGGACCAGAGCGGGGGTGGCCTTACTGAGATAACATGGGGTGTAGAAGACTGGAGGGAGATACAGAGATAGGAAAGGTTGTAGGGGACTGGAGGGGGTTTACAGAGTTAGCCATAGAGGGTTACAGCAATGGGAGGGATGCAGGGGACTGGAAAGGATTACAGAGATAAGGAGGGGTGTAGGGACTAAGAGGGGGTTCCAGAGATAGGCAGGGGTGTAGGGACTGGATGGGGGTTTGGAGATGGAGAGGAGTGTGAGGACTGGAGGGGGTTACAGAGATGAGGAGGGGATGATGAGAGGTGGGGAGTGGTTTAAGGATTGGAGGGGGGGGTTACAGAAGTAGGGGGATATAGGGGACTCAAGGTAGGGGTTTAGTGGTAGAGAGGGGTGTAGGAGTCCACAGGGGTTAGAGAACTGGGAAGGGGTGTAGGAGTCCACAGGGGTTAAGAGAACTGGGAAGGGGTGTAGGAGTCCACAGGGGTTAGAGAACTGGGAAGGGGTGTAGGAGTCCACAGGGGTTAGAGAACTGGGAGGGGATGTAGGAGTCCACAGGGGTTAGAGAACTGGGAAGGGGTGTAGGAGTCCACAGGGGTTGGAGAACTGGGAAGGGGTGTAGGAGTCCACAGGGGTTAGAGAACTGGGAAGGGGTGTAGGAGTCCATGGGGGTTAGAGAACTGGGAAGGGGTGTAGGAGTCCACAGGGGTTAGAGAACTGGGAAGGGGTGTAGGAGTCCACAGGGGTTAGAGAACTGGGAAGGGGTGTAGGAGTCCACAGAGGTTAAAGAACTGGGAAGGGGTGTAGGAGTCCACAGGGGTTAGAGAACTGGGAAGGGGTGTAGGTACTGGAGAGAATTATAGAGCTGGAAAGAGGTGTAGTGACTGGAGGGGATTACTGTGTTTGGCATGTAGAAGGGTGTGACTGGAGGTCTGGTATCATGTTCAGTGTGAACATTTGTGGACTTGGCTGGGGCGGTATCGATTCTGATCCCACCCCATCGCGTTTGTTGATTCTGCTGAGCATCCCGGTTGCTGGGAGAGTGGGACTCCCCTCACTAACCCTCTGCCCTTCCTCACCAGGTGCCGTTGGGACCTGCTGATGTCACCGTGAATCCCTGAGAGGGAACTGGAACTAACAACGTGAACAGGTAAAGAGAGAGAGTCCTTTTCATTCCTGTAGCGCCGTTACCTGTGGGCAGGGCAGCAGCCAATGATATCAGGGAAAGATCCCACAAGTTCTGTATGTTGTGGGCTCGTGTTCCAGGTCAGGTGTGCCTTGTTGGACAACTTTCTCAGAATCAGAATTTATCGTCATGAACAAGTCAAACATTCATACAAACCACCTTTTAAAAAAAAAAAATGTTAAAAAATAGTGCAAGAAAAAGTCAGTGAGGCCATGCCTGTGGTTCATTGTCCATTCAGAATCTGATGGCGGAGGGGAAGAAGCTGTCCTTGTGTTGCTGGGTGCTGGTCTTCAGCCTCCTGGACTTCCTTCCTGATGGTAGAAGAATGAGGAGGGCATGGCGTGGGTAGCGGGGGCCTTTGAGGATAGAAGCTGCTTTTTTAAGACACCGCCTCTTGTAGATGGAGTGAAGTCTGGTGCCTGTGATGTCACAGGCCGAGTTAACAATCCCCTGGGGTTTTTTCCTGTCCTGTGCATTGGTACCTCTGTACCAGACAGTGATGCAACCAGGCAGAATGCTCTCAGTGGTAGAGGTTTTCGAGAGTCTTTGGCGATGTATTGAATCTCCTCAAACACCTCGCAAAGTATAGCTGCTGGCGACCCTTCTTCATGATCACATCGACATGGAAGCTCTAGGACAGATCCTTGGAGATGTGGACACCCTTTCCACTGCTGACCCCTCAGTGAGGACTGGTTTTGTGTCCTCTTGACTCCCCAAACTGTGGTTCCTCTACACCTTCAGTGCATTCAGACAAACACAAGAAACAGGAGCAGGTGTCGGACGTTCGGCCCATCGAGCCCTGCTTTGCCATTCAATGAGATCGCGGCTGATCTGATGATCAGCTCATCTCCACCAACCTGCCTTTTCCCCATGTCCCTTAATTCCCCGACTTTGTAAAAATCTACCCAACCTGGTCTTAAATAATTTACTGAGGTCGCCTCCACTGCTTCAATGGGCAGCAAATTCCACAGATTCCCCACCTTCTGGGAAAAGGATTTCCTCCTCATCTCTGTCCTAAACCTACTCCCCTGAATCTTCAGGCTTTGTCCCCCAGTTATGGTCTTCCCCTCTGCCCCCCCCACCCCCCCATGAAGCAACTTACCTACCTCTATCTTTTCTATACCTTTAATAATTTTATATTTTAAATGTAGACATACAACACAGTATTAGGCCATTTCAGCTCATGAGTCCATGCTACCCAATTACACCCAAATAGCCTACATCCCCGGTACGTTTTGAAGGTTGGGAGGGAACAGAGTGGGTTTCGAGCCCTGGTCCCAATCGCTGGTGCTGTAAAGACATTGTGCCAACTGTGCTGCTCCAAATAAAACTGTTATAAGTTACCAATGAACTAGTAACTAGCACAGCCAGGAGCTTGTAGTGTCCACATCTCTCCACAGTTCCCAGTCAGTGGGAAAACATTTCTAGTTTAACCTCACTCCCTTTGAAAGGGATCGCTTTGGCCACTGCATGCTGCCTGCCCCTTTTCACTCTCGTGTCCCGGCCTGCTGCCCGCGTTCTGTTCCTCCACACCATTAATGTTGTGGAAGGGATCAGTACAACATAAGCACTGCCCATGTCCACCTTTCCCAGGGTTCTGGCTCTCCCCCCCCTCCTCTGCATCATAGAGGAATCTGCAGGGGATCATCCACTGCATCTGGTGCTCCTGCTGTGGTCTGCTCTACATCAGAGAGATTGGACGCAGACTGGGAGATCGCTTTGTTGAAAGTGTCAGCTCCACCCTCTGCAACAGCGTGGATCTCCCAGTGGCCACCCATTTCAAATCCCTGTCCCCTTCCCTCTTGTGCACTGACAGAGACCACAGAGAATAACACCTCATCTTCCAATTGGGCACCCTCCAATTAACTTTGACTTCTCTGGCTTTCGTTAATCCCCTTCCCTGTTGCCTTTCCCCCAGTGCGCTTTTTCTCCCCACTCCCTCCTTTCACAGAGCCAAAATCAGGTCTCGCCTCTCATCATATCCAATTAACCCCTTTTGTTGGTCTGTACACCTCCCCTGGCTGGTCTTCGGTCTTCATTCTGACGCCCTCCTGTTCTTGAGGTAGGCCTCTGGCCTAAAACGTCAGTAATGTATCTTGATCTCTTGTGGACGCAGCGAGACCGGCCGAGTTCCTCCAGCATTTCGGTGTTTTCACTGCTCTCTCTCCAGCTCTGGTTCAAGTTGGGGATATCTCTGCATCCGATTGGCTCCTGCTTCCTGTCTCAGGATCTTCTGGACACAATCCCATTGATTCACCTCCTCCCTTTCCGATGATCAGGGAATCCCTGTAATTCGGACGAAGCGGAGGGTCTGTTTCCTCTGGTTGAGACGGGAAGTCCAAACGAAGTGGGTTGGGGGGCGGGAGGAGGGAGAGGAAATGGCCTTAACTCCTGCCTGGCAGTTTGACCAAGAAAAGGGACGGGTTCACAGGAGGCCGGCTGATTCTACCTGCGGTTGGCGTCACATGACACATGGGATCCTCGTGTTTACAATGGGCCAAGTTAAAATGTCAAAATGTCATTTGTTGGGTGAGGGGACAGGAAGTAATGGTGGGGGGTGGGGGGAGGGGGCAGAATAGTTTTGTTGATTTGTGCTCCCTGATTTTGGAGAGACTGGACGCAGGCTGGGATATTGCTTCGCTGAACACCTTCGCTTTGTCTGTACCAGTAACCGGGCCTTCCCAGTGGTCAATCGCTACAATTATTCTGCGCCCCACTCCCGTCCTCGCATGTCTGTCTGTGGCCTCATGTACTGTCCCACCAAGACCACCTGTAAATTGGGAGAACAGCACTTGATTTTTCCGTTCAGCTGAATGGTGCCAACATTGACTTCTCTGGATTCTGCTAACCTTTCTTTGTTCTCCCTTTGTTTCCTTTCCCCAGCTTTCCTTCACCATTCACAGAGCCATCCCCCCTCCCCTTGCTGTGCCCCCTTTCTTATCCACCTCATGCCTGTGGGACCGTTCTCATCCTCTCGTTGACCATTTTGTTCGGATGCCTGCCGTCATTTTGTGTCCACATCTTGATGAAGGGCTCAAGCCTGAAACGTTAGTTATGTATCTTAATCTTGCTATATAAAGTACACTGTTTGACCTGCTGAGATTCTCCAGCTCTTTAATTTTACTGCCCCATTATTTCTCCCCCCCCCCCCCCCCCCCCTTTTTCCTACCCCAGCTTTGCTCAGGTAACCATGGGATCGACAGCAGAGAGCTACGTCAAGGAGTTCACGCGACATTCCACCGACATGATGCTGAACCTGAATGAGATGAGGAGGCGGGAAATCCTGACGGATGTGAAAGTCCTGGTGGAGGGGCAGGAGTTCCGGGCGCACAAGTCGGTGCTCGTGGCCTGCAGGTACCCCCAGATGCTCGCTCAATTGAGGGCAAGGTCATAACCTCTCTCCACACCCACCCCAGCTCCTCGTGCACGGCTGTCAGTCCGCCTCGACCACGCTCAGTAACTCTGCGGTATCGAATTCGGATAATTCCTCCACCCAAACTCCGTCTCTTGTCTTAACCTTTCAGACCATCTGCAAGAAGTTTATGTTCTCCCCTTGTCTCCTTCAGGCTCTCTGGTTTCCTCCCACCCTCCAAAAACATAGGTTAATCAGTGTATTTGAGGGGCACGGGCTCATGAGCCCATGTGTCTTTTGAAATCCAGAGTTTTGGATGCCCTCAGCAAGGAAAACACCCCCTTATATCCATGTACATGTGAAGAAAAAGACCTGTTCTTCTCTGAGTTGTACAAGAGGTATAAAGAGCAGGGAGCTGAGATTTTGAAGGAGGACTACAAGGAGTGTAGAAGGAATCTTAAGAAAGAAATTAGAAAGGCCAGAAAAAGGCACGAAGAGGCTTTGGCAGACAGAGTAAAAATAAATCCAAAGGGTTTCTATAGGTACATTAAAAGTAAAAGATTAGTGAGGAATAAAATTGGACCCCTTGTAGATAGCGAGGGTTAGCTGAGTGAGAAGTCAGAGGAAATGGGGGAAATTTTGAATGATTTCTTTGCCTTGGTATTCACTAGGGAAAAAAAATATTGAACCAGTTGAAGTAAAGAAAAATAGTGGGGAGGTCATGAAGCATATAAGGATAACCGAGGAGGTAGTGATGGCTGTGTTGAAAAAGGTAAAGGTGGATAAATCTCCGGGACCGGACAAAATATTCCCAAGGACACTCAGGGAGGCTTGTGGACAGATAGTGGGGCCATTAACAGAGATATTTAGGATGTCACTGGCCACGGGGGTAGTGCCAAAGGATTGGAGGGTTGCGCATGTGGTTCTGCTGTTTAAGAAAGGGTCCAAATGTAAACTTGGGAATTATAGGCCCGTGATTCTGACGTCTGTGGTGGGCAAATTGATGGAAAGTGTTCTGAGGGATGGTATTTACAAATATTTGGAGGTACAGGGATTGATAGGGAGTAATCAGCATGGTTTTGTCAGGGGTAGATCATGCTTGACAAACCTGATTGACTTTTTTGAGGGGGTTACAAAAAAGGTTGATGAAGGGAAAGCTGTGGAAGTTGTCTACTTAGACTTTAGTAAAGATTTTGACAAAGTTCCCCACAGGAGGTTAGGAAAAAAGGTGGAGGCATTAGGTATAAATAAGGAGGTAGTGAAATGGATTCAGCAATGGTTGAATGGGAGGTGTCAGAGAGAAGTGGTAGAAAATAGTTTGTCCAATTGGAGGGTGGTGACTAGTGGAGTTCCTCAGGGATCGGTCCTGGGTCTACTATCGTTTGTTATATATATTAACGATCTGGAAATAGGGGTGGAGAATTGGATGAGCAAGTTTGTGGATGATATAAAGATTGGTGGTGTTGTGGACAGTGAGGAAGATTACCGTAGATAAAAAGGTGATTTAGGAAGGCTGGAGGTGTGGGCTGAGAAATGGCTGAGGTTTTATAGTTTGGAAAGGCAAATCCAAATAGGTCATATGCATTAAATGGTAGGCTATTGAGATGTGCAGAGCAACAAAGGGATTTAGGAGTGATGGTAAATAGTACCCTCAAGGCTGATACTCAGGTAGATGGTGTGGTGAAGAAGGCATTTGGAATGTTGGCCTTCATAAATCGGAGTATTGAATTCAAGAGTGGGTGGGGGGTTATGATGAAATTGTACAAGGCATTGGTGAGGCCAAATTTGGAGTACTGTGTACAGTTTTGGTCACCAAATTATAGGAAAGATATAAACAAAATAGAGAGAGTGCAGAGAAGGTTCACGAGAATGTTGGCAGGATTTCAAGGTTTGAGATATAGGGAAAGGTTGTGCAGACTGGGGCTTTTTTCTCTGGAGCATAGAAGATTGAGGGGGGGACTTGATAGAGGTGTTTAAGATTTTAAAAAGGACAGACAGAGTAAACGTGGATAGGCTTTTTCAATTAAGAGTGGGGGAGATTCAAACTAGAGGGCATGGTTTAAGATTGAAGGGGGAAAATTATAAGGGGAACATGAGGGGACATTTCTTTACGCAAAGGGTGGTAGGGATGTGGAATGAGCTTCCGGCAGACGTGGTCGAGGTGGGATCATTGGTTACATTTAAGGAAAGCCTGGATAGTTACATGGAGAGGAGAGGACTAGAGGGGTATGGACCGGGTGCTGGTCAGTGGGACTAGGAGGGTGGGGATTTGTTACGGCATGGACTAGTAGTAGGGCCGAACTGGCCTGTTCTGTGCTGTAAGTGGTTATTTGATTATAACGGAACCTCTGTCAGCCTTTTGAACCAAGTGAATTTGCTCTGCACTGCCTCCAATATATCCGGCCTTGAGTGCAGAGAACCGTGATTGTGGACAGTATCCCAGGTGAAGTAGCACCAGGCTCCTATTCTCCCAATACTGGCCAATGGGCAGTCATGGTGTAACTGACGGGAGGTATTGCACCTAAGTCACCTAAGTTCCGTCAAAATCTTTCCGTGCGGGGTTGAAAACTTCCCAAGATTCTGAAGCGAATCACAACTGTCTGGTTGAACTAAAAACACAAGATGCTGGAGATCTCAGCAGGTCAAACAGTGTCCTTTATGTAGCAAAGATAAAGATACAGAACCAACGTTTTGGGCTTGAGCCCCTTCATCAAGGAATCTTTATGTATGTCTTGTCTTTGCTATATAGAATTTGACCTCCCAAGGACCTGATTTCAATGATCAATAATACCGAGAGTTGAGAATTCTCCATCCTTCTGTTCAAATTGTTCCTTGGCCTCTGGATCCTTGTTACCACCTTTAGCCCAACATCACTGTTCTAACCATAGAACATTACAGCACAGAAACGGGCCCTTCTGCTTTTCTAGACTGCCAAGCTATTATTCTGCCTAGTCCCACTGACCAGCACCCAGTCCATAGCCCTCTATACCCCTTCCATCCATGTACCTGTCCAAATTCTTCTTAAATGTTCAAATTGAGCCCGCATTCACAACTTCAGCTGGCAGCTTGTTCCACACTCCCACCACTCTCTGTGTGAAGTTCCCCCTAAACTTTTCATTCTTAATCCATGTCCTCTGGTTTGCATCTCACCTCCCCTCAGTGGGAAAAAATCGACCTACATTTACTCACTCTGTCCCCCTCATAATTTTAAATACCTCTATCAAATCTCCCCTTGTTCTCCAGGGAATAAATTCCTAAACTGTTTAACCTTTCCCTGGTGCTCAGTTCACCAAGTTCGGGCAACATTCCAGTAAATCTCTGCACTCTTTCTATCTCATCGATATCTTTCTTGTAGTTCGGTGACCAAAACTGCACACAATACTCCAAATTTGGCCTCACCAATATCTTGTACAATTTGACCATAGCATCCCAACTCCTATACAAATGGTACTGCTTGTCCAGCTGAGTTTCTCCAGCATTATGTTTTAACTCCTCTGCTCAATACTCTGATTTATGAAGGCCAATGTGCCAAAAACTCTCTGTATGACTCAATCCCATCTGTGACTTTCAGGGGATTGTGTATCCCCAATCCCACTGTTCTCCTCAGTTCCCATTTGACATGAAGGACCAAATAACCTCCTGTTGGGGAGAGGAGGAAGATCTTCATGCAGTGAGATGGAGTCAGGAATGTGTTGACTGAGGGGAGTCTAGAGCAGAGTCAACAGGGAGTCAGATAAATCAGAATCTATTGTCACAAACAAGTCACGAAATTCGTTGTTTTGTGGCAGCATCACACTGCCAACATTTTGTTATGAATAACAAAGGAACAGCGATGGAAAATTCACCTAACAGTGGTAAATTCAAAATAATAATTGTTATTTAACTATTAATAACATAACATTTCTTGCTTATCTCTAATCGTTAACTTAATTCCCACTATGTGCAAATGTAGATATGTGTGTGTTGAAATCCAAACTATTACAGTTGAGCTTGAGTTCGAAAAGTCCATTTTAAACTTCAGTATCAACCATCTTGCGTTGCTTGAGGATTTCCAAATCACAGTTCAGAAGTAATTATGAAGCACTTTTCAACCTCCTGTCTTCCGATCTCTTTAAACTCGTGAGTGTTTTGCTGAGTTGTCTTTCAGAGAGGGATTCATCATACACAATTTTCCCCCTATCTTGTTAGGGTTGATCTTTACTGTGATTTTTTTTTTCTGTGATCAAAAGCAAAGTGGTCTGTCTTACTTTAAAGCTACTTATTTTGAGTATCTCCCATCATAAGGTAATAAAATACAGAACAGCATCTCCCTCTTTCTCCAGAGACTACTGTTTCACCCCTATGTCTTTCACAGGATGGTCAATCTCTTTTTTAGTATCCAAAATGTCTCTCTGCCTTCAGTTATGTTTATCTGAAATTATGTGACATGATGCCACCACTGCTTCAGTTTAATTTCTCCAAAACACTTTACATCCAGAAAAACATCTGACCTCATCTATGTCCAAGAGGTTATGACTCCCGAAAGTCTGAGCACAGGTCACTCAAGAACTTGCTTAATTGACTGACTGCCAGTAGAATGCTGTGTAAATGCACCCATTGTCCTGGAATTGATTAAGATCCATTTCATTTCCATTATGGTCTTGTTCTGTGTGTGACCATGTCCAACCATAACTAACTTTACTAAAACGTGTATATGAAATATAGTTTAACATTAAAGTAAAGCTTAATACAAGTCCGTTACAATTCGTATAAACCACCTGACAAAAATAATAAAATTAGTGCACAAAAAGTCAGAGGTAAATGTCTGTGGTTCATTGATCATTCAGGAATCTGATGGCAAATATTTCGAAGGAAAGAAAGGGCAGAGAGAGGATATAGGGCAGGCCAGGAGAAACTAGGGTCATTTTTTTTTAAATGTACAGCTCAGTAAGAGACCCTTCCAGCCCATGAGCCTGTGCTGCCAATTAGACACCAATGAATCTACAACCCCCAGTTCATTTTGAATGTTGGGAAGAAACTGGAGGTGCCCCACCTCACAGGGAAAGCCCCGCAGGTCACGGGGAGATTTTCCAAACTCCTTACAGACAGCGCGGAATTTGGAACCTGGGTTGCTGGCGCTGTAACAGCGTCATGCTGACCTCTACACCAGGGCTGGCCAAAGTGGCTGGACGCAATAGCCACGTATGATAAACTTCAGACGTTTGAGAGCTGCAGGATTCCATGCGCCCTAAAACTATCACTGTGAGCATTGGCTTGTACAATTCCTGTCTCAATCAAAATACATTTAAATATATATTTTTTAAATTAAATTTAGACATGCAGCATGCTAGCAGGCCATTACAGCCTACGAGTCTGTGCCGTCCAATTTGCACCCCATTAACCTACACCCCCCAGTACATTTTGAATGTTGGGAGGAAACTAGAGCCCCTGGGGAAAACCCACGCAGACATGGGGAGAACATACAAGCTCCTTACAGATAGATCGGGATTCAAACCCCGGTCCTGATCACGGGCATTGTAAAGGTGTTGCAGTAAATGCTACGCTAACCATTCCGCTCCTAATGCGTGCCGTCACGCTTCCGCGAGCCACACATGTCAGTCACTTGCGAGCTATATTTTGGCCACCCCTGTGCTATGTTAGCCTTCCCGCCGTATTGGGCTGCAGTGGATTGGGAAACTCTGCCTATTGACACTCCACCTCTCTCCATCACACCCCCCCCCCCCAAAATTCTCCCTCCATCCCCAACCCTCTCTTGCCTCAGTGGCTTTTTCTACTCCATCTTCTCGGACCAGACGAAGAGGCACGTGAGCCTGCTGACGCTGCCCCTTGGCGTGACGGCTGATGGATTCCGTCTGCTGCTGGACTTCATGTACACCTCCTGCCTACCCCTGGAAGCAGGATCCGTGGCCCAGGTGCAGGCCGCAGCTAGTTACCTGCAGATGGACCACGTGGTGGAGGCCTGCCGTAGCTTTGCCCACTTCAGGTAGGGGGAGGGTTGTGGTTCCTGGGGGAGATGGGGCTGTGGTTCCTCTGAGGGTTGGGGGGGATGGTGGGGATGTAACTGGATAATATGGTGTTGCACAACGTGCTATTTCACAGAACATATTGTGGATGTTAAGTGACACAAGACTGTTGAGGGTTTCAGGATAGGGGGGAGGGTTCAGTTCTTATTTTTTAGGTAGGAATAATTGGGTCAGCACAACATCAAGTGCTGAAGGGCCTGTACTGTGCTGTCGTGTTCTATGTTCAACGTATGAGTTAAAAGCAGGCAGAGTCCTGCCCAAAAGGATGGGGGAAGAGCACTGGCCCACAAGAAAAGGGGGGGGGTATAAGAGGAAAAAGGCTGAGAGGTGATGGGGAGAGGGGTTTAAAAACGTGGACGCTGGAGAAATTCAGCCGGTCAGACCATGTACTTTATGTAGCAAAGATACATCATCACTGTTTTGGGCTTGAACCCTTCATCAAGGTTTGAGAACAATGTTGGCAGGTATCTGAATAAAAGAGGAGGTGGGAGACTGGGGGGGGTGGGTAGCATGGTCCCACAGGCAGGAGGTATTAGGTGGATAAGGGAGGGGGGGCACAGCAGGGAAAGGGGGAGGGGGGGATGGTTCTGGGGGTTGAGAGCTGGAGGAAAGGAGGTGGAGGGACGGGGAAGGGAGGTCGAACGGGGAGTGGGCCAGCATAAACTGGAGCAGTCAATATTAATGCCACCTGACTGGAGAGTGTCCAGATGGAATATGAGGTGCTGTTCCTCCAATTTGCGGGTGGTCTTGGTGGGACAGTGGACGAGGCTGTGGCCAGGCGTGCGAGTATGGGAGTGGGGCATGGAATTGGAATGGCAGCCACTGGGAGGTCCATGCCACTGAAGTGGACAGAGCGAAGGTGCTCTGTGAAGCGATCTCCCGGTCTGTGCCCAGTCTCCCCAATGTAGAAGAGACCACAGCAGGAATGTTGGATGCAGTAGATGAAGTGTGCGGTTTGGAGCCCTGGATGGTGGTGAAGGAGGAGGTGGAATTTGTTGGTTGGGGCTGTGCTGAGCAGCCAGTGGGTGGGGTGGGCTCTGCTTCCCACCAAAGGGGTGGCAGCTTTCATGTGCTAGATTTCAGATTCATTGTTTGAGTACATACAGCACATCACATACAGCCCTGAGATTCCTTTTTCCTGTGGGCACAAGAGCTGTTAGCTTAGAAGATGGATATAATGGAAAACTATAATAGAAGAAATAATATAAAGATAGTAGGCCTGAAGGAAGATGAAGAAGGCAAGAATATGAGAGAATTTATAAAAGATTGGATCCTCAGGGTCCTAGGAAGACCAGAATTACAGGAAGAAATGGAAATAGAGAGGGCACATAGAACACTAGCCCCGAAACCACAACCGCAGCAAAAACCAAGATCCATTTTAGTAAAATTCTTAAGATATACAACAAGAGAAAATATATTGGAGAAAGCAATGAAGAAAATAAGAGAAGACAAAAAGCCACTGGAATACAAAGGTCAAAAATTTATTTTCTATCCAGACATAAGTTTTGAAATCCTGAAGAAGAGGAAGGAGTTCAATACAGCAAAAATGATCTTATGGAAAAAAGGATATAAATTTATGTTAAAGTACCCAGCGGTACTTAAAATAGTTATTCCAGGGCAACAAAACAGACTATTCTCGGATCCAGAGGAAGCACGAAAATTTGCAGAACAAATACAAAACAAGCAGAGAGATGAAGATATGAATGAGAGTAAAAATGACCACGAACTATATGTATGTGTGTATATGGGATCGACAACGAGATAGACAACAGACTCACCAAGGCAAAAAGCGCCTTTGGAAGACAACACAAAAGAGTCTGGAAAAACAACCAACTGAAAAACCTCACGAAGATAAGCGTATACAGAGCCGTTGTCATACCCACACTCCTGTTCGGCTCCGAATCATGGGTCCTCAACCGGCATCACCTACGGCTCCTAGAACGCTTTCACCAGCGTTGTCTCCGCTCCATCCTCAACATTCATTGGAGCGACTTCATCCCTAACATCGAAGTACTCGAGATGGCAGAGGCCGACAGCATCGAGTCCACGCTGCTGAAGATCCAGCTGCGCTGGGTGGGTCACGTCTCCAGAATGGAGGACCATTGCCTTCCCAAGATCGTGTTATATGGCGAGCTCTCCACTGGCCACCGTGACAGAGGTGCACCAAAGAAGAGGTACAAGGACTGCCTAAAGAAATCTCTTGGTGCCTGCCACATTGACCATCGCCAGTGGGCTGATATCACCTCAAACCGTACATCTTTGTGCCTCACAGTTCGGCGGGCAGCAACCTCCTTTGAAGAAGACCACAGAGCCCACCTCACTGACAAAAGACAAAGGAGGAAAAACCCAACACTCAACCCCAACCAACCAATTTTCCCCTGCAACCGCTGCAACCGTGTCTGCATGTCCCGCATCGGACTTGTCAGCCACAAATGAGCCTGCAGCTGACGTGGACATTTACCCCCTCCATAAATCTTCGTCCGCGAAGCCAAGCCAAAGAAAGAAATTTAAAAAAAAATATATATATATATATAGATGTGTATGTATATATGTGTATACATGAGTGTATCTGTATTTAGAGGAAAATATATAGAGTATAGGTAAGAATTAATAAGGGAATGAAAGGGAATAGAGGGAATAAGGAGGGAATTAAAAAAGTGACCTTTGTTATATATGAAAATTGAAATCTTTTGCGGGGGGGGGGGGCTGGGAGGGGAGGAGTTACGGCCACTGCAAAATCAGTTGACGCTTGCGAGTGAATTTGCAAATCCAAATGGAGAGGGGAGAAGTGGTTGCTCGGCAAGGGATAAAGGGCAACTCAGCAGGGGGAGGGGAGAATGGGGTTAAAGAAGTTTTAAGTAGGAAAATAAGGAAAATGTTTGATGTTTTAGAAATGTTGTCTTATAAAGTGTTCAAAACAAGAAAGCAGAAATGGATAAGAAGGAAAGGTAATGATGGAGGAACGGAAAGGGAAGATAAACATAGTATGGAATGGCTACGTTGAACTATATGACTTTAAATATTAACGGAATACATAACCAAATCAAAAGGAAGAAACTGCTAAATTTACTGAAAAAAGAAAAAATTGATATAGCATTTGTGCAAGAAACACATTTAACTGGATTGGAGCACAAGAAATTAAAGAGAGATTGGGTAGGACATGTAACAGCAGCGTCGTATAATTCAAAAGCAAGAGGAGTAGCTATATTAATCAGTAAAAATATACCAATTAAAATAGAAGAGGAAATAATAGATCCAGCAGGGAGATATGTAATGATAAAATGTAAGATATATTCGGAGTTTTGGAATGTACTCAATGTATATTCACCTAACGAAGAAGATCAAAAGTTTATGCAAGAAATTTTTTTGAAGATAGCAGATACGCAAGGGAACATATTAATAGGAGGGGATTTCAACCTTAATTTGGATTCCAATACGGATAAAACTGGGAAAAAAATTAAGAGAAAGAACAAAGTAACCAAATTTATAATTAAATCAATGCAAGAAATGCAACTTTTGGATATATGGAGGAAACAACACCCAAAGGAAAAGGAATATTCATATTATTCGGGTAGACATTAAACATACTCAAGAATAGACCTATTTCTGTTATCAGCTCGTATGCAAGATAGAGTAAGAAAAACAGAATATAAAGCGAGAATATTATCGGACCATTCACCCTTGATATTGACAATAGAGTTAGAGGACATCCCTCCAAGAATGTATAGATAGAGATTAAACTCCATGCTACTTAAAAGGCAGGATTTTAGAGAATTAATTGAAAGACAAATTAAAATGTACTTTGAAATAAATACAGAATCAGTGAAAGATAAGTTTATACTATGGGATGCAATGAAAGCGTTCATTAGAGGGCAAATAATAAGTTATGTAACCAAGATGAAGAAGGACTACAATCAGGAAACAGAGCAGTTGGAAAGGGAAATAGAAAATATAGAAAAAGAATTAGCAATGAAGGAAGATACAACTAAAAGAAGAGAATTGGCAGATAAAAAAATAAAATATAAAACACTACAAACATGTCAGGTGGAGAAGAACATAATGAAGACAAAACAGAAATATTATGAACTAGGGGAAAAAACGCATAAAATTCTAGCATGGCAGCTTAAGACAGAACAAGCTAAGAAAATGGTATTGGCATCAAGGAAAAAAGACAAACAAATCACATATAATCCAACGGAGATTAATGAAAACTTTAGAGAATTCTATGAACAATTATACCAAACTGAAAATGAAGGGAAAGAAGGCAAAATAGATGAATTTTTAACTAAAATTGAACTACCAAAATTACAAATAGAGGAACAAAATAAATTAACAGAACCATTTGAAATAGTAGAAATACAAGAGATAATAAAAAACTACCAAATAATAAAACACCAGGAGAGGATGGATTCCCAATAGAATTCTATAAAACATTTAAAGATTTATTAATTCCTCCCCTCCTGGAAGTAATCAACCAGATTGACAAAACACAAAGCTTACCAGATTCATGTAAAACAGCAATAATTATAGTAATACCAAAGACAGGGAAAGATCCACTCGCACCAGCGTCATATAGACCAATATCATTACTTAACACTGATTATAAGATAATAGCTAAACAGATTAGCAGATTATGTACCTAAAATGGTAAATCTAGACCAAACTGGATTTATTAAAAAAAGACGGTCAACAGACAATATTTGTAAATGCAGTAGAAGGGAGTAAACGCCAACAGTAGCAGTTGCTTTAGACGCAGAGAAGGCCTTTGACAGAGTAGAATGGAATTATTTATTCAAAGTATCGCAAAAATTCAGTTTACCAGAGAAGTATATTAATTGGATTAAAGCATTATATAAGGGGCCATTGGCGAAAGTGACAGTAAATGGATATATATCAAAGCAATTTAATTTAAGCAGATCAACAAGGCAGGGATGCCCACTATCACCCTTATTGTTCGCATTAGCTCTAGAACCACTAGCAGAATTGATAAGAACAGAAAATAATATAAAAGGGATAAAAATAAAAGATAAGGAATATAAAATCAGTCTATTTGCGGACGATGTTATAGTATACTTAACAGAACCAGAACTATCAATAAAAGAATTATATAAGAAATTCAAGGAATATGGAGAAGTGTCGGGTTACAAGATTAACGTAAATAAAAGTGAAGCAATGCCAATGAATAATGCAGATTTCTCAAAATTTAAGAAGGAATCACCATTCAGATGACAAATGCAAGCAATAAGATACCTAGGTAAACAAATAAATAAAAATCTCGGCCATCTATATAAACTCAATTATTATCCACTAATGAAAAAATTACAGGGCGATTTAGAGCATTGGAAAGATTTACCACTAACACTAATAGGAAGGATAAACTGTATTAAAATGAACATTTTCCCAAGGATACTATACCTACTTCAGGCATTGCCAATACACTTGACAGAGAAATTCTTCAAGGAGTTAAAGAAAATAATAAGGAAATTTTTATGGAAAGGGGGGAAACCGAGGATAGCACTAGATAAATTAACAGAATGGTATAAACAAGGAGGCTTACAATTGCCAAACTTTAAAAATTATTATAGAGCCGCACAATTAAGATACCTATCAGATTTTTACCAAACAAGGGAAAAGCCAGATTGGGCTAGATTAGAACTAGATAAAATAGGGGAAAAGATACCTGAACACATATTATATAAATGGGATGAAAAATTGGTACAACGTAGGAGTTCTCCAGTATTACATCATCTGCTCAATATTTGGAAGAAGATTCATGTAGAAAGGAATAAAACAAATTACCAATTACCAAAACTTATAATGACGCAAAATCAGTTACTCCCTTTTACAATAGATAACCTTTCCTTTAGAGAATGGGAGAAAAAAGGGATCAAAAGAATAGAAAATTGTTTTTCAGGAAATAGATTATTATCCTTTGAACAAATGAAGGATAAATATAATATAACTCAAGATACAGTGTTGGCATATTACCAATTGAGATCCTACTTGAAGGACAAATTAGCAAGTAGTCTGAGGTTACCAGAGGGAAGTAACTTTGAATATGTGATTACAGATACATTGACAATCAAAAGATTTATAACAAATATGTATATTAAACTGCAAGAAAAGGAGAATGAGGAAACAAATGGTAAAACTAAACAAAAATGGGAACAAGATCTAAATATAAAGATAAAGAAGGAAACATGGGAGAAGTTGTGCTCTGGAACGATGAGAAATACAATAAATACGAGGTTACGTATGATACAATATAACTGGATACACAGGCTATACATTACACCTCAAAAGTTAAATAAATGGGACCCAACAGGATCTGATAGATGTTTTCGTTGTAAGTAACATAAAAAATAAAAAATTTGGACTTGATTTGGATGGTGCACAAAAAAGATTTGTTAAGATGGCTCTAGCCGTAGCAAAAAAATGTATTATGTCAACCTGGAAATTGGAAGATAATTTGATACCATCTACATACAATGGTATGTAGAAATGAATAAATGTATTCCATTAGAAAAAATAACATATAATTTAAGAAATAATATTGAAATATTTGAACAAATATGGGAGCCATACATGAAACACAATAGAGAAAACCTACCGGGGTCATGTACCACCTAAATTAACGAAAGGAGAAGGAAATGAAAAGAATTGACTCAGTGGAATTTCTTGTTTAATTTTATTGAATGAGAACAATGTTTGACTGGTTTAATGTGTCTTAGATTTTGTACTTTAAATGAATGGGAGGGGAGGTAGGGAGGGTGGGATGGGAGGAGGGAGGGGGGGAGAAAATGACACTATATATTTGAAAAGGAAAATGTATGTATCTTGGTCAGTGTGGTTTATGGTGTGAAAAATAAAAAAAAAATTAAAAAGAAAAAGAGGAGTCTGATGGTGGAGGGGCAGCAGCGGTTTCTGAACCTGGTGGTGTGAGTCTTGTGGCACCGATACCTCTTTCCTGACGGCAGCAGCGAGAACAGAGTGGGTGCTGGGTGGTGATCGCTGCTGCTCTCCAATGGCAGTGTTCCCCGTAGATGTTCTCAATGGTGGGGGAGGGCTTTTCCTCTGATGTCCTGGGCTGGGTCTGCTACCTTTTGCAGGGCTTTCAGGTCATGAATATTGGTGTCCCCGTACCAGATCGTGATGCAGCCGGTCAGTGCACTTTCCACCGCACCACTGTAGAAATTTGCCAGGGTTTCTGGTGTCCTACCAAACCTCCGCAAACTCCTGAGGAAGTAGAGGTGCTGACTTGCTTTCTTTATGATGCCATTGATGTGTTGGGTCCAGGAAAGATCCTCCGAGATAGTGACTCCCAAGAGCTTAAATTTGCTCACCTTGATTGACTGCTATTGTCCAGTAACCGTCTTCCTCCTCGTTCTTCCACAGGGCCCCGCTTGGCCGCACCTTCCTGAAGTCACTGGAGACGCCGCAGGCCAGGCACGCCCTCCCCTTCTTGCAGCCTGGCTCCGTGTTCCCAGTCAGTAACTTGGCTTCATCGCTGGCCGGTGGGACAGGAGGCTGCAGCCTTTTGCCGGACTCTGCCTTCTGCTTCGCCCCCGGCTGCCAAGCCCTGCACAAGGTCACAACGGGAGGAGGGGGACTGTTGACCAGCAGCCGGGGAGCTGTCCGGGGTCCGGGGTCTGGTCCCAGTGTCCACGGGCCAGGCGCTGAGAAGCCTGCGGCGGTGGCTGGTGGTGAGAGTGGCAAGCCCTCGCCGCCACTTCCCGGCAGCCCTCGGCACTCGGACTGCCGGCCCAACTCGCCCACCGAGTCGAAGAGTGCAGGGCTAGAGCGCAGCCCGCCCTCAGCCAACCGGGCCACTGTCCCAGACCCCAAGGCCTGTAACTGGAAGAAGTACAAGTTCATCGTTCTCAACTCACTGAACCAAGGTGGGCAGGGGCAGCCCGGCGCCCACAGCAGCCCTGAGGGCGACGCTGAGGAAGACTCAATGCACAGTGAGGAAGCCAGTCGGTGAGTGTGGCGGAGAAGACCTGTCTCCACCCCTCAATCTCTCGTCCATCCATCTCTCCGTATCCCAAACCCAACGGGATTCCCATTCCCTCTGGCCCATCCCTGGCTTCCTGTTCCTAAATCGCTCCTTCAAGTGCTGAGCTGTAGGCAGGGTAAGGAACCTTTGTGGCCTTTGATGTGTGGCTACAACGCTGTGTTGCAGTAACGTTGAAGTGTGTATTAGAATATAGAACATTACAGCACCATACAGGCCCTTTGGCCCATGATGCTGTGCTGACCTAGTGTATGTACTCATGTAATAGTTGACTCCGCTTTTTGGGCCCAAAAATTGTGTGTTTACCATATGACCTGTGTAAAAGTTGAGCCCTACTTTTTGGCCCAACTGCCCGTCCATCTGAGCTCCCGACTGCGACTGGGAATCTTTGTCCCGACCACCTGACACCCTGTTCACAGACTCTCTCTCCTTGGCCACGGCCGCCCATCTGAACTCCCAATTCACTGACCGTGGATCTTCGCCCCAGCTGGCCACCCGCCCACCGAAGATTCCGCGAGCTCTCCCCAAGGCCCCAGCACAGACTCTCTCCTCAGCCTCAGCTGCCCGTCCGAGCTCACAACATACTGACTGTGTATCCTCGGCCCCAGCCACCTGCCCTCCAGAGGCCCGGGCTGCAGACTTTCCGCGAGGACCCAGACTCCTGCCTATCCAAGCTCCTGTCGTTCAAAATATCGACTTACCCAGTCCCCGCAAATTGAGTTCCCGACGCCTTGAATAATATAGGTAATTACAGTGGTCAAAAGTATGACGTATAAAAGTTGACCCCTCCCCCACATTTGACCTGAAAAATTAGTCCCAAAAATTCGACCATTATACCACTATATACCTACCAAAGAAAACTAAACCCTCCCTACCCCGTAACCCTCTATTTTACCTCCATCCATGTGCCTGTCTCAGAGTCTCTTAAATGCCCCTAATGTTTCAGGTTCCACCACCATCCCTGGCAAAACATTCTAGGCCCCCACAACTTTATATATATGTATATATATATATATATATATATATATATAAATCCTACCCCTGACAACTGCCCTAAACTTTCCATCCTTCACTTTGTACAGATGTCCTCTGGTGTTTCCCTGGGGGTGGGAAGGGGGGGCGGGAAGGTGCTTGCTGGCTCCCCATCTCATCTTTGCTTTTCATAATCTTGTAGACTCCTCTCATCCTTCTGCGCTCCAAAGAGAAGAGTCCCAGCTCTGCTCACCTTACCTCATAAGACTTGTTTCCCAATCCTGGTAACATCCTGGTGAATCTTCTCTGCCCCCTCTTCATAGCCGCCACATCCTTCCTATAATGAGGTGACCAGAACTGAACACAATACTCGAACTGTTGGTCTCACCAGAGATTTGTAGAGTTGCAACATGATCTCTCTGCTCTTGAACTCAATCCCCCCATTAATGAATCCCACTGTTCCATAGGCCTTCTTAACTGTCCTATCAACCTGCGCGGCGACTTTGAGAGATGCATGGATTTGGACCCAAATGTCCGTTTGTTCTTGCACATTGTTAAGTGTCTGAACATTAACCCTGTACTCAGCCTTCTGGTTTGACCTTCTTGTCTATCTTCTTTTGTAACCTTCAATCACCTTCAACTCCTCCATCCCTTGTATCATCCGCAAACCTACTGACCCATCCTTCCACTTCTTCATCGAGGACATTTATAAAAATCACAAAGAGCAGGGGGTCCCAGAACAGATCCCTCCGGAACTCCACTAGCCACCGACCTCCAGGCAGAATACTTCCCGTGTTTGAACACAAGAACATTAAAAAAAAAGGAGCAGGAGTTGGCCATTTGGCCCGTAGAGCCTGCTGCACCACGGCTGATTTGATGAGAGGCTCATCTCCACCTACCTGCCTTTTTCCCCAAATCCCTCAATTCCCCAACTATGTAAAAATCTTGTCCTCAATATATTTACTGAGGCCACCTCCACTGCTTCAATGGGCAGCGAATTCCACAAATTCCCCACCCTCTGGGCGAGGCAGTTCCTCCTCATCTCTGTCCTAAATCTATTACCCTGAATCTTGAGGCTATGTCCCCTAGTTCTGGTCTCCCCATTAATGGAAATGCCTACATCTATCTTATCAATGCTTTTCATAATTTTATGTTTCTATAAGATGATCTCGAAATTCCAGTGAATACAGTCCCAGGTGACTCGATCTCTCCTCATAGGCCAACCTCTCATCTCTGGAATCAACCTGGTGAACCTCCTCTGCACCACCTCCAAAGCCAGTCCATCCTTTCTCAAGTACAGAGATCAGAACTGCACGCCGTGTTCCAGACGCGGCCTCGCCGGGACCGTGTCTGGTTGCAGCAGAATCCCCCTGCTCCTCAATCCAATCCCTCCAGCGGTGAAGGCCAACGTTCCATTCACTGCCTTGATAGCCTGCTACACCTGCATCCAACCTTTTGTGATTCACACACATGCAGTGAGTGTTATCTGTGCTTGAGGTCCCCACCATATCTGTGCAAGAGCGAGCTGACCTCTGTTTCCGCATAGGTTCCCTGGAGTCTGACTGATCCTTCTCTGCCTCCACCCTGCCCCGACTGTTGGTTGGTGGGAAGGGTCAGTTTCTGTGCTCAGGGCCCACAAGTAGCACAGGAGGGGGTTTCTATCTCCCATACACACCCCCCCAACCCCAGTCCCCAAAAACCTACCTCGCGTGAATAATTCATCCTGGGCGAGACAGGATGGCCAGATTGCTGCCTGGCGCGACTCTCATCATGCCTTCAACATGTCCAGGTCTTCGTCGGACTCTCGGGAATCGCAGGGCTCTTCTGTCTGCTCAGCGTGCGAGCTGCACTTTGGGCGCCCCTCGGGGCTCTGCCATCACGTCCTGGACTCTCACCCTCCAGAGGAAATCGCGGAATACCATTCCGAATTCTCTGACAGCGGGTCAGGTGAGGAAAGTGGGGATGTACGGCATTAATCCCCCCACCCCCACCGGTTTCGAGCCTCGCTGGTGGCTCAGAGATTTCAGACCAGAGTCCGTCCAAGGAAGGAGGTTGTGGGGTTGGGTCCCAAACGCCAAGGGTGGAGCTTGGACATCCCATGCTGCCTGCTGGTCGGGGCTGCGTTTTGGACTCCTGTCTGCTCTCTCTTGTGTGGTGAGAAACACGCAAAGCCACAGATTGCAGATAGTGTATGGTTTTTACAAGCAGATTCTACCAATTGGAATTTACGGTTGTAAAACTAAAAACGCTGGTCAGATAAATCTGACCCTACAACTGGAGAAGGCAATGGGAAACCACCGTGTATAATCATAACTAATGTCTCAGCTCAAAGAAGGAGCCTTCACCAGAGGAGAAGAGGCAACAACTCCAATTCGGAGGGTCAGAGACATGATCGCTCATGCCGGACGGCAAGGAACATGAATGAATTAATGGACTTGTTCTGTGCACCATTTCAAAGGA